>NC_141878.1:521511263-521814293 GCF_056163025.1 Triticum urartu
CTTTTCCATCCCCTGCATATTGAAGTTCATCACGAAGCTCTTGTAGCTCGGTGGAAGCGACTGAAGGATTCTGTCAATGACCGTGTCATCCGGGAGATTAACTCCCAGCTGAGTCAAGCGGTTATGCAACCCAGACATAGTGAGTATGTGCTCACTGACAGAACTGTTTTCCTCCATCTTACAGCTGAAGAACTTGTCAGAGACTTGATATCTCTCGACCCGGGCATGAGCTTGGAAAACCATTTTCAGCTCTTCGAACATCTCATATGCTCCGTGTCTCTCAAAACGCTTTTGGAGCCCCGGCTCTAAGCTGTAAAGCATGCCGCACTGAACGAGGGAGTAGTCATCGGTACGTGCCTGCCAAGCGTTCATAACGTCTTGTTCTGCAGGGAGAACAGGTGCGTCACCCAGCGGTGCTTGTAGGACATAATCTTTCTTGGCAGCTATGAGGATGATCCTCAGGTTCCGGACCCGGTCCGTGTAGTTGCTGCCATCGTCTTTCAGCTTGGTTTTCTCTAGGAACGCGTTGAAGTTGAGGACTACATTGGCCATTTGATCTACAAGACATATTGTAAATATTTTAGACTAAGTTCATGATAATTAAGTTCATCTAATCAAATTATTCAATGAACTCCCACTTAGATAGACATCCCTCCTGTAATCTAAGTATAACATGATCCGAGTTAACTAGGCCGTGTCCGATCATCACGTGAGACGGACTAGTCAACATCGGTGAACATCTTCATGTTGATCGTATCTTCTATACGACTCATGCTCGACCTTTCGGTCTTCTGTGTTTCGAGGCCATGTCTGTACATGCTAGGCTCATCAAGTCAACCTAAGTGTTTGCATGTGTAAATCTGTCTTACACCCGTTGTACGTGAACGTTGGAATCTAACACCCGATCATCACGTGGTGCTTCGAAACAACGAACTGTCGCAACGGTGCACAGTTAGGGGGAACACTTTCTTGAAATTATTATGAGGGATCATCTTATTTACTACCGTCGTTCTAAGTAAACAAGATGCAAAAACATGATAAACATCACATGCAATCAAATAATAATAGTGACATGATATGGCCAATATCGCATAGCTCCTTTGATCTCCATCTTGGGGCTCCATGATCACCGGCATGACACCATGATCTCCATCATCGCGTCTCCATGAAGTTGCTCGCCAACTATTACTTCTACTACTACGGCTAACGCGTTTAGCAATAAAGTAAAGTAATTTACATGGCGTTTCTCAATGACACGCAGGTCATACAAAAAATAAAGACAACTCCTATGGCTCCTGCCGGTTGTCATACTTCATCGACATGCAAGTCGTGATTCATATTACAATAGCATGAACATCTCATACATCACATATATATCATTCATCATTCATCACAACTTTGGCCATATCACATCACAGAACACTTGCTGCAAAAACAAGTTAGACGTCCTCTAATTGTTGTTGCAAGTTTTACGTGGCTGAAATAGGGTTCTAGCAAGAACGTTTTCTTACCTATGTGAAAGCCACAACGTGATTTGTCAACTTCTATTTATCCTTCATAAGGACCCTTTTCATCGAATCCGCTCCAACTAAAGTGGGAGAGACAGACACCCGCCAGCCACCTTATGCAACTTGTGCATGTTTGTTGGTGGAACCGGTCTCACGTAAGTGTACGTGTAAGGTTGGTCCGGGCCGCTTCATCCCACAATACCATTGAAGCAAGATAAGACTAGTAGCGGCAAGAAAGTTGACAACATCAACGCCCACAACAAATTTGTGTTCTACTCGTGCAAGAGAACTACGCATAGACCTAGCTCATGATGCCACTGTTGGGGAACGTTGCAGAAAACAAAAATTTTCCTACGGTTTCACCAAGATCCATCTAGGAGTTCATCTAGCAACGAGTGATTGGATTGCATCTACATACCTTTGTAGATCACGCGCGGAAGCGTTCAAAGAACGGGGATGAGGAAGGCGTACTCGACGTGATCCAAATCACCGGAGATCCTAGCGCCGAACGAACGGCACCTTCGTGTTCAACACACGTACGGTCAGCATAACGTCTCCTTCTTCTTGATCCAGCAAGGGGGGAAGGAGAGGTTGAGGAAGATGACTCCAGCAGCAGCACGACGGCGTGGTGGTGATGGAGCTGCAGTACTCCGGCAGGGCTTCGCCAAGCTCTATGGAGGAGGAGGATGTGTTGGAGAGGGAGAGGGAGGCACCAAAGGCGTGTTATGAGAGGCCCTCCTTTCCCCACTATATATAGGGAGTCCAAGGGGGGGGCACCGGCCCTAGGAGATCCAATCTCCTAGGGGGGTGCAGCCAAGGGAGGAATCCCTCCTCCCCAAGGCACCTAGGAGGTGCCTTCCCCCTTTGGGACTCTTCCCTTCCTTGAACCCTAGGCGCATGGGCCTCTTGGGGCTGGTGCCCTTGGCCCATATAGGCCAAGGCGCACCCCCTACAGCCCATGTGGCCCCCCGGGGCAGGTGGCCCCACCCGGTGGACCCCCGGAACCCTTCCGGTGGTCCCGGTACAATACCGGTGACCCCGAAACTTGTCCCGATGCCCGAAATAGCACTTCCTATATATAATTCTTTACCTCCGGACCATTCCGGAACTCCTCGTGACATCCGGGATCTCATCCGGGACTCCGAACAACATTCGGGTTACTGCATATACATATCCCTACAACCCTAGCGTCACCGAACCTTAAGTGTGTAGACCCTACGGGTTCGGGAGACATGTAGACATGACCGAGACGACTCTCCGGCCAATAACCAACAGCGGGATCTGGATACCCATGTTGGCTCCCACATGCTCCTCGATGATCTCATCGGATGAACCACGATGTCGAGGATTCAAGCAACCCCGCATACAATTCCCTTCGTCAATCGGTATGTTACTTGCCCGAGATCCGATCGTCGGTATCCCAATACCTCGTTCAATCTCGTTACCGGCAAGTCACTTTACTCGTACCGTAATGCATGATCCCGTGACCAGACACTTGGTCACTTTGAGCTCATTATGATGATGCATTACCGAGTGGGCCCAGTGATACCTCTCCGTCATACGGAGTGACAAATCCCAGTCTTGATCCGTGTCAACCCAACAGACACTTTCGGAGATACCCGTAGTATACCTTTATAGTCACCCAGTTACGTTGTGACGTTTGGTACACCCAAAGCACTCCTACGGTATCCGGGAGTTACACGATCTCATGGTCTAAGGAAAAGATACTTGACATTGGAAAACTCTAGCAAACGAACTATACGATCTTGTGCTATGTTTAGGATTGGGTCTTGTTCATCACATCATTCTTCTAATGATGTGATCTCGTTATCAATGACATCCAATGTCCATAGTCAGGAAACCATGACTATCTGTTGATCAACGAGCTAGTCAACTAAAGGCTTACTAGGGACATGTTGGTGTCTATTATTCACACATGTATTACGATTTCCGGATAACACAATTATAGCATGAATAAAAACAATTATCATGAACAAGGAAATATAATAATAATCCTTTTATTATTGCCTCTAGGGCATATTTCCAATAAAAATTGCATGGCGCCATGGAGACAGGCGTTATTTTTATCATTTCTTTGTGCGTGCAATCGTACTGCCATCATGCCCTTATTAGTTCTCATTAGTGGTACCAAATTCATTCTGAAATGCCAATTTTATACATGCACATACACTTACTTCTTATGAAGGCGTGCACATATTGTTTATCCCTACGAGTATCCCACATATTTTAAGTCTGACGAAGTGATCATAAATACATCATAGTGGATAAACACATCGTACCATTGAAAAAATAGCGCCAGAAAACTTGAAATAAATTCAGGAAATGGAATGCCAAAACAAGCCGTGCCTCTTTTGAGTTTGTCCCTGCAGCTGTCAGGGTTCGGTGGATTCGGTAAAATCACTTCTCATCATGGGTGTGTATAGGATTACCAAACTGTCTGTAAGACTGTAATAACTGACTGACCACTGCAGTGAAAATCCCCCTCCTTCCGAGGGGGGGAAATAACCCACCGTCCCTCCCTGGAAACAAACCCGAATCAGCACGGGACGGCCAGAGAGGCAGGAACGCCCTCGTTTTCTTTTCCCCCTTTTCCTCCGTCCATCGCCTCTGCTCCCCCACTCCCCCCGTCCCGTCCACCCACCCCGCGGGCCCGAAAACCCTAGCCAGCCGCCGGCGGCGAAGCGGGCGCACCGGCGGCGGCGACGATGAGCGGCGGAGGCCCGCCCAGGAAGCGCAACTTCAAGATCGAGATGTTCAAGCACCGGGTGGAGCTCGACCCCAAGTACGCGGAGCGGACATGGAAGGTCCTCGAGCACGCCATCCACGAGATCTACAACCACAACGCCAGCGGCCTCTCCTTCGAGGAGCTCTACAGGTCGGCCCCCAACCCCCCTTGCCCGCCCTAAGCTAGCCTGATTGATCTTGCCGGCGCTCGCTCTCGCTCCCGCTTGGTTAGATGATGTGCATCCGTCTCTGCCCGCGTGAATTCCGAGGAAATGCGGTTCCAGGGCAGATCGTGTGTGCAATTCGAACTGGCGCGTGATAGTATCGTGTGAAGAAAAAGGCTGGATGTTCGTATCCTGTGCAGTATACTCAGGAAGCGATCTATCAGAGAGGATTTCGTTCCAGTGTTTGTTGTCCTACCAATGTTACGGGAATAATTAGCTTCTTTTGTGGCCGAAGACCTTAGTTAACTGTTGATGCTATGCTCCACTAGGTGAGCAGTCAAGTAACAAAGCTCTTCTTAACTAGGAATTTCAAGGCAAATTTACTCTCCACCGTTTCGGCTATGGGCGTTCCATTTAAAACATGGTTTTCTAGTCTTTCATTTTTTGTTCTTCCCCGGAACATAAAATAGGGCAGACATGTTTCTGTCTGTATCAGTCTTTGCTGTCTCTGATGGATCAGCAAGCCGCAAGGCAGATTGGATCAGCATATTGTTAGCAGTTGATAGATATTTGTATGCAGATATTCATATGATTGATAATTGCTTGTCATATAAACGTTGAGTCATAGTGCTTGTTGAACTCTCATGTCGCCGAATTTGGATAGTTGGTAGTAAATTACTATTCTGCAAGAGCACAGGGTGCAGGGGGGGGGGGGGGGATCTAGTATAAAACCTACTAAGGGCTATTGTGTTGTCGCCTTACTCTAATTTGTGAATTCATTTTCCATGTGCAGGAGTGCCTACAACATGGTGCTTCACAAGTATGGCGAGAAGCTCTATAATGGCCTTGAGAGCACTATGACATGGCGATTGAAGGAAATATCAAAATCAATAGAGGCTGCACAGGGTGGTTTGTTTTTGGAAGAGCTGAATGCGAAGTGGATGGATCACAACAAGGCATTGCAGATGATCCGGGATATTCTAATGTACATGGATCGGACTTATGTCCCAACATCCCATAGGACACCTGTTCATGAGCTTGGTCTGAATTTGTGGAGGGATCATATAATTCACTACCCAATGATCCATGGTCGGCTGCTTGACACCCTTCTAGACCTTATTCACAGAGAAAGAATGGGTGAAGTGATCAATAGAGGCCTGATGAGGAGCATTACAAAGATGTTAATGGATCTTGGTCCTGCTGTGTACCAAGATGATTTTGAGAAACCATTTTTGGAAGTTTCCGCTAGCTTCTACAGTGGGGAATCTCAAGAGTTCATCGAGTGTTGTGATTGTGGTAACTACCTTAAGAAGGCTGAGAGGCGGCTCAATGAGGAAATGGAGCGTGTCTCACACTACTTGGATGCTGGCAGTGAGGCAAAGATAACTAGCGTGGTGGAGAAAGAGATGATAGCCAATCACATGCATAGATTGGTCCACATGGAAAACTCTGGCCTTGTTAACATGCTTATAGATGACAAATATGAAGATTTGGGTAGGATGTACACCTTATTCCGAAGGGTTCCTGATGGTCTATCAACAATCAGAGATATGATGACTTCATACCTGAGGGAAACAGGGAAGCACTTGGTGACAGATCCGGAGAGATTGAAAGACCCAGTGGAATTTGTTCAGTGCTTGTTAAATGAGAAGGATAAGCATGATAAGATCATCAATGTTGCTTTTGGCAATGATAAAACCTTCCAAAATGCTCTGAATTCATCCTTTGAGTTCTTCATCAACTTAAACAACAGGTCACCTGAATTCATATCACTGTATGTTGATGACAAACTCCGGAAAGGACTGAAAGGGGCAACAGAAGAGGATGTGGAGGGTATACTGGACAAAGTCATGATGCTGTTTCGGTACCTTCAGGAGAAGGATGTGTTTGAGAAGTACTATAAGCAGCATTTGGCAAAAAGGCTTCTGTCTGGCAAAACTGTTTCTGATGATGCTGAGAGGAGTATGATAGTCAAACTCAAGACGGAATGTGGGTACCAGTTCACCTCCAAATTAGAGGGCATGTTCACTGACATGAAGACATCTCAGGACACCATGCAGGATTTCTATGCCAAGAAATCCGAAGAACTTGGTGATGGCCCTACACTTGATGTCCACATCCTCACAACTGGCTCTTGGCCAACACAACCCAGCCCTCCCTGCAGCCTTCCACCTGAAATCCTTGCAGTATGTGAGAAATTCCGTGGATATTATCTTGGAACTCACAGTGGGCGGAGGTTAACATGGCAAACAAATATGGGAACAGCTGATATAAAGGCCACGTTTGGGAAAAGCCAGAAGCATGAGCTGAATGTATCCACTTACCAGATGTGTGTTCTGATGTTGTTTAACACCTCTGATGGACTTAGCTACAAAGACATCGAGCAAGCTACTGAGATACCTTCCACAGACCTAAAGAGATGTCTCCAGTCTCTTGCTTGTGTCAAGGGGAAGAATGTTCTCCGTAAAGAGCCCATGAGCAAGGACATATCAGAGGATGACACATTCTACTTCAATGACAAGTTCACAAGCAAGCTTGTTAAGGTGAAGATCGGGACCGTGGTGGCAGCAAAGGAATCTGAGCCAGAGAAGCAGGAGACCCGCCAGCGAGTTGAGGAGGACAGGAAACCTCAGATTGAGGCTGCCATCGTCAGGATCATGAAATCTAGGAGGGTCTTGGATCATAACAGTATTGTATCTGAGGTTACCAAGCAATTGCAAGCACGGTTCTTGCCGAACCCTGTTATCATAAAGAAACGCATAGAATCTCTGATCGAGCGCGAATTCTTAGAGAGGGACAAAGCAGATAGAAAATTATACCGCTATCTTGCATAAAAAGCCAGCATGTGAATGTTAAGAGATATTTCATGAGCAGGTGGCTTCCTTGTATTCCTGTAAACATTTCCCCTTGTGCTTGAGTTCAGTTTTATTTGTTGGGCACTGTCCACTGAAATCATAGCAGTTGTTGAATTTGGTTATCAACGGATTGAAATGGAGACTTTACCCAATCACTGCAACAGGTCTACTAGCCAAGCATTTATGTTATGCACACTTGTTCATTCAGAATTTCCTTCTCTTCTCTTTTCTTGGATATTGGATGTTGCATTCTCCTTCTCTTCTCTTGGATGCCGTGTTTCCTATAAAAAATCATTTGAATCAAGGAGGCCCTATTCTTTGTTCCACCAGCCATTTCACCTAGAAGATCTGCTAGTTTCTTAAAGTATCTGCAATTCTGCATCTAGTATTTGTATTGTACATGTAACTTTGACGGACCTGAATGCAAATTGTGTATGCTCCTGCACGCTAAGATGCACACACATGAGTGTGTGCACGCTTCTGTTCTGCCTCTGTCAAGATTCATCCCCAGCTTAATGATGTGGAATCTTTTTGCCAAATTGTTGAAGATAAACAGTGTGTCTGGATTCTTCTCTAAACATTTCCCAGTTGTGTCGCGGTTAATGTTCTGAACCATAAAGAACTGCATCAGGCTGTGATTTTTCTTCCAAAACGAAATGAAAAAAAGGCCAAGTTCTGGATTCAGTTTCATATGCACAATGCCATCTACATTGAACTGGTACTGGAACGGGAAATGCAGGCTGAATCTGAAAGAGATTACATAAGCTATGTTGAATCTGGGTAGTAATCAGTTTCATATTACATAGGCTATGCATAATTGGTTCAGAAAATATTATTGCTCTCTGCTTCTTCTGGAATTCAGTTTCATATGCACAATGCCATGTACATCGTTTTTTGTACCCAATCCATGATGCATTTATGTTATTGATCGGCTGAAATGGGGATTTTACCCAATCCATGATGCATTTACGTTAGGTTCATTCCGAATTTCTTTTCTCTCTTCTTGGATATTGGATGTTGTGTTTTCTTTCTCTTTTTTTGGATGTTGTGTTTCCTTGTCGGTTCTGATGCATGTGAAGAACGCCAGACACTATCAACGTTTACATTCGCTGCTTGTTTCATTGCGCTAGCATTTTAACACTAAAATTGGTTACTGTTGCTTCCAAGTTTGTTTAGAATAACAGAATGTACTGCCCATCCGACTGATCTTTGGCAAAGATCGGCCGGGCCGCAAATCGTCTGATGCCCGCCGTGTGATTGCCCCTCTCCTCTAGCCATCCCTCTCTCTTTTTATTTATTGGAATAAGGGATCGGGTTTGGCCATAGGAGTGGGTGTTGAACTGTTGACCCCACATTTCAATAGGAGTTATTTTTATTTATTAATTTTTTTCTGGATATTCATTGAGTTGCCCATGACCAAAATTTCATACTCATGTCCTACACATATACAGTATTATTTTATGGGGTCCATTACCCATGAATACAAAATCTTGTCATGTCTTACGCATGGGCAAAGCTGTCATCTTATGTGTGGATAAGGATATGCTGAGCGCGGGTGCTTTGAAAGAGCAGTGTGTGCGATTGATGCCCATCCAATGGCAGTGCGAGCACTTGATGTTTTTCGTGGATCAGCTGGCTGAGGAGAAACGTTTCCCACATCCAAATGCTACCTTTCGTGGAGCTGAGGCGCTTACATAAAATGGAAAACCAGTGCAATATTATACTTGTTAAAAGGTTTGCAATTGGCGCATGATTTTTTCCTGTTGAATACGACCAACAATCACTGATCCAAAAATTAGAAAGTACTTCCTCCGTTTTAAAATGTAAGACGTTTTTTAACACTAGCATAGTATCAAAAAAGGCGGGACGGAGAGACTACATACATTGATTAAAAAGAAGAAGATACAACTTCCGTCGTACTAAAAATAAGGAATCTCCAGGAATTATCTCTTCGTACACTGAAAATGATACCTGCTCTCCTACTCATACTCCCGTTCTTTGACTGAGCAATGACTATCAGAACATCAGTGAGTTGAAATTCACAACATTATCCTGCGGAAGTGAACGTTTCGCTCTTGGATGTAATTACACCCTTTTTTTAAGAAAAATAATAATTTGTAAGAAATTCAAAAAATCTGAAACATTTTGCAAATAAAGGAGATTTATTGTTGCCTTGTATAAAATCTTTCGTGAAGAAATGACTTTCATGTTGTTGTGGACGTAAAAAAAACAAATTTGTCGCTATATACGAGATACTGTTCATGCTATATGTCCAGGGCAATTTGTCATTTTTGTCAGAGAATATTTCATTACAGAATATTTTGGTACGACAGAAACGACAGCTCAAATTTGTTGGGAAGAAGTTTTGGAACGTTTTGACTTTTTCTGAATTTTTTAAAAATAAAATCATTTATCAGGTGTAATTACCACCATGTTCCAAAGGGTATTTTCCCCGATATGTATTTCTTCCACCAACGACTTTGCGAGTAAAAGCCTGCATGGTTGGAACCTGAAACTGCCCGTTTTCTGCTCCTCTGATCGCAGCAGAATACAGTGCTGCTCTGTAAGATTTCTCCCGCGTCTGGAAACTGTGGAAACCAGGAGGCAGCAGCGAAAAAGAATTCCATGTAGGGATGCAGGCGGCGGCCCGCTTCCTGTCTGCTAGCATCGAGATCTTCCATTAAAGGAGTTTAGCTTCTAGTTCGTCAATGGCAGTCTTAGCTTGGCATCGATGAATGATTTTTATCCGTACGAAGGTTTGTTGGGGGTGGATCTGTAGATCCATTAGTTCGGTGATGGAACAGTTTAGCTACTGCTCTTCTTTCACAGTCCTGTTTTAACAATAAGATGAAAAGAACCATATTAAGATTCTATGTACCCTGTGTAGGAATGAACTACCATTGACAGTAATTATTATCAAGTACGTATTAACTAAGATAAAATACAGCATATCAGGACATTTATTACCTTAAACATATTTAGTTGAAAATATCTTCCAGCGTTCATTCTCCTGAGCTTCAAGTAAGTGTATGTAAAACTCAATTGATCACGTGAAGTGAAACGGTTGACCTCATTGAACCAAAGGCATGAAAATAAATTAGACATTGGTGTATGGGCACGCACGATGAAAGATCCTTCGGGCACATCTGCAAAATTGTTATACACTCGATCAACTCATTTACTCATAGGAGAATTTATCAAACATAAGTAAATGCTACTTACAACTCGGTAGAACAGGATCGTGGCCAGAGGCATTAAACTTCACAAGGCCGTCAGACTGATAAAAGTAAAATTGCTCATCGATAGCAGTGTGATTGTACTTGTTTAAGCGCTTGTTCTGAAGCACCTCCTCCCAGACACAGGTGCGATCATAGTGCACTGAAATGGCGTACTCTGCTTTCTTTCTCCATAAGAAATACTCAATGATAAGCATTGGATCAGCATGAAGACGCAATTTGCTATCCAACCAGATGGAGTACCTAACAGGTAAAATGTGTTATGTTAGCCATGGAGAAGAAAATGCATGTAGTGGTAATATGTATAGGAAAATACATATATGTGCCAGTTAAAAGAAAGCTAATAAAAACTAAGATCCTAAACTACATTAGTAGTTGATGAGATGACATACATCAGCAATCAACCAGCTAATAAGTAGTAACGAACTAACTCCGCGTGCTTTAGAATTTATATAATTTTATTCTGCAAGGAGTATAGAGTACTATACAGAATCTCCATGCAACTAGATATTATGGACAAATACATCAGCAAAAAACTTACAAGGCAGATGGGAAGAGTCGGTGAGCCAGAAGTTTTGGCACCTTTCCTGCTCTCCGCATATCTTTGTAGGGTAAATTCTTAACTACAACAATTCTCCAAAGACCAATGGATCCATTTTCATCAGGGACGTGTCCTTCAGAGGAAAGGGTTGTCAACGTTAGCTCATCCAGGAACATGATGAAGCACACATTCTTCTTAGAGTATGAGCCAATCTGTGAGATTTTTAAACTGGTAAATGATAATGTTTCTGAAACAGTGTAATAAAGAGAGAAAAGCATGCAATCACCATGAGATTGAAAAAACACAAAGAGATTGCCAAGGAGGAAATGATGGTGACTTGCCATTTTGCATCTGAAAAACATGGTACTTGTTAAGAATGCATGCACAAAAAAGGAACAAGAACATTACTCTGCTTTTAGTTGGTCTCCTTAAGTAATCAGAGCCTCCAAAAATGCATGATGACACCACCACACGGCAGGTAGCCATATAAGCCCTGTCATGTTCATCCAAATCAAATCCACTACTGGGGTAACCCTCTGGACCATCTACAAAACCACAGTGAAGACTTTGGTTTTTTGCATAATATGTTTCCTCTCTTTCCCGAAGACTCTGGTGCCCAGCAAACAATGGTTCAAAAAATCCATTACCAATCAAATGTCCCTCATTCAAGATATACTTCAACAAGAACTGTGTAAAATTGCTGTAGTCAGCAGGCTCCACAAGATTGTCAACCGACGGCAAAAACTCAATTTCACAGGGCCCATCTGCAATATTACATTATGTATGTAAGTTGACAACAAAAGTAACTAATATAGAACCGAGAAACATGCAAAAATTAATATCATTTACATGGTTCCATTTAGCAAATAAATAGGTTAGGAAATGCCTAGTGTCAGGCTTTGTGTCAAGTTTGAGCTATGAACAGCATTAATCAAGGTAGAAAATATGAGAGTAGATATTTTGAATGTAGAACCATGAGATCTTATCAACATGTTTGTTCCAACTGAGTACATCCAAGATAAAAATTGGATAACAGATTTATCTTACAAAGGTTTAAAATGACAATGTTGTAGGAACTCAACGTTTAGAGAGTAGAGTCCAGAGTATCTCTTACAATGCTTTTTCTTTCTTCCTTTGATGAAGGGTTCTGACTTGTCTATAGTCCTGACATAAAGGCAAATCTGATGATACCCGAAGGTATGCGCATATACACAAGTACATATTGACATATGGAAAATGGTAAATGTGCACTTACATAGAGATATTTTCCTTGACAGTGGTATTGCGTTTGTCTCTCTTATCCATTCCCTTTCCAACATTCTCCCTGTTGGCCGGACCTTGGTGTATCGCTGCATAGCAGAACATTGTCGATTTGTGAGAAGTTTGGAAATATTGTTAACCAAAAATGCCTGTGTCACTCCAACAAGTATCTGAGTTACACGAAGATTCTAGATAGCGGGGTTCAGCAGTAAAATTCCTCATTACACAATTTTGTTTTTCTTAACTGAATTACTCAATTTTGCCGCACTTAAATCACATGATGACAATGGATAATTTCATAACCTGGTAAGTGACAACACAAAGAGGTGGAGCCAGTTGCAATTTATTTCGTACAATTAAGTACACCATGTAGCACTGAATTTCACCACACTTCTACTGACTTGACCGCAACCTTAAGAGCTAGACATGATACAAATATTTAGTACTCCCTCCGGCCCATAATATAAGATCGTTTTGCAAGCTAAAACAGCTCGTACATCTACGCCTTGACGAATCCGAGTGTATATCCAAAACTCTGATGCTGCCCATGCCATCAGATTGTCTAATTGCTTCCCCGCAATGGCAAATTATAGAGAACAATGATCCCGTGAATTATCAATCGCGGTCTGTTCGCCTACATTGCAGCAAACCGCACTTGTGCAGGGTGGCGGGAGGAGAGCTTACTGTGGAAGGGGAGGCTGGCGTGGGAGGAGAAGGAGAGGTAGGCGAGGGAGAGGAGCGCCAGGGCGAAGGTCGGGGGGAGGAGCAGGCGGCAACGGCGCCGCGGCCGTCGGGAATGGCGGCGGGGCCCGGCCGCGGGGGGCGGGCCGGTTGTCGGCAGGCGGTGCTCCGCCATATGCCCCAGCGCGGCGCTCGCTCCGGTGGGTCGCGAGCGGCGGCGAAATCCCCTCCCTGCGCGTTTCTCTTGCGGCTGTTCCCGTGTCTTCCGCCCTGTTTCTCCCTATTTTGGGGGGCGCGACAGCGCGCCCGATTTCTCGTCAACAGATATTTTCGGATACGATAATGTGCATGTAACTACTTCCTCCGTCACAGTTTAGAAGGCGTGTTTAGAAATCCTCTGAAACCTAGGTGGTTATTTATTGGTTGTGAGATGGGCTAAAAAATAGTATTCACATTACGCATGCATATAGAAATAGTATATCGGAGTACTAATTAACTATGAGAAATAAATGCAATGCGTCCTAAACCTTATCTACTGTGGAAACGCATATAAATTTAACTGTACTTTCTAAACTGTGACGAAAGGGAGTACTTGCTCTGATTTTCCTTTTGGGAAAAGCTGTATGCTCTGGTATGATTTGGCCTGATGTTTTTCTTTTCCGATCTCACGGTGTTACAATACGTGACAATTTATTTATTTTTGAAAAAGAGGCAAAAGATTTGCCTTATTTATATATTGAATAAGAAGAAGAAGAGTTTGTTACAATACACACCTATGTTACGACATGACAATTATTCTTGCAATAATAAAAGACCCTAATTTCTTTACCCTCGCTTTGATCCAAAGGTTTGCGTCGTCGACAATGATGTTGAGCAAAATTTGCGGAGGTGCGCTCTTTTGCCTGAACACTCTTACGTTACACTCATTCCAAATGACCCACGATGCCAGCATGATAATCGATGCCTTTGCTTTTCGGTCGGCGATGCCCACAACCAGGGCCGGCTCTAGGATTCCAGAGGCCCTAGGGCAAACTACCAGTGGGCCCCATAGTGAAAAAAGTTGACTGAATACATGAGTGCATAAAATAATTGTAAAGCCATAAACACTGATAAACTTTAATTAGCATCAAATATTTGATAGGTATTCTTGTCTCTTTTCTAAAGACTATTCGAATTGGAGACAAAGCCTTCATTTTTGTACTTCTCAAAACATCTACTGCGAGTGTGCGGCAGTGCATCATTGCGTGCTTGCAATTTTTTTCAGGTTCCGTGCGTATTTGCTACAGACTTGAACCTTGCCGTGCGTGTATAATTGATAGATGGGCCTTCTTTTCTCTACTTACGTAGCAGATATGGGCCCCTAGTTTGTCTGGCCCCAGGCCGTCGCCCCTCTTGCCCCGGGCCAGAGCCGGCCCTACCCACAACGCTCGTGCTCGCCCACCACGCATGAACAGAGTCGAAGAAGTGCCATGCAGACGTGTCCATGTCGTAGATGCGACATTTTTCTAAATAACCATACTCCAAAGCCTGAGAGTGAAGCGGCATCCAAACCATTTGGTCCATGGGGGAGAGGACCAAGCCCAAAAACTGCGCCCTGTAAGCAAAGGCCGCAGAGTAGTGGCCAGATTCTATGTGCTTCCATATGATCTCATCCTCAACAAGCTCATCAAGGGGCACCTCATGAAGTAGCATCCAAAAGGTTGAAGAATTGTGTGACATGCTCGATGGAAAATGATGCGGTTAGTCTAATTTTGGGGATCCACGCGTTTTCGTCTGATTTTGAGGATCCACGTGTTTTCCTTGAGGGCCCCCGTATCTTCCAGTGCTTCCGGGAGGAAGCCTCGTAAATGAGCGGAGCAATGTCTTTGAACTTGTGTCCAAGAAGCCAAGAGGAGCCCCAAAAAGGAGTTATCGTACCATTCCCGATCGTGATGGTGGTACATGCATAGAAAAAGTTGAGGTCTTCCTCATCACACGGGTTCCTCTCCCGACCCACAACTTTGTGGGCTCCTTCCACTCTTACCAAGGCCATCGCAAACGCAAGGCCCGCGTGAACTTCTTGGTGTTGAGGGCACCAAGTCCATCATAGGCAAGCGGTCGACTCACAATGTCCCAATTGACCTTGTTTTTGCCCCGATTGTCTTATCCGACCATGACCATAGGAAGGCCCACTCAAGCTTGTCGATGTTTTGCAGGATGGTGGGTTGTATGACAAGCAGCGCGATGAAGTAGACCACTTGGGAAGCGAGAACCGACTTGACAAGTGTTGCACGCCCAATGGTAGTGATGTTTTGACCCTCATATGTTGTCAATCTGCTTGCCACCCTATCCACAAGAAATTGCAGGTCAGCGAGCTTCAGTTTCCACACACAGAGCGAAGTCCCCAATAACAAAGCAGAAAGGAAGCCCTAATAGCTGGTAGCCCTTGCATGATGCGGCCCAAGTCGAGATTGCTGCACTGAATGGAAACCATCGAGCTCTTATGGAAGTTAGTGCACAGGCCGGTGACTTCACCAAAACCTCTCAGAATGGCCGCGAGGTTGTCCATATCTCTTTTGATCGGCACTACAAACACAGCTGTCGTCCGCATAGAGAGAGGTTCGCACCATGACTCCTCTCCCTCGAATCTTGAGCAATAGGCCCTTCCTTCACTAGTAGAAAAACGGAGCTTTAAAACCGGTTCGTAAGGGCCTTTAGTGTCGGTTCTGTAACCGGCACTAAAGTGTGGGCGCTAAAGGCCCCCCCCCCATTAGTACCGGTTCGGCGCGAACCGTCACTAAAGGCCCACCACGTGGCGTGAGCTCACGTCGTGGCATGGGGGACCTTTAGTACCGGTTGGTGTTACCAACCGGTACTAAAGGTTTTTTTTTTAAAATTTGGAATTTTTTGATTTTTTTTTTCGATTTTCAATTTTCTGAATTGAATTATTTGATGATTTAGTGTCTAATCACCCCTCTTAACTGCTCAAGTGTGGATCACTCATTCCAAATCGTCTAACTTTCCGGTCGGTCACCCATCCTCTCACTCCCCCAGCCTGAGCACGCTTAACTTCGGAGTTCTATTCCCCCTACTTTCCAAGTCTGCACTTGTTGTTTTCCTGACAAATGTAAGCTGTCAATCCTATTAACCCTCAACAGTTTAGCTTGAGCATTAGGTCACTCGTTTCACCATTTGAGTTTGAAACTATTATTCTAAAAAACAGTAATTATTTAGCAACACTAATATTTCTTGAATAAGTTTGACCATAGTTTGACCAGATTTGACCAAAATTCAAAAAATTGAAATAATTATTTAGTAACACTAATATTCTTGAATAATTACGTAGTAACATTAATACTTCTTGAATAAGTAGTTTGACCATAGTTTGACCAAAATTAAAAAAACTAAAATTTGAGCACATCTTTTTTTCCTTTTGGAATTTGAGGATTCTAAAAAATTGCAAACAAGCCGTAGGCGGTCAAAATCGGATGCGGATTTTCGTGCTGAATTTTTTGATATATTATATATTTTTTTCCGACATCGTATGCAAAAGTTATAGCCGTTTTACATTTTCCCTACACTTTTTGCAAAACATGTCCAAATTTAAGTTTTCAAATTTTCATAACTAGTAGGTGTAGTAATATAACTACCTCTCGAAAGATTTTATTTTCTGAAGTTTTTATCATTTTCTTTTGATTTTTTCAAAACTAAAATGGCGATACACGGGGGGGGGGGGGGGGGGAGGGGTGGTAGAGTTTGAAAATTGCCCTATAGTCCCGGTTTGTGTCTCCAACCGGGACGATAGGTCAGAGCCCTTTAGTCCCGGTTCATGGCATAAACCGGTACTAAAGGTTAGCCCTTTAGTACTGGTTTGTGTCACGAACCGGTGCTAAAGGGGTGGTGGCAGGCTGGCGTCAGGCCGGGGCCCCATGGTGCTAAAGGTGATCATGGGGCCCCGGCCTGACGCCAGCCTGCCACCACCCCTTTAGCACCGGTTCGTGGCACGAACTGGTACTAAAGGTTCAACACGAACCGGCATTAATGCATAGCCGTTCGAACCGGCACTAATGGTGCCATTAGTACCGGGCCAAAATCAAACCGGGACTAATGTGTCTCACATTAGGTCCTTTTTCTACTGGTTCTTGTCGCCACGTCGAGGATTTGCTTCAATGGGTCAATAGCTATGACAAAAAGGAGGGCAGAGGTAGGGTCCCCTTGCCGTAGTCCCTGGCCATGCTTGATGGGAGTACTAGCTAACCCATTCAAGAGGAACCTCGAAGATAAGGAACATAGAAGAGCCACAATTCATTCTTCAAATTTGCTTCGAAAAGCTACGGAGGTCAAGCAAATACTCTTATTTGACGGAGTCAAAGGCCTTGCGAATGTCTAGCTTGAATAGGAAAGACTGAGAGAGGGAGTCTTCTCTTGTGCAGGCGACGCGCAAGGTTTCTAACCTATGTGACAATTTATATGTTTGATGTAGATGACGCTTCCAAGTTGGCGTCGATGATCCGGTTGTGTTTTTTTTGGCGAGGGGATGATCCGGTTGTGCTGTTATCGGTGTCGATGATCCGGTCGTGTTGTTATTTGTGCCAAGATCTTGTCAGTGGTCAGGTCACTCCGCGGTGCGCTAGCTTTGTAAATTATAATCTACTACTCCCATTGATCAGACAAATCTTTGCCTCATTGAAAAAAAAGCTTTTATGAACTTCTCACACTGGCGTTAACCAAGGTTTCAGAATTTCAGAGCATTTGCTCGACTTTCTGGTTCATGTTCTAGGCATATTTGGGTTGAGGTTTTGGCTCAGATGATCGTAGTCATAGAGCACACACGTTTCAGCTGCCAATAGATTAATCTTCTAGTAAACCTGCCACTTCATGGCAAGAAGTATGCGTAGTAATTAGATTGTGAAACTGTGATGTCCTGTAAGCAGTAGTTAGTTCAGCTATTTACAGATAAGCTTCTGTTGCAACGAACAAACAAAATTCAGTTTAGTCCTGGACCGGCGACGCCACAACATAGCCCGAGTGCCTGACAGCAGAACTACATAACTGAAACACTAAGCTGCAAGGGCATCCCCGCACGCTTTACAGATGTTTCTGTGGTAAAAAAAAAGATGATGATGATCAGCAGAAACAAAACTACTGTATTTCAGCACAGCTCACTGGTGGATCACCTCCAGAAACAAAACTATATTTCAGCACAGCTCACCGGTGGATCATCTCCAGAAACAAAACTATAGTTCAATAAAGCTCACTGGTGGATCATCTCCGCAGGTTATTATACACAGCAGAAAGAAGGCTTATATGTCCAACATTCATCCAACACAACACACGAATGAAAAAGAAGACAACGAAATGAGCAGGACAACACGATGCTGCATACTGCGTGTAGTGTTAATATCATCCTTCTTTGTTAACATCACCATGTGGATGGAAGTACAGACCGATCCAGAGGAGACAAATCCAAGTGGATGCCGAGTATTCTTTCGTACAATACAATATTTTACCCGCTATACCTTACCTTGATACAAGATGGGACTCCCAAACCAAATCAAAAGAAAGAAGTATCAGAAAACACGAAAAACCCTCACTATATGAACCAGGACATAAGACTTCTACAGCATTTTCATAGTTAGAGAATCAGGCGGCGTGATAGGACAGTGTGTATCGGATCTAAGCAGAACGAGAATCAGATAATATGCACGTATTAATCAGCCTTGGTCTGCTCTACTGACTTAACTGGCCGGGACTCGAACCCACCCCCTTTCCGGTTCTCGAGAGAGTAGGGCATGTATGTCCCCAGAATCTTATCCCAAAGGACGAAGAAAGGTTGCGAAAAGTTGTATTTATTGCCATAGAGCTGGTGGTGGATATCATGGTAAGCAGTGTTGTTGTTGAACAACGCATGGAGGATGTTACCGGGAAGCCACAGCCCGCAGTGGTCATCCACCGTCTTGATGGTCGCAAAAGAGAAAAAGAATATGGATGTTCGTGGTGTCATACCAGAGAGGAGGAAGGAGAGAGCACCGCCGATAGTGTCCAGAATAAGGCCCTCGAGAGGGTGGTTGTAAAGAGCCCCAAAGGAATAAGGGACTACAAGAGTGTGGTGCTTGGAATGGATGTGCTTATACAGAAACTTGTTGATGTGCATGTATCTGTGCATGAAGTACTGCCATGTGTCCATGACAAACATGGCGATGATAAATTGCAGCACTATCACCACAGCAGAAGGCTGCTTCGGTGCAATACCACTCTCATCGCCGATAACCTGCAGTTCATGGAAATTTAACCGTGTTAGAAACTTGTGTATAAATGAAGCTATCAGGTAAGCTCCATAAGAATTGTTAAGGCCTGGTATTACTTCAAAAAACTGCTCGTTAAATTGGGCATTCCTGCATATCAAATTTTCCCCATGAGAAGCTATGTTGTTATACTTTCAGTCAACATAAAGTGTAGCTTGTGTTGCATCAATTTTGAGGTTTGTAACATGTTGTATGCTATTGTACAAATATATAACTGCTTCTCAGCAGCAATACTAGAATCAGCTCCTCACTACTATAATTCAGAGGGTCAGATTTCTTTGTTAGCAATGGTCAGCTTCTTATCTTCCATAGCAACTATGTTTTTAAGGCGACGCCTTACCGCCTTAGGGAGGGGGGGGCGCTTTGGCGCCTAGGCGACGCCTAGGCGGGCGCTTTGGTCGATTTTCCAAAGCGGAGGGGGAGCGCTTCGACGCCTAGGCGTCGCCTTAGGGACGCTTTAAAAACATAGCATAGCAAGTATAAACGCAAAAACGTAAGGCTGAGCAACTCTCCAGCAACCAAACTGCAGTTATAAGCATGGCATGCTGATTTCCTTTACTTAATATTTCATTTCATCACAGATAGTCAGGTCCCAAAAGTTTGCTCTATGTGGAATGCGGTAGTTACATGCCAAAACAATCCAAGACAAGGTCGTCCTAAGCCAGTCACTTCAGCTCCAAATCAGGATAGATAGCTTATCAAGCGTCTCTCTATCTAGTATCTACTAGTGCCATTTATGGAGAGGCAAAGAGAAAAGGCACTTTGCAGCTCAAAATCATGGTTGCCAATACAGCAAAGGCCTTAAAATCATTGTTGCCACTACAGCAAAGGCCAAAGCTACGTATTCAGGTGGCCTATCTGCAGACCAGAAGGGATATAGACAGGAAAGGGCGAGGAGGAGGATTACCGCGAAGAGCGTGAGCGCGACGACGACCTGGAAGGCCTGCTGGACGAGGACGCCCCTGACGACGGCACCCCTGGAGACGACGTTCCGGGCGGCCTCCTCGCCCCTGGGGTGCAGGCGGTAGGCGTCGAGGCGCTCCACGCCGTCCAGCGCGACGTAGAGCCCCGAGTAGAGCCAGTAGACGGCGATCGGCACGAAGGTGCCGAGCAGCTCGTCCGACACCCCAATCGGCATCCCGCCTCCCTCCCTCGCCCCCTCCCGAATCCCCGGCGAGGCGAGACGAGGCGACGGAGGAAATGCGCGCGCGCGGGCGCGAGGCTTCTTCCGCCCGACGCCCGTGGACGGCGCGCGGATTCGGGGGCGGGGGGCGGCGGGATTGGGGGCAGGCGGCCCGGATCTCTCCGACGGGCAGGGAGAGGGGGGGCTCTGGGGTTGGAGGACTTTTCAGCGGAGGCTGGCGGCTGCGCTGGGGGAGGCGGGTGGAGGCTGGAATATAGGCGCGGTGGGCGGTGGCCCGGCGGGCGGGGCCCGGCCGTCGCCGTCGGTCCGTGCGACGACAGGGAGGGAGGGGGGAGGAGACGAGGGGAACGGCGCTGGCCGCATCCTCGCAGAGGGGCCGGAGGTTATCAAACGGCCCGCGCGAGCTAGCGAGCACGTACGTGTACGTGTACGCCACCGTGTGGATCCACGGCGCCAACGGTGGCGATGTTGTGGCGTACCCCGTCACGGGAAGTTTCTGTGGATCTTCGTGTCAAATATCGTGAAGACCACGACAGTAGATAGATTTTCCTTCCTGCGCAGTAGAGCGGTAGCCTCCTAGCCCGAGTCCATTCCTTTTCGCGGCGTTGCTCGTTTGACCCAAGGCTGGCTTTAGCCGGCGGGTTTGTCTAAAACACATCTAGATGTGACATAGTTATATTACATCGACGTGACATAGTTATGTCACATCTAAACTGATTTTTATTCTATTTGTGATCTATTTTTTTTGTCTTAGTTTTTTTTGTTTCTTGTTGATGTATTTTATACTTGTGAGAGCTTAAATGTGACATCCTTAAAAAATATCTAGATATGAATTAGACAAACTGTTAGCCGGCCGCCCAGAAGATTGCGACGGAACTTGAAGGCTCCTTCCTTCCTGCCGGACTTGACCAGGAACCACTTTCTTACGGAGGCATGTGACCAGATTACGCTTAAAAATCAGCTAAAATAGTACCACCGCTGTAAACTAATGTAAGACGTTTTAGATCACTATATCTAAACTGCAGATTTCGAAGATGGATCAACCGAATTTCTACGCACTACCAGCTACCGACATTCATATCATATAACAAACAAAACAGACCACACTTGCAAGACCACGGCAGCACTTGTCAGGAAAGTCACTTGTTTAACAGCCAACGACACGTTCCAGCACCACACTTGTGGCAAACGACACGTTCCAGGTACCACACTTGTGGCAAACGACACGTTCCAGTACCACACTTGTGGCAAACGACATCCAAGTCAGGGATCCAACAAACGACTACAGTATGTATCAGAAGACGACGCTAGCTACACCACCAACCAGCGAATCATGCTGGTCAGGACCGGTTTCAGAGCAGGCGCTGCAGCGTTCATCTGTACGCCGGTGCGCCGGCGAAGGAGTAGAGGGAGGACACTGGCACCCTTGAAGCAGCAGGCCCCTGGAGGTTTGCCGGGTAAGCAGCTGGGTAAGCACCACGGTAGATCTCATCAGCGTAGCTTGGGGGTGCGGCGACCTCCTGTGGCGGCACCCTGTAGTCTCTTGGAAGGAATGGATCCACCCTGTTGGCGGCGTCAGCTAGAGCCCTGGGAGCAGAATTCAAGTTCAACAAGGTCAGAAGTCATCAAGCATCCGAGCATATGTGTATGTATGATTAGATAACAATTAAATCAAAACATCTTTTTGTGTTGTTGTAATGCACGCTTTACACTTGTCGAAGACCGCGGTTCATCAAGACAGCGTGCTATAAACCTTGAAGCATGCTCCGTGTTATTTCCACAGATGTCAAAAACACCCTCAACTACATGTTCAAATATTAATACATGCCAATTTTGCTTTTTGTTCCTAAATGTTTTAGTCTGTTCATAATTAATTGCCAAACAAATATGCAAATTCTAGAATCATGACGGAAAGGTTCTGACAAGAGGGTAAAATTCTTATTTCTAAAAAAGAGAAAATTGAGGGCCATGAGCATGTAATGAAGTGCCAGTAAGGTGCCTAAACTGTAGGGGCCTCCAGTGCATTAATCCTTTCTTTGATGAGTCAGACAAACTTTTGGAAAGAATGAACAGGTCTCCTAGATTCAACAGTTCTTTTCTTCTGAAATGAAATCCCAGATTCTCATAAAACAGCTTTTACTAGGGTAATCAGCACTCCTATATGAATCATAATAGTCTACAGCTATTATCGTATATTTTTTAGAAACAGGTGAATTGGTTAGCTATCTTAAGACTCAGCACCAAACTAAAGAATCCACAGAAACAGCCCATTGAACAAATAGTTTGTGGGAAGGAAATTCTGCATTCAGAGTAACAAAGTGCCCCACTAAAGGATTACAAAAGAATTACGACCTTCTAATAATTTCACAATTAAACATCAACGG
Source organism: Triticum urartu (assembly GCF_056163025.1). NCBI lineage: Eukaryota > Viridiplantae > Streptophyta > Magnoliopsida > Poales > Poaceae > Triticum > Triticum urartu. The sequence continues at coordinate 521,534,066 of NC_141878.1, forward strand.
ACACAACTTATCAAACATACTTCCATAAAATGGACGAAAATATGGTGAAAAGCTATGTTCACTGCTCATAATTCAATTAGGAAGCAGCCAAAAAGTTGTACTATTAAATTGACAGCCATGCTTGAAAATATATTGATTAAAAATATTGTCTGTTATAATAAATGAAATTAGCACACAAATTACAGTATATGAACATATAAGATAATGACAACTCACCTTTCATAAATGATATTAGCTTGATGTGGATGGTATGAACCGTGAGGAGCAGGAGCAACATAGTATGTAGGTGGCTGAGCTTCTTCAACAAACTGTGGGCGTCGAATTTCTTCAACATGGAGTGATGGTCTTCTTTCTTCATAATCATAGGCTAATCTCCTTTCTTCAGCAAATTGTGGGTGTTGCATTTCTTCACGATATCGTGGCAGCCTCCTTTCTTCATAATCATATGGCTGTCGCCTTTCTTCAACATAGTGAGGCATGCGCCTTTCAACACGGTTTGTCCGAGGAACTTCTTGAACATGTTGGGAAGATGGCTGTTGTATGTTAATTGGCTTGTATAGTGCCAGTAGCTTACGGACCTACAAAATAGAACCATAAATTACATCATGAACATGCAAAATGTTATTTTAGTTTTGGATACATTTCAAATTGCACAATTTAGAATAATTGTCATGGCTTACTTGTCTCGAATTGAGCTCTTGGGTGAATTTTCCCTTTGAATTGTAGTTCTCCTTAATGGCATGCTTGAAACTACTCTCAGGAAGCGGAAGACAATCTTTATCAATCCTGAATTTGACCTGCATCAAGTGCACGAATTAGTTAAAATAATAAAATGTCCTTAGCATCATCTCCTTTGACCCATCATTCATCTTCATGAAATATGAAAACAATGCTAAAAGAAGCTCCATGTTAGCTTTCCAAGGCTAAAACATCCCACACTAAATGGATAAAAGATATTAAAAGAACAAGATCACCACAGATTTTGGCAAACACAAAATGTAACAATGCAAATTAATCAACATGGGATATAAAGAGAAATTAGAATTCCACAGCAAACATAAGGTGTGTTTGGAACTTTGGATGGTGACCAATACCAACCATACTAACCTTTTTGGTCATACCCAAAATTTTGGCTCTTGCTTGGATGGTTGCCAAATTTTTTGGAATGCCCAAGTGCTCTAGTCAACTCTAATTGATTTTTTTTTTTGCCAAAATTGGCCAAAACATGGGCAACCAAAACCTTAGCCAATATTTTGGCTAGCAAAATTTTGGTGATGTTCGGCTCAAACCAAACACACCCATAGCTCTATTATAGAGATCTGTGCATAATATTGCTTTCGCAAGGGATTCGTTATAGATGATCAGTAGTGTTTGCATACGCATGTTCCAATACCATTTTACTCGCTCCCTCCACACAATTAATCCTTGCCATCTACCAGTACTCATCATTAATATGTTTTGCTAGGTATATCATTACAAACATGGGCGTAACCGTGTAAGGTCATCCGCCGATTTTTCTTCCGATGGCCAGACAAAACTATTGAACTAATTACCAAAAAAGATTAGGCCGGAAACTCAAAGACGAACAGCTATTTCTTTCTACTTAGCCTGAGATCACCATTAATTCGGTTACTGTGCAAAGTGCAAACATATACCTTCTTAACAGAAATCAAAACATTTTGAAGGGAACAAATGGTTTACTTTGCCTCTACTAATTAAAGATAGTTCAGGACATGTGGCATTCTCTCATAAAAAGATCATGTGTGTTTCCTAACTTGATCGGAGGTGTCCTATCTACCATCATTTCGAGAAGACTTCCACCTCACCCTTTGCCACGTAACATCATGTATGCTAGGACGTGCTCCAATATACCACGACCTTTGCACCCTCTGCCACTCTAGCAAAGACTTACCGACGCAACAAACGACAACTCCCACATGATCAATGCTAGACCGCCATGGACATTTAATGATTAAGGAAACTAAAATAAGAATTAGTACTCACTAGTAACCGTTCTGATTCGTTATGAAAAAATTGAAGCAAAAGCCTTGTAAGAAAATAAATTTAGCCTAAATAACTATTTTAAGTTTAATGACGTAAAAAGTTGCCAAGTGAGACAAGAAAAACATGTCGCTTTTCTCTTCAATAAGCATACACGCATATCCAAACTTTGAGTTTGCATGCCATCGGAATCAACATGAATTTCAACACATCACTAATGAGCCTTTCAAAGGATCAGTAAAAAAATTATCAGGCCATTGTCTGCGGTATTAACTTGTGCGGCTTTCTACATACCCTAACCATACGATATAGCACATAATATCTTCAGGACAGGTTGTATAATAATACTAGTTAATAGTAAACAGGATACTTCTACTACCATAATAATGGGCCATAAGCACGCAGACAATGACCAAGAATTACCTGAGCAGGGAATTTCCCATAATATCTTCAGGACAGGCTGTATAATAATACTAGTTAATAGTAAACGGATACTTCTACTACCATAATAATGCGCCATAAGCACGCAAACAATGACCAAGAATTACCTGAGCAGGGAATTTCCCGTTGAACGCACGCCGCACAAGATCCATCCCTCCTCTTGCTGTTGCCTTGTACACCCCATAGAGAAGCTTCAGGTCAAAGTCATACAGGAACAGCTTCGCCCCTGGTCGGATCTTCTCCACCACATCTATCTTCCCCTTGGGCAAGCCAAACACGCTGTTCTGGAAGCACTCCGGCTTCGTCTTTCCGTTGCACATGAAGATAAACCCAGCACTGCCCCTCTCCTCCCCCGCTGCGCCGTCCTTCTTCTCCTTCTCCTCAACCTTCGGGTTCACCCTCCCCTGTCCTTCCCCCTTCTCCCTCCCCCTCATCTTATCCTTCCTACCCCTCTTCCTGTCAGCACTGCTGTTCCCAGTGCCCATCTTCCTGTCAGCACTGCTGTTCCCAGTGCCCATCTTAATGCCATCACCCTTGTTCTCGGCGACGGACTTGCTGCCATCACCCTTGTTCTCGGCGACGGACTTGCTGCCATCACCCTTGTTCTCGGCGACGGACTTGCTGCCATCACCCTTGTTCTCGGCGACGGACTTGCTGCCACCACCCTTGTTCTCGGCGACGGACTTGCTGCCATCACCCTTGTTCTCAGGGACGGACTTAGTGCCATCACCCTTGTTCTCGGCGACGGACTTACTGCCACCACCGTTGTCCTTGGCGACGGACTTATCGCCATCGCCGTTGGTCTTGGCGACCATCTTCCCGTCAGCGCCGCCATTCTCGGCGACCACAAGGGCGGCCGAAGTGCCGACGTCGGCCGGGGCGGGAACCACCGGCGTGGGCCCCGAAGCAGGCGCGTCGGCGGAGGCCGCGACTGCAGCGGCGGCGGCCGCCTTCAGCTTCTCCGGATCGGCCTTCTTCTTCTTACACGCCCTCTTGCGCCTGACCGATCCGGGGGTGACCTTGGACGGCGGCGTCGGCGCGGAGGCGGAGGTCGACGCGGCGCCCTTGCCCTTGCCCTTGGCGCCCGGAGTGGCGGGCGCCTCCTTCACCATGGCTGATTGGAGCGGCCAGATCAGGGAAAAATTGCCACGAAAATTAAGAAAAACTTTGCTGAATCTACTCGTGAAAAAATCGAACTGAACTGCGCTGAATCTACTCGCGAAGATCGAACTGAGCCGCGCTGAATCTACTCGCGAAGATCGAACTGAGCACGGGCAATCGCTCGGCTCGATCTCGTCGATGGGTAGGGCACGCGACCGGCTACGATGCGGGGAGAATTGAGGAAGTGGTAACTGAAATCAATCCAGGTCCGGATGACGGAGGTGAGGAGGGAGCGTGTGCGCGTACCTTCGGTAGCGAGAAAGGGGATGACTGTCAGGGGGGTGTCACGGCGGGCGAGCCTGATGTGGCCTCCGCTCCGCGTCAGGGGTGGGGGTTTATAGGTGTGGGGAGACAGGGAGGGGAGTCGGTCGATGGACATCATCCGGTGCGGACTGCGGACTGCGGACCCCGAATCCTTTGTTTGCCGGTTCGCTTTTCGACCCTACGGACGGCTCGGCTGTCTGGATCGAACGCCGTGGAGGAAATATAGGCAGTATTTTTCGTGGTCAATTTTATGCCCGATTGGGTAAACATGCCCACTTTCTGAAAAAAGGACACACACTCGTGTATACTTTTGTCAAAAAAAGGACACACACTCGTTCTAGCACGTCTCGTTCTCTTGTGGCAAGGAGCCAGGACCTGTGGATCCCTATACTATTGCAATTTAACAAACTTTATACAGTATATTCAACAATCAAATGGAGTTACAAGGAAAAGACTGTGAATCATGGGGCGGCTCCCACAGCTTAAACATGGCGACACACTGTTTTTGACGTCTGCTAGTGGTGCGCACGTACGGCTCCTCTTTTGTGAGTTTTAAAGAGGATGAACGGTTTAATGAAAACGGTTATATATGGAACATGTTGTTTTTATGCGTAGTGTCGTTACTGCTCGTGAGTTTAAATGTGTGTCGGTAGTGCGCACGTACGGCTTTTCTTTTTTCAAGCTTTGTCGAGGATAACGATTTAGCTTCGATGGTTACCGGTGGAAGCCTTTGCTTGTCGCGCCTCCATTGCTCTTGAGTTCTGGCCGTTTGTGGGTGGTCATACGTACAGCTTCTTCTTTGTGATCTTTGTTTAGAATAAACGGTTTGATTATACCTATATCTAGTAGAGTAAACAAAGCTTATAAATATAGCAATGTCAACAACATTTCGTAGGGTCAAAGTTTAATAACAGAGATACTCATTTGAACATGCGTCGTATACTCTTTGTCACTTAGTATTAGCGTGGTCGTATGTTTTTCAATGTAAACTCCATCTACTCCTTCTATATGGAAATTTAAGGTGAGATGAACAATTTTGCAAAATCAAGGCAGCACACACATGCAAGGCAACCCTTATGATCTTCTCCAAAACCTTTCAATTAATGTATTAACTCTCCAGCTCCCATGTAATCTGTTAACCAACGAGCACGTATGCCGCCAATCTTCGTGAAAGCTAACCATCTGACGGTCGCACTGAGGCAAACTAGCGCAACACAGTTGCTGCCGTCAGATCAGGGCGCGAAGATCATGCGGTCTGTAGTACGCCAGCTGGCATAGATGTATTGACTCTTCAGCTCCCATGTAATCCACTAACCGACGAGTATCTATGCCGCCAACCTCCGTGAAAGCTAACCATTTGACGATCGCATTGAGGCAAACTAGCGCGATGCGGTCGCTACCGTCAGATCGGGGTGTGAAGTCACGCGGTCTGTAGTCTGCTAGTTGGCATAGAACAGTTAGGAAGAAGGGGAAATTGCAAATTCATCATGGTTATCCTCTCGTTGGGAGAGGCCATTTCCAAGAGGAGCTGACATGCTCGTTCAAATCCCCACATGTCTCCTGGATAGCTTCTTCCTTCCCTCCCTGTGTGATGGTCTCCGTGGCGACTGCCGACCGATGCGGTTGATCTTGCCGCCCTGCGTGTGATCTCGGTTTTGGCGACTGCTCACCATCGAGCTCGACCATGTCTAGGGACAATGGACCCCTCCATCCCCGGTTATGGTAGGAGTGCGATGCGTCTAATTGCCACCTTCATCTCCGTCGCATTCTCGAGTCTGCTTGTGTTGGTCATTATCGCTCCCTTGTGTGCCGTTAGCAGCGGACTCTTCCATGACTACTTGTTGTCATGGTTGACCTCGTTACCTCACGCTTGATGTGGGTTTCTGCAGGTGCTCACCATCGAGCTCGACCTAGGCTACGATTGCTCGATCATTCAATTCACCAGTTGATATAGGAGTCCATTGCGTCTGGTCACCATCGCCATCTCTGTCGCGCTATGGAATCTATTGGTGCTGCTTGTCGCCGCTTCCCTCGTCTTCTCTTTGTTTCTTTCGCATAGAATGGCACGCGTGACAACCACCAGCGAGGGACGGCGCGAGGCGGTTTGGTGGTCGCCTACGCGAGGCAGCATGGCCGCAGGTGGCGACGCGGACACGAGGTGGCCACCGAGGAGGGGTGGCATGGCAGCTCGGCGAGCGGCGGCGGCATCAGCGGTGACACGTTGGTGGACGGCAGCAGGAGCGGCGGGTGGCAGCACGATAATCTCAGTCCGCAAACTAACATTAGCATTTTTATGGCAAATTCATTAGTGTTATCATGGAAATTTTATTATTATCAACATTGCGAATCTTTTTATTTAATGATCATGGCAAATTTGGTTACAATTTGCATGGAAATTTTCCAATCAAGTTTTCCTCAACTTCATGATTACCTAAGTCCAAAAAGATACCATTACTTTTATGACAATTCATTTGTGCAAGCATAGCAATTTTATTACAATCAACATGCAAGTTTAAGTTTCTATTTTTATTTCAGGGAAGTATCTAATATAGATGCAGTAAGTAGGGGAAACTAGGTAGCAGATAAGCTAGTTGGGCCTGATCCTTTTCACGACTGTAATAAAAATAAAAAACAGTAAACAAGGCAACTAGTTTTTTTATAAAAACTCCTTATCTATTCTTCTTCAATCATGGTAGTAGAACGAACATCAGAAATAGTAAAAATTATATTCAGATTCGTAGGCCACCTAGCGATGACCAGAAGCACTGAAACGAGTGAAGGTGCGCCGCCATCATTGCCCCTTGTCTACTGCTCAACTTTATTCTTGTAGACTTTGTTCACTACAAAAATTGCTCTATTCAGTGACAAAAACTCTGGTGACGAAACATGAACCGTCACCTAAAATTATTTTCTGTGATGGTCCACCGTCACGAGGTATTTTCCTCTTGGGCAGTGCCCTAGCCAACTTTGGCGACGTTCTGGCCTGATTTTTGGCGACGCATTTGGGTGTCACTACAATGTCCATTTTCTGAGACGGTTCGTAGTGTCACATAAAATGTTTGGTGTCACAAAAAATGGTCGGCTGGTTAGAAAAATAATTTAAAAAACGGCGAGTTGGTGTTCAGAATGTAGTACCTTATAATTTCTGCCATACGGAGTTTATAGGTGTGGGGAGCCAGGGAGGGGAGTCGATGCACATCCGGTGTGGACTGCGGACCCCAAATCCTTTGTCGGTTCAACACTTTTCGACCCTACGGCCGACTCGACTATCTAGATCAAACGCCATGGAGGAAATATAGGCAGTATTTTTTCCTGGTCTATTTTATGCCCGATTGGGTAAACATGCCCACTTTCTGAAAAAAGGGCACACACTCGTTCTAGCACTCTTTCTTGTGGCAAGGAGCCAGGACCCGTGGATCCTTATACTGTTGCAATTTAACAACCTTTTATGCAGTATATATTCAACAATCAAATGGATTTGTATGGAAAAGACTACAAATCCTGGCTCCCACAGCTTAAACATAGCGACGCACTGTTCTTGACGTTTGTTAGTGGTGCGCACGTACGGCTTCACTTCTGTGAGTTTCAATGACGGTAAATGGTTTAATGAAAACAATTATCTGTGAAACATGATGTCTTTATGTGTAGTGTTGTTCCTTCTCATGAGTCCTAAATGTGTGTCGGTAGTGCGCACGTACGACTTCCCTTTTTCCGAGCTTTGTGGAGGATAACGGTTTAGATTGGACGGTTATCGGTGGAACAAGTTGCCTTTACCTGCCGCGCCTTCATTGCTCTTGAGTTTTGGCCGTTTGTTGGTGGTCTTATGTACGGCTTCTTCTTTATGATCTTTGTTTAGAATAAACGGTTTGATTACAAATGTCATGGTGCCTATATCTAGTAGCGCAAAGCTTATAAATATAGCAATATCAACAACATTTCGTAGGGCCAAAGTTTAATGACTGAGATACTCATTTGATCGCTTATTATTAGTGTGATCGTATGTTTTTCCAATGTAAACTTCATCTACTCCTTCTATATGGGAATTTAATGTGAGATGGACAATTTTGCAAAATCAAGGCAGCACACGTATGCAAGGCAACCCTTATAATTTTCTCCAACACCATTTAATTAATGTAATAACTCTTCAGCTCCCATGTAATCCGTTAACCAACGAGCACGTATGCCGCCAATCTTCGTGAAAGCTAACCATCTGACGGTCGCACTGAGGCGAACTAGCGCGACGCGGTCGCTGTCGTCGGATTAGGGCGCAAAGATCACACGGTTCGTAATACGCCAACTGGCATAGAAGTATTGACTCTTCAGCTCCCATGTAATCCACTAACCGACGAGCATCTCTGCCGCCAACCTCCATGAAAAAAGCTAACCATTTTACGATCGCACTGGGGCAAACTAGCGCGACACAGTCGCTACCGTGAAATCAGGGTGTGAAGATCACACGGTCCGTAGTCTGCCAGTTGGCATAGAACAGTTAGGGAGAAGGGGAAATTGCAAATTCACCATGGTTATCCTCTCATTGGGATAGGCCATTTCCAAGAGGAGTTGCCATGTTCGTTCAAATCCCCACATGTCTCCTAGATAGCTTCTTCCTCGCCTCCCCCGTCATGTGATGGTCTTCGTCGCGGCTGTTGGCCGACGCGATTGATCATGCTTCCCCGCGCGTGATCTCGGTTTTGGCGGCTGCTCCCATTGAGCTCAACCATGTCTAGGGGCAATCGATCCCTCCATCCCCGGTTATGGTAGGAGTGTAATGCGTCAAATTGCCACCTTCATCTCCGTCGCATTCTGGAGTCTGCTTGTGTTGGTCATTGTCGCTCCCTTGTCTCCTCTAGTCTTCATCGTGGGTTGTGTGCCATTAGCAGCTGACTCCGCCATGACTACTTGCTGTCATGGTTGACCTTGTTACCTCATGTGTCGGGGGTTTGGTGCGACATATGCCAAAGGATGGCTTATCATGGTGGGGGCGAGTAGAACGTCGCCGGTGCCTGGAAACGGGATGAGGCGAAGACATGCACGCCAGCGAATCTTACCCAGCTTCAGGGCTCTCCGAGGAGATAATACCCCTACTGCTGCTCTACGGGGTCTCCGCATGATCACTATGGCAAAGTGTTTACACGGTTGCTCCTTGAGCTATTTCTAGGGGGTAGGAGAGGGCAAGGCTAGCTCTCTCCCTTCTATATGATCTGGTCTAGAGCTAATGGGTTCCAACCCTTTGCATGGGTGCCCTGGGGGGTTTATATAGGCCTACCCCCCAGGGGTACAAGGGTAATCCGGCTGGACGCGGGCCCAGTCGTCAGCGCCTCTGACCTCCGTCTTCTCTGCCGACCGCTGGGGCCCGCCGACTGGTGGGCCCCGCTGACTGGCCTAGTACGGAGCCGACAGGCCGCGTCCGCCGCGGGCGGGTCTTGCCGGCTGCTGATTACTGTAGTCGTGCTTTGATGACGCGGGCTTGATCATGAGGTCGTGGCAACAGCCCCGCCGCCTGGCGGGCGATCACTATTGCCACTCCCCATCACATCTTGATTAATGGCGCGTGGGCCCTGAGGGAGGGCTCAGCCGACTCCCAGGGGCTGACTCCCGACGGGTTCGACTGGTGGTCCTCTTGCCGTCTCCTAGGGTCTCACTGACTGGTGGAGCCCGCTGCCTCTAGGCCGTACAGACAAGCCATCGTGGGTGCAGGATTCGGCCCTGCGGTGCTGATGTCAGGGCTGGCATGGCAACAGTGCCACGCCACACGGAGATCTTCCAGGGTACGGCGTGCTGTGGCCGTGCCTGCCCTTGGTAAGGGGCAGGGGCGGGCTTCATCGTTGCCACTCCCCTGCCCCGTCCCACTTGATGAGGTCGTGGGGGGTGTTGGAGTCGCAGGCCGACTCCCCAAAGCCGGCTTCTCTGGAAGTCGCCAGTCGGGTGTCGGCTTTCCCCGAAGTCGTCTCTAGGACTCGGCCATGAGTGGTTAGTTGGCCATCTTGCTGCTGGCCTCTTGAAGGCGGCTCTTCGTCCTGGGGTCTTGAGGGGCGCAGCCTGCCCCGATGTCTTGAAAGGTTCTGGGGCTCGGGTTGGCCTACCCGTGGCCCATTACTCCGACAGTAGTCCCCGAAGCTGGTGAGGCGCCGCGGACGATCGGCCGGGAATCCTCAGCAGTTTCTCTTTCCGGGTGCTCAGCACATGGTCTTTGATTGACTTCTGCCGGGCCGACTAGAAGGAGTCGGACTCGCCTGTTGGGGAACGTTGCAGAAAACAAAAAATTTCCTACGATTTCACCAAGATCCATCTATGAGTTCATCTAGCAACGAGTGATCGGATTGCATCTACATACCTTTGTAGATCACGCGCGGAAGCGTTCAAAGAATGGGGATGAGGAAGTCGTACTCGACGTGATCCAAATCACCGGAGATCCTAGCGCCGAACGGACGGCACCTCCGTGTTCAACACACGTACGGTCAGTGTGACGTCTCCTCCTTCTTGATCCAGCAAGGGGGAAGGAGAGGTTGATGAAGATCCAGCAGCACGACGGCGTGGTGGTGGATGCAGCACTCACCGCAGCAGGGCTTCGCCGTTCTTCTGTGAGAGGGAGAGGTGTAGCAGGGGAGAGGGAGGCGCCAAGAGTCAAGGGTGCGGCTGCCCCTCCCTCCCCCCTTTATATAGGCTCCCCAAGGGGGGGCGCCGGCCCTAGGAGATGGGATCTCCTAGGGGGGGCGGCCAAGGGTGGAGTGGCCTCCAAGGCAAGTGGGCGCCCCCCACCCTAGGGTTTCCAACCCTAGGCGCAGGGGGTGGGCCAAGGGGGGCGCACCAACCCACTATGGGCTGGTTCCCCTCCCCACTTCAGCCCATGGGGCCCTCCGGGATGGGTGGTCCCACCCGGTGGACCCCCGGGACCCATCCGGTGGTCCCGGTACAATACCGGTGACCCCCGAGACTCTCCCGATGGCCGAAACTGCACTTCCTATATATAATTCTTCACCTCCGGACCATTCCGGAACTCCTCGTGACGTCCGGGATCTCATCCGGGACTCCGAACAACTTTCGGGTTACTGCATATTCATATCTCTACAACCCTAGCGTCACCGAACCTTAAGTGTGTAGACCCTACGGGTTTGGGAGACATGTAGACATGACCGAGATGGCTCTCCGGTCAATAACCAACAGCGGGATCTAGATACCCATGTTGGCTCCCACATGCTCCTCGATGATCTCATCGGATGAACCACGATGTCGAGGATTCAAGCAACCCCGTATACAATTCCCTTTGTCAATCGGTACGTTACTTGCCCAAGATTCGATCGTCGGTATCCCAATACCTCGTTCAATCTCGTTACCGGCAAGTCACTTTACTCGTACCATAATGCATGATCCTGTGACCAGACACTTGGTCACTTTGAGCTCATTATGATGATGCATTACCGAGTGGGCCCAGAGATACCTCTCCGTCATACGGAGTGACAAATCCCAGTCTTGATCCGTGTCAACCCAACAGATACTTTCAGAGATACCCGTAGTATACCTTTATAGTCACCCAGTTACATTGTGACGTTTGGTACACCCAAAGCACTCCTACGGTATCCGGGAGTTACACGATCTCATGGTCTAAGGAAAAGATACTTGACATTGGAAAAACTCTAGCAAACGAACTATACGATCTTGTGCTATGTTTTGGATTGGGTCTTGTCCATCACATCATTCTCCTAATGATGTGATCTCGTTATCAATGACATCCAATGTCCATAGTCAGGAAACCATGACTATCTGTTGATCAACGAGCTAGTCAACTAGAGGCTTACTAGGGACATGTTGGTGTCTATGTATTCACACATGTATTATGATTTCCGGATAACACAATTATAGCATGAATAAAAGACAATTATCATGAACAAGGAAATATAATAATAATCCTTTTATTATTGCCTCTAGGGCATATTTCCAACAGTCTCCCACTTGCACTAGAGCCAATAATCTAGTTACATTGTGATGAATCGAACACCCATGGAATTCCGGTGTTGATCATGTTTTGCTCTAGGGAGAGGTTTAGTCAACGGATCTGCTACATTCAGGTCCGTATGTACTTTACAAATATCTATGTCTCCATCTTGAACATTTTCACAAATGGAGTTGAAGCGACGCTTGATGTGCCTGGTCTTCTTGTGAAACCCGGGCTCCTTGGCAAGTGCAATAGCTCCAGTGTTGTCACAGAAGAGTTTGATCGGCCCCGACGCATTGGATATGACTCCTAGGTCGGTGATGAACTCCTTCACCCAAATTGCTTCATGCGCTGCCTCCGAGGTTGCCATGTACTCCGCTTCACATGTAGATCCCGCCACGACGCTCTGCTTGCAACTGCACCAGCTTACTGCCCCACCATTCAAAATATACACGTATCCGGTTTGTGACTTAGAGTCATCCAGATCTGTGTCGAAGCTAGCATCGACGTAACCCTTTACGACGAGCTCTTCGTCACCTCCATAAACAAGAAACATTTCCTTAGTCCTTTTCAGGTACTTCAGGATATTCTTGACCGCTGTCCAGTGTTCCTTGCCGGGATTACTTTGGTACCTACCTATCAAACTTATAGCAAGGTTTACATCAGGTCTGGTACACAGCATGACATACATAATAGAACCTATGGCTGAGGCATAGGGGATGACACTCATCACTTCTATATCTTCTGCCGTGGTCGGACATTGAGCTGAGCTAAATTTCACACCTTGCAACACAGGCAAGAACCCCTTCTTAGACTGATCCATATTGAACTTCTTCAATATCTTATCAAGGTATGTGCTTTGTGAAAGACCTATGAGGCGTCTTGATCTATCTCTATAGATCTTGATGCCTAATATATAAGCATCTTCTCCAAGGTCCTTCATTGAAAAACTCTTATTCAAGTAGGCCTTAATGCTGTCCAAAAGCTCTATATCATTTCCCATCAAAAGTATGTCATCTACATATAATATGAGAAATGCTACAGAGCTCCCACTCACTTTCTTGTAAACGCAGGCTTCTCCATAAGTCTGCATAAACCCAAACGCTTTGATCATCTCATCAAAGCGAATGTTCCAACTCCGAGATGCTTGCACCAGCCCATAAATTGAGCGTTGGAGCTTGCACACCTTGTCAGCATTCTTAGGATCGACAAAACCTTCCGGCTGCATCATATACAATTCTTCCTTAAGGAAACCATTAAGGAATACCGTTTTGACGTCCATTTGCCATATCTCATAATCATAGAATGCGGCAATTGCTAACATGATTCGGACGGACTTCAGCTTCGCTACCGGTGAGAAAGTCTCATCGTAGTCAACCCCTTGAACTTGTCGATAACCCTTAGCGACAAGCCGAGCTTTATAGATGGTCACATTACCATCCGCGTCTGTCTTCTTCTTAAAGATCCATTTATTTTCTATTGCTCGCCGCTCAACGGGCAAGTTAGTCAAAGTCCATACTTTGTTTTCATACATGGATCCTATCTCGGATTTCATGGCTTCCAGCCATTTGTCGGAATCCGGGCCCGCCATCGCTTCTTCATAGTTCGAAGGTTCACCGTTGTCTAACAACATGATTTCCAAGACAGGGTTGCCGTACCACTCTAGTGCGGAACGTGTCCCTGTGGACCTACGAAGTTCAGTAGCAACTTGATCTGAAGTTTCATGATCATTATCATTAACTTCCTCTCTAGTCGGTGCAGGCACCTCAGGAACATTTTCTTGAGTTGTGCCATTTTCCGGTTCAAGAGGTAATACTTCATCAAGTTCTACTTTCCTCCCACTTACTTCTTTCTAGAGAAACTCCTTCTCTAGAAAGGATCCATTCTTGGCAACAAAGATATTGCCTTCAGATCTGAGGTAGAAGGTATACCCAATAGTTTCTTTAGGGTATCCTATGAAGACGCATTTTTCCGACTTGGGTTCGAGCTTTTCAGGTTGAAGTTTCTTGACATAAGCATCGCATCCCCAAACTTTTAGAAATGACAGCTTAGGTTTCTTCCCAAAACATAATTCATACGGTGTAGTCTCAACGGATTTTGACGGAGCCCTATTTAAAGTGAATGCGGCAGTCTCTAAAGCATAGCCCCAAAATGATAGTGGTAAATCGGTAAGAGACATCATAGATCGCACCATATCTAATAGAGTGCGATTACGATGTTCGGACACACCATTACGCTGAGGTGTTCCAGGCGGCGTGAGTTGTGAAACTATTCCACTTTTTCTTAAGTGTGTGCCAAATTCGTGACTCAAGTATTCTCCTCCACGATCTGATCGCAAGAACTTGATTTTCCTGTCACGTTGATTCTCAACCTCACTCTGAAATTCCTTGAACCTTTCAAAGGTCTCAGACTTGTGTTTCATTAAGTAGACATACCCATATCTACTCAAGTCATCAGTGAGGGTGACAACACAACAATAACCACCGCGAGCCTCAACACTCATCGGACTGCACACATCAGTATGTATGATTTCCAATAAGTTGGTTGCTCGCTCCATTGTTCCTGAGAACGGAGTCTTGGTCATTTTATGCATGAGGCATGGTTCACACGTGTCAAATGATTCGTAATCAAGAGACTCTAAAAGTCCATTTGCATGGAGCTTCTTCATGCGTTTGACACCTATGTGACCAAGGCGGCAGTGCCACAAGTATGTGGGACTATCATTATCAACCTTACATCTTTTGGTATTCACACTATGAATATGTGTAGCATTACGCTCGAGATTCATTAAGAATAAACCATGCACCATCCGAGCATGACCATAAAACATATCTCTCATATAAATAGAACAACCATTATTCTCGGATTTAAATGAGTAGCCATCTCGAATTAAACGAGATCCTGATACAATGTTCATGCTCAAAGCTGGCACTAAATAACAATTATTGAGGTTTAAAACTAATCCCGTAGGTAAATGTAGAGGTAGCGTGCCGACGGCGATCACATCGACCTTGGAACCATTCCCGACGCGCATCGTCACCTCGTCCTTCGCCAGTCTCCGCTTATTCCGCTGCTCCTGCTTTGAGTTACAAATGTGAGCAACTGCACCGGTATCAAATACCCAGGAGCTACTACGAGTACTGGTAAGGTACACATCAATTACATGTATATCACATATACCTTTCGTTTTGCCGGCCTTCTTGTCCGCTAAGTATTTGGGGCAGTTCTGCTTCCAGTGACCACTTTCCTTGCAATAAAAGCACCCAGTCTCGGGCTTGGGTCCATTCTTTGGCTTCTTCCCGGTAGCTTGCTTGCCGGGCGCGGCAACTCCCTTGCCATCCTTCTTGAAGTTCTTCTTACCCTTGCCTTTCTTGAACTTAGTGGTTTTATTCACCATCAACACTTGATGTTCCTTTTTGACTTCTACCTCTGCTGATTTCAGCATTGCAAATACTTCAGGAATGGTCTTTTCCATCCCCTGCATATTGAAGTTCATCACAAAGCTCTTGTAGCTCGGTGGAAGCGACTGAAGGATTCTGTCAATGACCGCGTCATCCGGGAGATTAACTCCCAGCTGAGTCAAGCGGTTATGTAACCCTGACATAGTGAGTATGTGCTCACTGACAGAACTATTTTCCTCCATCTTACAGCTGAAGAACTTGTCGGAGACTTCATATCTCTCGACCCGGGCATGAGCTTGAAAAACAATTTTCAGCTCTTCGAACATCTCATATGCTCCGTGTCTCTCAAAACGCTTTTGGAGCCCCGGTTCTAAGCTGTAAAGCATGCCGCACTGAACGAGGGAGTAATCATCAGCACGTGTCTGCCAAGCGTTCATAACGTCTTGTTCCGCAGGGAGAACATGTGCGTCACCTAGCGGTGCTTCTAGGACATAATCTTTCTTTGCAGCTATGAGGATGATCCTCAGGTTCCGGACCCAGTCCGTATAATTGCTGCCATCGTCTTTCTGCTTGGTTTTCTCTAGGAACGCGTTGAAGTTGAGGACAACGTTGGCCATTTGATCTACAAGACATATTGTAAATATTTTAGATTAAGTTCATAATAATTAAGTTCATCTATTTAATTAACTCCCACTCAGATAGACATCCCTCCAGTCATCTAAGTATAACATGATCCGAGTTAACTAGGCCGTGTCCGATCATCACGTGAGACAGACTAGTCAACATCGGTGAACATCTTCATGTTGATCGTATCTTCTATACGACTCATGCTCGACCTTTCGGTCTTCTGTGTTCCGAGGCCATGTCTGTACATGCTAGGCTCGTCAAGTCAACCTAAGTGTTTGCATGTGTAAATCTGTCTTACACCCGTTGTATGTGAACGTTGGAATCTATCACACCCGATCATCACGTGGTGCTTCGAAACAACGAACTGTCGCAACGGCGCACAATTAGGGGGAACACTTTCTTGAAATTATTATGAGGGATCATCTTATTTACTACCCTCGTTCTAAATAAACAAGATGCAAAAACATGATAAACATCACATGCAATCAAATAATAATAGTGACATGATATGGACAATATCACATAGCTCCTTTGATCTCCATCTTGGGGCTCCATGATCATCTTGTCACCGGCATGACACCATGATATCCATCATCATGATCTCCATCATCGTGTCTCCATGAAGTTGCTCGCCAACTATTACTTCTACTACTATGGCTAACACGTTTAGCAATAAAGTAAAGTAATTTACATGGCGTTTCTCAATGACACGCAGGTCATACAAAAAATAAAGACAACTCCTATGGCTCCTGCCGATTGTCATACTCATCGACATGCAAGTCGTGATTCCTATTACAATAGCATGAACATCTCAAACATCACACATATATCATTCATCATTCATCACAACTTTGGCCATATCACATCACAAAACACTTGCTGCAAAAACAAGTTAGACGTCCTCTAATTGTTGTTGCAAGTTTTACGTGGCTGTAATAGGGTTCTAGCAAGAACGTTTTCTTACCTACGTGAAAGCCACAACGTGATTTGTCAACTTCTATTTACCCTTCATAAGGACCCTTTTCATCGAATCCGCTCCAACTAAAGTGGGAGAGACAGACACCCGCCAGCCACCTTATGCAACTAGTGCATGTCAGTCGGTGGAACCGGTCTCACGTAAGCGTACGTGTAAGGTTGGTCCGGGCCGCTTCATCCCACAATATTGCTGAATCTAAATAAGACTAGTAGAGGCAAGAAAGTTGACAACATCTACGCCCACAACAAATTGTGTTCTACTCATGCAAAGAGAATTACGCATAAACCTGGCTCTGATACCACTGTTGGGGAACATTGCAGAAAACAAAAATTTTCCTACGGTTTCACCAAGATCCATCTATGAGTTCATCTAGCAACGAGTGTTCGGATTGCATCTACATACCTTTGTAGATCACGCGCGGAAGCGTTCAAAGAACGGGGATGAGGAAGTCGTACTCGACGTGATCCAAATCACCGGAGATCCTAGCGCCGAACGGACGGCACCTCCGTGTTCAACACACGTATGATTAGCGTGACGTCTCCTCCTTCTTGATCCAGCAAGGGGGAAGGAGAGGTTGATGAAGATCCAGCAGCACGACGGCGTGGTGGTGGATGCAGCAGTCACCGCAGCAGGGCTTCGCCGTTCTTCTGTGAGAGGGAGAGGTGTAGCAGGGGAGAGGGAGGCTCCAAGAGTCAAGGGTGCGGCTGCCCCTCCCTCCCCCCTTTATATAGGCTCCCCAAGGGGGGGCGCCGGCCCTAGGAGATGGGATCTCCTAGGGGGGCAGCGGCCAAGGGTGGAGTGGCCCCCAAGGCAAGTGGGGCGCCCCCCCACCCTAGGGTTTCCAACCCTAGGCGCAGGGGGTGGGCCAAGGGGGGGTGCACCAGCCCACTATGGGCTGGTTCCCCTCCCCACTTCAGCCCATGGGGCCCTCCGGGATGGGTGGTCCCACCCGGTGGACCCCCGGGACCCATCCGGTGGTCCCAGTACAATACCGGTGACCCCCGAGACTCTCCCGATGGCCGAAACTGCACTTCCTATATATAATTCTTCACCTCCGGACCATTCCGAAACTCCTCGTGACGTCCGGGATCTCATCCGGGACTCTGAACAACTTTCGGGTTACTGCATATTCATATCTCTAGAACCCTAGCGTCACCGAACCTTAAGTGTGTAGACCCTACGGGTTCGGGAGACATGTAGAAATGACCGAGATGGCTCTCTGGTCAATAACCAACAGCGGGATCTGGATACCCATGTTGGCTCCCACATGCTCCTCGATGATCTCATCGGATGAACCACGATGTCGAGGATTCAAGCAACCCCGTATACAATTCCCTTTGTCAATCGGTACGTTACTTGCCCGAGATTCGATCGTCGGTATCCCAATACCTCGTTCAATCTCGTTACCGGCAAGTCACTTTACTCGTACCGTAATGCATGATCCCGTGACCAGACACTTGGTCACTTTGAGCTCATTATGATGATGCATTACCGAGTGGGCCCAGAGATACCTCTCCGTCATACGGAGTGACAAATCCCAGTCTTAATCCGTGTCAACCCAACAGATACTTTCGGAGATACCCGTAGTATACCTTTATAGTCACCCAGTTACGTTGTGACGTTTGGTACACCCAAAGCACTCCTACGGTATCCGGGAGTTACACGATCTCATGGTCTAAGGAAAAGATACTTGACATTGGAAAAACTCTAGCAAACGAACTATACGATCTTGTGCTATGTTTAGGATTGGGTCTTGTCCATCACATCATTCTCCTAATGATGTGATCTCGTTATCAATGACATCCAATGTCCATAGTCAGGAAACCATGACTATCTGTTGATCAACGAGCTAGTCAACTAGAGGCTTACTAGGGACATGTTGGTGTCTATGTATTCACACATGTATTACGATTTTCGGATAACACAATTATAGCATGAATAAAAGACAATTATCATGAACAAGGAAATATAATAATAATCCTTTTATTATTGCCTCTAGGGCATATTTCCAACATCGCCCAATTCGGACTCACTCAATTCCGACTCGCACAATATTTCGAACGTCGCGGCGGGATCCAAGTAGCGTGCTGGCTAAGCCTCCAGGCCGCCGCCCGTTCTAGGCCTGTCATGCGACGACACGTGGCTGGGCCGTCCTGCCAGCCTACGTGAGCGACGGGACATGCCCATAGGCGGGGCCCGCCACTACCGCGCCTCGGCGCCCGAGCGGATCCGCTGCGGCCCCGGCGGACGGTTGGGATTCCCGTGGAGTTACTACGCGCAGTAACTTTATCGTGGAGCTTGGGGGTCGTGGGGCCGTGGGTGCAGTAAATCCCCATGCCCGCCCCCTGGGCTTCGCAGCCCACGGGGCTATAAGTAGGGGGAAGAGGGGGGCACGCGCGCCCCTCCTTCCCACCACTCCTCGCTTTCTTCCTCCTCACTGCTCCTCGCTCTCCTCCTTCTTCTTCTTTGCTCCGCCGCGCGCCCAAGCTCCGGCGAACGCCGCGGTGATCAGCTCGCGATGAGTTCTTCCCCCGCCGCCGCGCCTCCCCCGATGCGCTCCGGCACCTGGGACGGCTCCGAAGTTCATGATGACCACATCGAGTTTCTCCGCCGGACTCGTCGGCTCCCCAGCGAGGATCACGTGCAGGTGCGTCTTGCGCCGAAGGGGGAGATTTCCCCCGCGCCACAGGAGGGCGAGCGGGTCATCTTCCGCTCGCACTACCTGCGCGGGTTGGGGCTACCGGCGAGCAGTTTCTTCCGATCCTTCCTGGAGTTCTACGGCCTCCAGCCGCACCACCTCACCCCCAACACAGTGGTGCTGCTGTCCGCCTTTGTGGCCTTGTGCGAAGGCTTCCTCGGAGTCCTCCCCACCCTCGAGCTCTGGGGGGAGTTCTTCTTCTCCAAGCTCGGCACCTAGGCCACGGGCCTGCCGGCTCAGTGCGGCGCTTTCATCGCCGTGCGAAGGTTGGGGGCCGACAATCCCTTCCCCTCCGTCTTGCTGATATTGTCAGTGAGGATGTGGCAGAGATCCTACTTTTACGTCAGGAACGTCTCCGCAAGGGGGGACTAGGTCAACCTGCCGGCTTTCGAAGCCGGCCCGCTGGCTGGGCGACTGCCCAACTGGTCGTACCGGGCCAAGTCGCTGACGCCTGCGGGAGCCGGCGCCATCGCACGACTCCGAGTGCTGACGCAGTCGGAGGGTTTGACTGGTCCAGACCTGCTGGCCGCCTTCGTGGCGCGCCGAGTTCTCCCACTCCAAGGCCACCCCCACATGATATGCCAGATGAGCGGGCACCGCGACCCGAGTCGGATGTGCACCAAGGACATGCCTCACGAAGAGGTGGCCTTCATGGTGAACTACCTCTCGGACAGCAAGCTCCTGGAGGATTGGCGGTTCGGCAAGGAGCCGTACTCCCACGCCAACCCCCCGCCCGTGGTAAGTTGCCTTTCCCTTCTTTCTTTAGATTGTCTTCTCTCTCACCGAGTTTGTTTTGACCAGTCAGCTTTGGCCAGAATCCCCTCCTCCACCCGCCAGCCGGCACCTCGGGGCCGGCCCGTGAGTTCCTCGCCGATCGGGCGGAGAGCGATGACGACGACCCCGATTTGGGGGTTGCGGCTCTGGAGGACGACGCCGAGGGAGGAGGAGGAACAGCAGGCGACTTTAGGCCTTCCGCTACTTTCGCCGACTGGCCTGACGACGACGCCGAGGGGGAAGTCGCCCCCCGCCATCGGCCAGGAGCCAGCCAGCCTGGCGCGGGCTCTTTTGCCGCGCCGGGTGCTCCAGGCGGCGGGAAGAAGCGCAGGGCCGTGCCGACCTTGTTCGGCAGTCGGCCGAAGAAACCCAAGGGTTCGGCTGCGGCGACCCGGCGGGACGTGGCAGCCGCGAAGGCCATCCGCTTCCATAAGGAAGTGAAGAAGCCGCCATTGGTCTCCGCGTGAGTATTCTGACTCAATGCTTTATTCTTTCTTTGTGACTCTGTCTAAGTATTTACTTGCTCCACTTGCTTCAGGGCTCCCCTCACTCTTGAGAGGGTGACCGCCGCCTCCGTCATGGGGTCAGCGGAGACGTCCGCCACCACTCGGCGGATTGACCCCGCTGCCGACCTCTAGGAGGCGACAGAGCGGAATGCGCAGGAGAAGCGCAACGAAGAAGAGGCCGTTCGCCTGGAGAAGGCGGAGGCTGACAGGGCGGAGGCCTCCGTCAAGAAAAAACTGGCGGAGGCCGAAGCCGCCGCCGCGACGAAGCGGCAGGCTGAGGAAGCCGCACGCCGCCAATCGGCGGTGTTCGTCACCCCGTTGGACTCTGCGCCGCCGCCTCCAGAGTTCACAGGGCAGACTGGAGAAGCCAGCGGGGAGAACCCCGTCGTGGAGAGGGAAGGCGGCGACCCCTCTACGCCGGACGTGAACGTTCCGCCGCTGCCTCCGCCGCCGTCTGAAGGTGCGCAAGGCAAGCAGCCAACGGACCCTCCGGTGCCGCCGACCGAAGACGAGGCCGTGGCGAGGCTACTCCTCCAAGTCGGCTCGCCAACGTGCCGCCGTCTGGAGAAGGCGACTTCGGCACCCCGCCCCCTGGAAGCCGGCACCGCTAGCTCGGCGATCCCAGACGCCGAAGCGATGAGCGCCGCGCCCATTGGGTGGGTGCAAGGAGGTGGCACAGGGCCGCTGAACCAGGCGCTTCTGGACGTCCAGGCGAAGCTTCATGCCGAGGGCGACGCTCTCCAGAATTGCACCAAGGCGTACCTGGCGTCGCGGGCAGCCGCCGGGTATGTTTTTCCTTTGGTCTTTGTTTTCTTGTTCCTCTCTGTGGGGGCGCGCCAGCGCACCCACTCGGTGTAGTGCCCGAGTTTCGGGCTGGCTGCTGAGCAGGTGGCCCGGAACTCCAATTGATGAACTCTGGGTATTAACATTTTGTCTGAAACGTTTGTCGCAGGACTACCACAACCTCCGCGTTACTGCCTTCAACCGTAACGTTGAAGAGCCGGGCAAGCAGACCGCCAATTTGTCGGAGAGCCGGAGTAAGTCTTTTTCCTTCTTTGCGGGGGCGCGCTGGCGCACCCGCGGGCTGTAGTCGCCGAGATTCGGGCCGACTGCTAAGCAGTCGGGCCGGATCTCCCCGACGACCTTCTTTACCTCATGACTTAACGCTTTTTTTCTTCCTTCTTTTCAGGAGCCAACGCTGCTCTTTAACAGCAGCTGAGCGACGCCAACTCCGCTTTGCGCGCCAAAGAGGAGGAGTGCAGCAAGCTCGCCACGGAGCGCGACCTGCTGGCCACTCAATTGGCAGAGCAGAAGGAGCTGCTTGTGAAGACGTAGAGGGAGGCGGAGGAGACAGAAACCATCCTCCTGGCCGAGTTCGCGAGCGAGCGCTCCTACTGGTCTGACAAGGAGGCGATGCTGGCCTCCGGCTTCCATGAGATTGAAGACATCGTTGATGGTGAGTTTCTTTTTTACTTTCTTTCTTCGAGCTGCCGATTTAAGTCGTGCCGACTCCTGGTTTTCGACTTGCTTCTTTGTTTCTTCTTGTCTTTGCAGACTTCTTTCCTGGGCACTCGCAGGCCGCCATCCAAGCCATCGAGGCTAACCGTGAAGGTCGGAGGGCGGAGGGTGCAGAGATTGCCGCCGACGCCCCCGAACTCTTGACGAGGACATCTTGAGCATCGAGTCTCGCCTTCGGCCGGCTCACCGGATGCTGCGCCGGCTTCAGCGTGTTGGTGCCCAGGCGATTGCCGCCCTGTGGCCGGACATGCAGGCTCCGCGCACCCCCAGCCTGATGGCCGACTGGCTAGAGGTTGCGGCCGGTCGTCCTGAGGCCTGGAAGGACTCTTTGGCCCGAGATGGAGCGCGCCGGGCCTTGGAGTTCGTCAAGGCATGGTATCCGGGGCTGGATCTAGACCGGCTGGCCACGCTTCGGTCGAAGGCCCAGCCGGAGCTGGCAGCTGCGGAAGACGCCCTCGTCAAGCGTGCTGCGGCGATCGCCGAGTACACCGACACCAGCATCTTCGTCCTCGAGCGGTCTGAAGACGGCGAGGAGGTACCGCCGGAGTGGTTTGGGATGAACCCAGACTACGGCGAGGACTCGGCGGAGGTGATTGGCTCCAGCGTCGAGGAAGAGGGCGAGGCGGAGGACGGAGGTGATTGGCTCCAGCGTCGAGGAAGAGGGCGAGGCGGAGGACGGAGGCGAGGCGGAGGCACCAGAAGACAGAGCAGACGGCCAGCCTCAGCTCGACCGCGCCTCCAGCAACGAGCCGCGTGTGACCGAGTCGACTGCCGCCGGAGGCGATCAAGCCAAGACTACCCAGCCGGCCGCCCCAACGCCTGACGCTGGCGCCTCCTCCGACCCTCTGAATCCGTCTGCTGCTTCCTAAGCTGCCGCTGTATCTTTGTTTTGTCTGCTTCAGTAGTCTTTGAAGAACTTGTTAATTTGCACAATTCCACCCGCGGGGTGTATTTTGAACTTCTGCTCGAAGATTCGGCCAAGGGCCTATGTTATGTAAATATATTTATCCGAGTTCTATCTTTTCTTGCTCGTTTCTCTTTTGGCTTTTTTCCTTTGCTGCTTTCTCTTAGTTGCTTGCCTTGCCAATCGGACTGCCGCTCTGCGGACTGCCGCTGGATCAAATGCTTGGCTACTTTGGGAAGGCAAGTACTTAGCCGTTTTTAAGAGTTTTTTGAGCAAGTTGAATAGAAGACGGTAATCCGACTATTCGAGAGTCGGTTTGCGAGAAAGGCTGGAAGCTGTCTTGAGCTATGTTTTATGCTTTGAGTCCTTAACCATTTTTCATGCGAACGCCCATTCTACCTTACCTCTGCCCACCGTACAGTCGCTCTGCGAGCTGCGGCTTCTGACAGAAGACGGTTTGGGTGTTACACACAACTTGTCCGGCTGCAGGAAGCATTTCATAGTGCAAGGCGGCAAGTCCTCGGGCCGACTTGTCGAGCTCGGTGCCAAGCGGCATGACAAAGAATAACATACTTGTAGGCATGATTTTTATCATACAGACAAAAGAGGGCAGTCCCCGAGCTCGTCTCGGGGGCCCGAAGTCTTGGTACTTTAATACAAAAGGTAGCGTGGTACATACTGCATCAACTGTAAAATCTTCGGAGGAGATTTGCATTCCATGGCCGCTCTGTCTCCTTGCCGGAGTCATCCCTCTTGCGTGCTCGGGGCTTCTGAGTGTCAATCAGGTAGTAGGAATCGTTGCCCAGTACTTTGCTAATGATGAAAGGGCCTTCCCAAATCGCCGACAACTTGTGCTGGCCGGCTGTTCGTTGGATCAGCCGGAGCACAAGGTCGCCTTCTTGGAAAAATCTTGGCCCGACCTTCCTGTTGTGGTATCGGCGCAGGCTCTGCTGGTAGATGCTGGACCGGCTGAGTGCCAACAGCCGGCCCTCTTCCAGCAGATCGACGCCATCTTGTCGTGCTTCTTCTGCTTCCTCCTTGGTGTACATGGTGACTCGTGGGGAGTCGAACTCTATGTCCGTTGGGATGATGGCTTTGGCACCATAGACGAGGAAGAAAGGCATGAAGCCGGTTGACTTGTTTGGAGTCGTGCGGAGGCTCCAGAGGACGGCTGGTAGCTCATCGAGCCAGCAGCCAGCCGAACGCTCCAGAGGCTCGATCAGCCGAGGCTTGATGCCGGACAGGATGAGGCCGTTTGCTCGCTCCACCTGGCCGTTTGACTGCGGATGGGCGACGGACGCTAGGTCCAGTCGGATGCCCTGTGTTGCGCAGAAACGGGCCAAGGCGCCTTTGGCGAAATTTTTGCTATTGTCGGTGATGATGCTGTGTGGTATGCCGTACCGAATTGTGATATCGGCGATGAAAGTCAGTGCAGTTGGACCGTTCAGCTTCTTGATTGGTTTGCTTCTATCCACTTGGTGAACTTGTCCACTGCGACAAGTAAGTGAGTTAAGCCACCTCGTGCTATCTTGAATGGTCCCACCATGTCTAGACCGCAAACTGCGAAAGGCCAGGCAATGGGGATGGTCTTGAGTGCAGAAGCTGGCTGGTGCGGCTTGGAGCTGAACTTCTGGCACCCTTTGCATCTTTGGACCAACTCCTTGGCCTCTTCCAAGGCAGTTGGCCAGAAGAAACCGTGTCAAAAGGCTTTGGCGACGAGTGCTCTTGAAGCCGCATGGTGGCCGCACTCGCCTTGATGGATGTCTTTGAGAATCGCTTGGCCTTGCTCTGGCTCTACGCAGCGCTGGTAGACACCAGTGACGCTGCGCCTGACCAGCTCTCTGTTGACTATGGTGTAGGTTGCCGCCCGGCGTTGTATTTGCCGAGCTGAGGTCTCATCAGTCGGCAGCTCTTTGTTCACCAGGAATTTGAGGATGGGCTGGGCCCACGAGGGTGCTGCTATTTCTTCGACTGCCAGAACTACGACTTGGACGAGGGCGGTTGGGCTGGGAGGCGGCGTGATGGAGTCAACAACCGCTTGCTGGGTTAATGAAGTCCCCAGGCCGACTGGCACGGCCCTTGGGTCGAGTTCTGGAGTCTTCAAGTCCGCTGCCGCAGTCCCCGGGCCGGGTTCAATTGTGGCAGCTTTGGAGTCATCCGCCAAAATCCCCGTACCGACTGCCGGAGCTCTGGAGTCGGATCCAACATCTTCGGGAGGAGGCGGCACAAAAATGGAGTCTGATTCTGGTGAAGGCTTGACAGACGGCTTGAGGAGGCGTTGAAGGGCGACGCCAGATGGTATTGCTTGGCGGGTGGAGCCGATTCGTGCCAAGGCATCTTCTTGGTCGTTGTCGTTTCTTGGCACATGGAGAAACTCGCACCCTTCGAAATACCCGCTGAGTTGCTGCACGAGGAAACGGTAACTCGCCATGTTTGCATCTTTCGCGTCCCAGTCGCCAGATGATTGCTGGACCACTAAGTCCGAGTCGCCATAACACAAGATCCGGCGGATGCCAAGTTCTTTGGCAAGCCGGAGCCCGTGAATGAGCGCCTCGTACTCGGCGACGTTGTTGGAGGCGGCAAAGTGGATTTGCAGCGCGTATTTGAGCTTGTCGCCTTTGGGAGAGGTGAGGATGACGCCGGCTCCCAAGCCAGTGCGCATCTTGGAGCCGTCGAAATGCATCCGCCAATGGGTGGAATCAGGTGCTGGAGGTAGGTACTGGGTCTCGGTCCAGTCGACGAGGAAGTCGGCAAGTGCTTGTGACTTGATAGCGGTGCGGGGCTGGTAGTGGATGGTGTAGGGAGCCAGCTCTATGGCCCATTTGGCCACTCGGCCAGAAGCATCTCGGCTACCAATGATCTCGGCAAGCGGGGCCGTGCAGACCACCGTGATTGGATGCTCTTGAAAGTAAGGCTTCAATTTCTTGGCAGCAAAGTGTACGCCATAGCACATCTTCTGGTAGTGGGGGTAGTTCTGCTTGGAGGTCGACAATACCTCGCTCAGGTAATATACCGGTCTCTGGATAGGTAGCGCCTTGCCTTCCTCCTTGCGTTCCACTACAATGACCGTGCTAACTACCCGGCTGGTGGCGGCGATGTACAGGAGCATAGGTTCCTTGGGGGTCGGAGCCGCCAGGGCGGGTGGAGTAGTCAGCATCTTCTTCAACTGGAGAAAAGCTTCGTCTGCCTTATGGTTCCACTCGAAAAAAGTGGTCTTCTTCATGAGTTGGTATAAGGGGAGAGCTTTCTCTCCCAGCCGACTGATGAATCGGCTGATGGACGCCAAGCAGCCGGTGAACTTCTGCACATCCAGCAGTCGGCTGGGTACCTCCATTCTCTCAATGGCCTTGATTTTTACTTGGTTGCATTCTATGCCGCGTTCAGAGACCAAGAAGCCTAGGAGCTGGCCGGCTGGTACTCCGAAGACACACTTCTCGGGGTTGAGCTTGATCTGGAATCGGCGCAGGTTCTCAAAGGTCTCCTTGAGGTCTTCCAGTAGTGTTCCACGCTTTTCCGTCTTCACCACCACGTCGTCCATGTAGACGTGGGCGTTCCTGCCGAGCTGCTTGAGGAGGCACTTCTGCATGCAACGCTGAAAGGTGGCGCCGGCATTCCTTAAGCCGAACGTCATGGTGAGGTAGCAGAAGGCTCCAAACGGCATGATGAAGGCGGTCTTCAGTCTGTCAGCCGGGTTCAGCTTGATCTGGTGATATCCTGAGTATGCATCCAAAAAACTCAACAGCTCGGATCCGGCTGTGGAGTCTATCACCTGATCGATTCTTGGTAGAGAAAATGGGTCCTTGGGGCAGGCCTTGTTGAGGCTCGTGTAGTCAATACACATTCGCCACTGCTTGTTCTTCTTTAGTACCAGGACCAGATTTGCTAGCCATTCTGGAAAGAACACTTCCATAATGAAGCCGGCTGCTAGGAGTCGGGCTATCTCTTCTCCGAAAACTCTTCTCTTCTCTTCTGATAGGCGGCGCAGGGGCTGCCTGACCGGCTTTGCATCAGATCGGACATGTAACTTGTGCTCGACGAATTCCGTCGGTACACCTGGCATGTCTTTGAGGGACCATGCGAAGATGTCCCGATTCTCACGGAGGAAATCGACGAGCTCGCCTTCCTATTTGCTGTCGAGGTTTGCCCCTACGACGGCGTACCTCTCTGGGTGCTCCGGATCCAAGGGTATCTTCTTTGTCTCTTTGGCCGGCTTGAACGAACCCTCAGCCTCTGACTCTTTTGGGTTGGGCGATACCTCAGGCTGCTTGCCGGCCATCGCCACAACTCGCTCAAGGAGCCGCTTCTCGGCCGCGATTATTAGGTACTCGGCCAGCCGACTGCTCTCAGCCGCGCAAGCTGACGACTTCCGGTAGTCTCCAGCCACAGTCAGAATTCCCCTGGAACTGGGCATCTTCATCTTGAGGTAGGCGTAGTGGGGGACTGCCATGAACTTGGCCAAGGCGGGTCGACCAAGTAGCGCATGGTATGGGCTCTCAAGGTCCACCACCTCAAACCAAACAGACTCTCTACAGAAGTGATCTTTGTCTCCAAAGAGGACGTCCATCAGGATCTTGCCGATTGGCGAGCAGGAAAGCCCAGGAACAGTGCCGTGGAACACAGTTCGGCTATTCTGAAGCTGTCTTTGCTTGATTCCTAACTTCTCCATGGTGTCCTTGTACAGGATATTGATGTTGCTGCCTCCGTCTATCAGAACTCGCGAGAAATGCGCGGCTCGTCTGTCTGTAGAAAAGGTGGCGTCCAGGACTAAGGCATAGGAGCCCGGACTCGGCATCACTTCTGGGTGGTCAGCCCTGCTCCAACTGATGGGCTTCTCGGACCAGTGCATGAACTCTGGCGTCTCCGATGCTACTGCATTCACCTCTTGTCGCTGCAGCCGCCTACTGCGTCGATCATCAGCCACACTGGTGAACACCACGTAAGCTCCGTGCTCTTCAGGGTATTCATCTTGTACCGTGCCGACTGGCCTGACAGCCGGCTGCTTGGGCAGCGGCGGAGGCGGCTGCCCAGCAGGTGGGGGAGGCAGGAGGCCGTCTCCCTTGGCGATCCTGGTGAGCCAGTGGCACTTCCGGGTGGTGTGATTCGACAGCTTCGCGCCGCTATGGAACTTGCAAGGTCCATCCAAGGTCTGCTCACAGGAGAAGGCCGACAACCAGTTTGGCTTGCCGCCTTTCTGTCGCTTGGGCGGGGGCTGCTCATCTGGCTGCTGGGCTTCAACGGTCGCGACCTGCCGGCTGCTTGAAGCCGGCTGCGGGGCCTTGCGCTTGTGGTCGCCCTGCTGTTGTCGCCGGCTGGCGTCTGCCGCCGGAGTTCTTGGAGCTTGAGGAGCCACTTTGCCAGTTGTGCTGATTTGAATCTCCGCCTTCATGGAGGAGTCGGCCGTGGCGTACTTGTCCGCTATGATCAGCAGCTCATCGAGGGTTTCTGGCTCATCGCAAAGGAGCTTGTGCTTGAGGAGGGTGCCTTCTCTACACCCGGCTGTGAAGTACTCGATGGCCTGCACCTCGTGCACGCCCTCACAGGAGTTCCGAAGCTCGGCCCAACGTGTGAGGTAATCGCGAGTTGACTTGTCGGGGCCTTGCACGCACAAGGAGAGCTAATGAGGCTTGGGAGGACGCTTGTACGTGCTGGTGAAATTGCGGACGAATGCTTCGGTGAAGTCGACCCAGCTGTTGATGCTGCGGGGCTTTAGGCTGTTCAGCCATGTCCGGGCCGTGCCCTGGAGCATGAGCGGAATGTACTTTATGGCGACACGCTTGTTGCCGTTTGCTATGCTGACAGCCGTGGAGTAGTCGACTAGCCAGTCTTCCGGCTTCACGGAGCCGGTATAGTTGGGCGTGTCTCTTGGAAGCGTGAACCCTCTGGGAAAGGGCTCGTCCCGAATGCGGGGCCCGAAATAAGGCGGACCCAGCTCGTCTTCTTCTTCCAGCTCTAAGGATCGGTGAAGTCGGTCGATCCGGTGGCGGGTGTCATTCTCTCCAACTCCCTCTCGGCGGTCAAGGCGGTCGCCGAGAGTCGGATGGTCAACAGGCGGCGGGGAGACTCGCCTCTCCTTGCGGGGAGGGGAGGCGGACAGTCGTCCCGTCGTTCCACTGCTCTCGGGCGGCTGTCTCGGTCGCGCTCTATGGTAATGCGAGTCCGATTGTGGCTGACAGCCGGCTCCTTGTCTCTTCTTCCTCGGGCACCGCCAGTCGGCGTCCGAGACGTCGCGCCCTGATCTCGGTGAAGGTCATCGTTTGGCCGCTGCGGCGCCTCCGTCTGGCAGCCAGCCTCGTTCTGCGCGGCGGCAGCATCGAGGAGCCACTGGACTCGCTCCATCATGAGGCGGCGCTCTTCGCCCTCGAAATTGTCCAGCTCATCCGCCGCTGCCTGGCCGGCTCGGATGTTCTCCGCTGGTGTAGCGTACACAGGGCGGCTTGCCCCAAACAGGTTGGCGATGGCTACGCCGCGCTGCTGGACCGCGCCAAAGCGGCTGGGCCCCGCCGGGGCCGGCGAGCCACCGACGACGCGATCCATCTCCCGCTGGTAGGCTCTTGACAAGCGCCTCATGCTGCCCAGCTTCTTCACGCCTTCAACGAGCTGAAGGCGGCGCGCCTCCAACGTCTCTGCGTCAACGTCTTCCAGAATGTGCGTAGTTAGGTCTTGCAGCGCCGCGCCGAGTGAGTCGTGCGCTCCTCCACCGGGGAGCTCGTCATGACTAATGACTAGCACCTCGGTGACGGTGCTTCCGTTGCTCTCCGCGCGAGGGAGAGGTTCGTCGTAGACCACCACATTGGTGGGGAATGCGTCGAGCGACGCAGTGTCGGAGTCGACCAGCATCGGGTCAGTGGAGCCTACGGACTCCAAGTCTACGGCAAGCTCACCGGAAACGTGGACTTGATCGAGGAGGCCTGCGAGGAGGTTCTCGGGGCCGCCCGTGCCTGGTTGGACGCAGGTTCGTCGGAGAGGCGGCCCTCGCCGACAAGTTCGGCCAAGGAGCTGGCCGCGCAGGCGATCTCAACACCGCTTAGCGTGTCGGTGCAAACTCCGTCTGGCGTGCCTGGCTGGCTGCGCTCGCCAGGGAGGAAAAGGGTTCCTGTCCAGAACAGATCTCCGGACGGCGGTGCACCAGGCCCCACAGTGGGCGCTAAATGTCGGGGGTTTGGTGCGACATATGCCAAAGGATGGCTTATCATGGTGGGGGCGAGTAGAACGTCGCCGGTGCCTGGAAACAGGATGAGGCGAAGACATGCACGCCGGCGAATCTTATCCAGCTTCAGGGCTCTCCGAGGAGATAATACCCCTACTGCTGCTCTGCGGGGTCTCCGCATGATCACTATGGCAAAGTGTTTACACGGTTGCTCCTTAAGCTATTTCTAGGGGGTAGGAGAGGGCAAGGCTAGCTCTCTCCCTTTTATATGATCTGGTCTAGAGCTAATGGGTTCCAACCCTTTGCATGGGTGCCCTGGGGGGTTTATATAGGCCTACCCCCCAGGGGTACAAGGGTAATCCGGCTGGACGCGGGCCCAGCCGTCAGCGCCTCTGACCTCCGTCTTCTCTGCCGACCGCTGGGGCCCGTCGGCTGGCGGGCCTCGCTAACTGGCCTGGTACGGAGCCGACAGGCCGCGTCCGCCGCGGGCGGGTCTTGCCGGCTGCTGATTACTGTAGCCGTGCTTCTGATGACGCGGGCTTGATCATGAGGTCGTGGCAACAGCCCCGCCGCCTGGCGGGCGATCACTATTGCCACTCCCCATCACATCTTGATTAATGGCGCGTGGGCCCTGAGGGAGGGCTCGGCCGACTCCCAGGGGCCGACTCCCGACGGGTTTGACTGGTGGTCCTATTGCCGTCTCCTGGGGTCTCACTGACTGGTGGAGCCCGCTGCCTCTAGGCCGTACAGACAAGCCGTCGTGGGTGCAGGATTCGGCCCTGCGGTGCTGATGTCAGGGCCGGCATGGCAATAGTGCCACGCCGCACGGAGATCTTCTGGGGTACGGTGTGCTGTGGCCGTGCCTGCCCTTGGTAAGGGGCAGGGGCGGGCTTCATCGTTGCCACTCCCCTGCCCCGTCCCACTTGATGAGGTCGTGGGGGGTGTTGGAGTCGCAGGCCGACTCCCCAAAGCCGGCTTCTCTGGAAGTCGCCAGTCGGGTGTCGGCTTTCCCCGAAGTCGTCTCTGGGACTCGGCCGTGAGTGGTTAGTTGGCCATCTTGCCGTTGGCCTCTTGAAGGCAGCTCTTCGTCCTGGGGTCTTGAGGGGCGCAGCCTGCCCCGATGTCTTGAAAGGTTCTGGGGCTCGGGTTGGCCTAACCGTGGCCCATTACTCCGACAGTAGTCCCCGAAGCTGGTGAGGCGCCGCGGACGATCGGCCGGGAAGCCTCAGCAGTTTCTCTTTCCGGGTGCTCAGCACATGGTCTTTGATTGACTTCTGCCGGGCCGACTAGAAGGAGTCGGACTCGCCCAATTCGGACTCACTCAATTCCGACTCGCACAATATTTCGAACGTCGTGGCGGGATCCAAGTAGCGTGCTGGCTAAGCCTCCAGGGCGCCGCCCGTTCTAGGCCTGTCATGCGACGACACGTGGCTGGGCCGTCCTGCCAGCCTACGCGAGCGACGGGACAGGCCCATAGGCGGGGCCCGCCACTACCGCGCCTCGGCGCCCGAGAGGATCCGCTGTGGCCCCGGCGGACGGTTGGGATTCCCGTGGAGTTACTGCGCACAGTAACTTTATCGTGGAGCGTGGGGCTCGTGGGGCCGTGGGCGCAGTAAATCCCCACGTCTGCCCCCTCGGCTTCGCAGCCCACGGGGCTATAAGTAGGGGGAAGAGGGGGCCACGCGCGCCCCTCCTTCCCACCACTCCTCGCTTTCTTCCTCCTCACTTCTCCTCGCTCTCCTCCTTCTTCTTCTTCTTCGCTCCTCCGCGCGCCCAAGCTCCGGCGAACGCCGCGGTGATCAGCTTGCGATGAGTTCTTCCTCCGCCGCCGCGCCTCCCCCAGTGCGCTCCGGCATCTGGGACGGCTTCGAAGTTCACGATGACCACATCGAGTTCCTTCGCCGGACTCGTCGGCTCCTCGGCGAGGATCACGTGCCGGTGCGTCTTGCACCGAAGGGGGAGATTTCCCCCGCGCCACAGGAGGGCGAGCGGGTCATCTTCCGCTCGCACTGCCTGCGTGGGTTGGGGCTGCCGGCGAGCAGTTTCTTCCGATCCTTCCTGGAGTTCTACGGCCTCCAGCCACACCACCTCACCCCCAACACAGTGGTGCTGTTGTCCACCTTCGTGGCCTTGTGCGAAGGCTTCCTCGGAGTCCTCCCCACCCTCGAGCTCTGGGGGGAGTTCTTCTTCTCCAAGCTCGGCACCCAGGCCGCGGGCCTGCCGGCTCAGTGCGGCGCTTTCATCGCCGTGCGAAGGTTGGGGGCCGACAATCCCTTCCCCTCCGTCTTGCTGCTAAAGTCAGTGGGGATGTGGCAGAGATCCTACTTTTACGTCAGGAACGTCTCCGCGAGGGGGACTAGGTCAACCTGCCGGCTTTCGAAGCCGGCCCGCCGGCTGGGCGACTGCCCAACTGGTCATACCAGGCCAAGTCGCTGATGCCTGCGGGAGCCGGCGCCATCACATGACTCCGAGTGCTGACGCAGTCGGAGGGTTTGACTGGTCCAGACCTGCTGGCCGCCTTCGTGGCGCGCCGAGTTCTCCCACTCGAAGGCCGCCCCCACATGATATGCCAGATGAGCGGGCACCGCGACCCGAGTCGGATGTGCACCAAGGACATGCCTCACGAAGAGGTGGCCTTCATGGTGAACTACCTCTCGGACAGCAAGCTCCTGGAGGATTGGCAGTTCGGCAAGGAGCCGTACTCCCGCGCCAACCCCCCGCCCGTGGTGAGTTGCCTTTCCCTTCTTTCTTTGGATTGTCTTCTCTCTTGCCGAGTTTGTTTTGACCAGTCAGCTTTGGCCAGAATCCCCTCCTCCACCCGCCAGCCGGCACCTCGGGGCTGGCCCGTGAGTTCCTCGCCGATCGGGCGGAGAGCGACATCATCGACCCCGGTCTGGGGGCGGCGGCTCTGGAGGACGACGCCGAGGGAGGAGGAACAGCAGGTGACTTCAGGCCTTCGGCTACTTTCGCCGACTGGCCTGACGACGATGCCGAGGGGGAAGTCGCCCCCCGCCATCGGCCAGGAGCCAGCCAGCCTGGCGCGGGCTCTTCTGCCGCGCCGGGTGCTCCAGGCGGCGGGAAGAAGTGCAGGGCCGTGTCGACCTTATTCGGCAGTCGGCCGAAGAAACCCAAGGGTTCGGCTGTGGCGACCCGGCGGGACGAGGTGGCCGCGAAGGCCATCCGCTTCCGTAAGGAAGTGAAGAAGCCGCCATTGGTCTCCGCGAGAGTATTCTGACTCAATGCTTTATTCTTTCTTTGTGACTCTGTCTAAGTCTTTACTTGCTCCCCTTGCTTCAGGGCTCCCCTCACTCTTGAGAGGGTCACCGCCGCCTCCGTCATGGGTTCAGCGGAGACGTCCGCCACCACTCGGCGGATTGACCCCGCTGCCGACCTCCAGGAGGCGACAGAGCGGAATGCGCAGGAGAAGCGCAACGAAGAAGAGGCCATTCGCCTGGAGAAGGCGGAGGCTGACTGGGCGGAGGCCTCCGCCAAGAAAAAACTGGCGGAGGCCGAAGCCGTCGCCGCGACGAAGCGGCAGGCTGAGGAAGCCGCACGCCGCCAATCGGCGGTGTTCGTCACCCCGTTGAACTCTGCGCCGCCGCCTCCGGAGTTCACAGGGCAGACTGGAGAAGCCAGTGGGGAGAACCCCGTCGTGGAGAGGGAAGGCGGCGACCCCTCTACGCCGGACGTGAACGTTCCGCCGCCGCCTCCGCCGCCGTCTGAAGGTGCGCAAGGCAAGCAGCCAACGGACCCTCCGGTGCCGCCGACCGAAGACGAGGCCGTGGCGAGGCTACTCCTCCAAGTCGGCTCGCCAACGCGCCGCCGTCTGGAGAAGGCGACTTCGGCACCCCGCCCCCTGGAAGCCGGCACCGCTAGCTCGGCGATCCCAGACGCCGAAGCGACGAGCGTCGCGCCCATTGGGTGGGTGCAAGGAGGCGGCACAGGGCCGCTGAACAAGGCGCTTCTGGACGTCCAGGCGAAGCTTCATGCCGAGGGCGACGCTCTCCAGAATTGCACCAAGGTGTACCTGGCGTCGCGGGCAGCCGCCGGGTATGTTTTTCCTTTGGTCTTTGTTTTCTTGTTCCTCTCTGTGGGGGCGCGCCAGCGCACCCACTCGGTGTAGTGCCCGAGTTTCGGGCTGGCTGCTGAGCAGGCGGCCTGGAACTCCAATTGATGAACTCTGGGTATTAACATTTTGTCTGAAACGTTTGTCGCAGGACTACCACAACCTCCGCGTTACTGCCTTCCACCGTAACGTTGAAGAGCCGGGCAAGCAGACCGCCAATTTGTCGGAGAGCCGGAGTAAGTCTTTTTCCTTCTTTGCGGGGGCGCGCTGGCGCACCCGCGGGCTGTAGTCGCCGAGATTCGGGCCGACTGCTAAGCAGTCGGGCTGGATCTCCCCGACGACCTTCTTTACCTCATGACTTAACGCTTTTTTTTCTTCCTTCTTTTCAGGAGCCAACGCTGCTCTTTAACAGCAGCTGAGCGACGCCAACTCCGCTTTGCGCGCCAAAGAGGAGGAGTGCAGCAAGCTCGCCACGGAGCGCGACCTGCTGGCCACTCAATTGGCAGAGCAGAAGGAGCTGCTTGTGAAGACGTAGAGGGAGGCGGAGGAGACAGAAACCGCCCTCCTGGCCGAGTTCGCGAGCGAGCGCTCCTACTGGTCTGACAAGGAGGCGATGCTGGCCTCCGGCTTCCATGAGATTGAAGACATCGTTGATGGTGAGTTTCTTTTTACTTTCTTTCTTCGAGCTGCCGATTTAAGTCGTGCCGACTCCTGGTTTTCGACTTGCTTCTTTGTTTCTTCTTGTCTTTGCAGACTTCTTTCCTGGGCACTCGCAGGCCGCCATCCAAGCCATCGAGGCTAACCGTGAAGGTCGGAGGGCGGAGGGTGCAGAGATTGCCGCCGACGCCCCCTGAACTCTTGACGAGGACATCTTGAGCATCGAGTCTCTCCTTCGGCCGGCTCACCGGATGCTGCGCCGGCTTCAGCGTGTTGGTGCCCAGGTGATTGCCGTCCGGGTCGGGCCTTGGAGTTCGTCAAGGCATGGTATCCGGGGCTGGATCTAGACCGGCTGGCCACGCTTTGGTCAGAGGCCTAGCCGGAGCTGGCAGCTGCGGAAGACGCCCTCGTCAAGCGTGCTGCGGCGATCGCCGAGTACACCGACACCAGCATCTTCGTCCCCGAGCGGTCTGAAGACGGCGAGGAGGTACCGCCGGAGTGGTTTGGGATGAACCCAGACTACGACGAGGACTCGGTGGAGGTGATTGGCTCCAGCGTCGAGGAAGAGGGTGAGGCGGAGGACGGAGGCGAGGCGGAGGCACCAGAAGACGGAGTAGACGGCCAGCCTCAGCTCGACCGCGCCTCCAGCAACAAGCCGCGTGCGACCGAGTCGACTGCCGCCGGAGGCGATCAAGCCGAGACTACCTAGCCGGCCGCCCCGACGCCTGATGCTGGAGCCTCCTCCGACCCTCCGAATCCGTCTGCTGCTTCCTAAGCTGCCGCTGTATCTTTGTTTTGTCTGCTTCAGTAGTCTTTGAAGAACTTGTTAATTCGCACAATTCCACCCGCGGGGTGTATTTTGAACTTCTGCTCGAAGATTCAGCCAAGGGCCTATGTTATGTAAATATATTTATCCGAGTTCTATCTTTTCTTGCTCATTGCTCTTTTGGCTTTTTTCCTTTGCTGATTTCTCTTAGTTGCCTGCCTTGCCAATCGGACAGCCGCTCTGCGGACTGCCGCTGGATCAAATGCTTGGCTACTTTGGGAAGGCAAGTACTTAGCCGTTTTTAAGAGTTTTTTGAGCAAGTTGAATAGAAGACAGTAATCCGACTATTCGAGAGTCGGTTTGCGAGAAAGGCTGGAAGCTGTCTTGAGCTATGTTTTATGCTTTGAGTTCTTAACCATTTTTCATGCGAACGCCCATTCTACCTTACCTCTGCCCACCGTACAGTTGCTCTACGAGCTGCGGCTTCTGACAGAAGACGGTTTAGGTGTTACACACTACTTGTCCGACTGCAGGAAGCATTTCATAGTGCAAGGCGGCAAGTCCTCGGGCCGACTTGTCAAGCTCGGTGCCAAGCGGCATGACAAAGAATAACATACTTGTAGGCATAATTTTTATCATACAGACAAAAGAGGGCAGTCCCCGAGCTCGTCTCGGGGGGCCCGAAGTCTTGGTACTTTAATACAAAAGGTAGCATGGTACATACTGCATCAACTGTAAAATCTTCGGAGGAGATTTGCATTCCATGGCCGCTCTGTCTCCTTGCCGGAGTCGTCCCTCTTGCGTGCTCGGGGCTTCTGAGCGTCAATCAGGTAGTAGGAATCGTTGCCCAGTACTTTGCTGATGATGAAAGGGCCTTCCCAAGGCGCCGACAGCTTGTGCTGGCCGGCTGTTCGCTGGATCAGCCGGAGCACAAGGTCGCCTTCTTGGAAAGATCTTGGCCTTACCTTCCTGTTGTGGTATCGGCGCAGGCTTTGCTGGTAGATGCTGGACCGGCTGAGTGCCAATAGCCGGCCCTCTTCCAGCAGATCGGCGCCATCTTGTCGTGCTTCTTCTGCTTCCTCCTCGGTGTACATGGTGACTCGTGGGGAGTCGAACTCTATGTTCGTTGGGATGACGGCTTCGGGACCATAGACGAGGAAGAAAGGCGTGAAGCCGGTTGACTTGTTTGGAGTCGTGTGGAGGCTCCAGAGGATGGCTGGTAGCTCATTGAGCCAGCAGCCAGCCGAACGCTCCAGAGGCTCGATCAGCCGGGGCTTGATGCCGGACAGGATGAGGCCGTTTGCTCGCTCCACCTGGCCGTTTGACTGCGGATGGGCGACGGACGCTAGGTCCAGTCGGATGCCTTGTGTTGTGCAGAAACGGGCCAAGGCGCCTTTGACGAAATTTGTGCTATTGTCGGTGATGATGCTGTGCGGTATGCCGTACTGAATTGTGATATCGGCGATGAAAGTCACTGCAGTTGGACCGTTCAGCTTCTTGATTGGCTTTGCTTCTATCCACTTGGTGAACTTGTCCACTATGACAAGTAAGTGAGTTAAGCCACCTCCTGCTGTCTTGAATGGTCCCACCATGTCTAGACCCCAAACTACGAAAGGCCAGGCAATGGGGATGGTCTTGAGTGCAGAAGCTGGCTGGTGCGGCTTGGAGCTGAACTTCCGGCACCCTTTGCATCTTTGGACCAACTCCTTGGCCTCTTCCAAGGTAGTTGGCCAGAAGAAACCGTGTCGAAAGGCTTTGGCGACGAGTGCTCTTGAAGCCGCATGGTGGCCGCACTCGCCTTGATGGATGTCTTTGAGAATCGCTTGGCCTTGCTCTGGCTCTACGCAGCGCTGGTAGACACCAGTGACGCTGCGCCTGACCAGCTCTCTGTTGACTATGGTGTAGGCTGCCGCCCGGCGTTGTATTTGCCGAGCTGAGGTCTCATCAGTTGGCAGCTCTTTGTTCACTAGGAATTTGAGGATGGGCTGGGCCCATGAGGGTGCTGCTATTTCTTCGACTGCCAGAACATCGACTTGGACGAGGGCGGTTGGGCTGGGAGGCGGCGGGTTGGAGTCAACAACCACTTGCTGGGTTAATGAAGTCCCCAGGCCAACTGGCACGGCCCTTGGGTCGAGTTCTAGAGTCTTCAAGTCCGCTGCCGCAGTCCCCGGGCCGGGTTCGACTGTGGCAGCTTTGGAGTCATCCGCCAAAATCCCCGTACCGACTGCCAGAGCTCTGGAGTCGGATCCAACATCTTCGGGAGGAGCCGGCACAAAAATGGAGTCTGATTCTGATGAAGGCTTGACAGACGGCTTGAGGAGGCGTTGAAGGGCGACGCCAGATGGTATTGCTTGGCGAGTGGAGCCGATTCGTGCCAAGGCATCTGCTTGGTCGTTGTCGTTTCTTGGCACATGGAGAAACTCGCACCCTTCGAAATACCCGCTAAGTTGCTGCACGAGGAAACGGTAACTCGCCATGTTTGCATCTTTCGCGTCCTAGTCGCTAGATGATTGCTGGACCACTAAGTCTGAGTTGCCATAACACAAGATCCGGCGGATGCCAAGTTCTTTGGCAAGCCGGAGCCCGTGAATGAGCGCCTCGTACTCGGCAATGTTGTTGGAGGCGGCAAAGTGGATTTGCAGCGCGTATTTGAGCTTGTCACCTTTGGGAGAGGTGAGGACGACGCCGGTTCCCAAGCCAGTGCGCATCTTGGCGCCGTCGAAGTGCATCCGCCAATGGGTGGAATCAGGCGCTGGAGGTAGGTACTGGGTCTCGGTCCAGTCGACGAGGAAGTCGGCAGTGCTTGTGACTTGATAGCGGTGCGGGGCTAGTAGTGGATGGTGTAGGGAGCCAGCTCTATGGCCCATTTGGCCACTCGGTCAGAAGCATCTCGGCTACCAATGATCTCGGCAAGCAGGGTCGTGCAGACCACCATGATTGGATGCTCTTGAAAGTAAGGCTTCAATTTCTTGGCAGCAAAGTGTACGCCATAGCACATCTTCTGGTAGTGGGGGTAGTTCTGCTTGGAGGTCGATAGTACCTCGCTCAGGTAATATACCGGTCTCTGGATAGGTAGCGCCTTGCCTTCCTCCTTGCGTTCCACTACAATGACCGTGCCGACTACCTGGCTGGTGCGGCGATGTACAGGAGCATAGGTTCCTTGGGGGTCGGAGCCGCCAGGGCGGGTGGAGTAGTCAGCATCTTCTTCAACTGGAGAAAAGCTTCGTCTACCTTATGGTTCCACTCGAAAAAAGTGGTCTTCTTCATGAGTTGGTATAAGGGGAGAGCTTTCTCGCCCAACCGACTGATGAATCGGCTGATGGACGCCAAGCAGCCGGTGAACTTCTGCACATCCAGCAGTCGGCTGGGTACCTCCATTCTCTCAATGTCCTTGATTTTTACTGGGTTGCATTCTATGCCGCGTTCAGAGACCAGGAAGCCTTGGAGCTAGCCGGTTGGTACTCCGAAGACACACTTCTTGGGGTTGAGCTTGATCTGGAATCGGCGCAGGTTCTCAAAGGTCTCCTTGAGGTCTTCCAGCAGTGTTCCATGCTTTTCCGTCTTCACCACCACGTCGTCCACGTAGACGTGGGCGTTCCTGCCGAGCTGCTTGAGCAGGCACTTCTGCATGCAACGCTGAAAGGTGGAGCCGGCATTCCTTAAGCCGAACGTCATGGTGAGGTAGCAGAAGGCTCCAAACGGCGTGATGAAGGCGGTCTTCAGTCTGTCAGCCGGGTTCAGCTTGATCTGGTGATATCCTGAGTATGCATCCAAAAAACTCAACAGCTCGGATCCGGTT
This sequence comes from Triticum urartu, assembly GCF_056163025.1. Taxonomy (NCBI): domain Eukaryota; kingdom Viridiplantae; phylum Streptophyta; class Magnoliopsida; order Poales; family Poaceae; genus Triticum; species Triticum urartu. The sequence goes on from NC_141878.1 coordinate 521,573,705, forward strand.
GTGGAGTCTATCACCTGATTGATTCTTGGTAGAGCAAATGGGTCCTTGGGGCAGGCCTTGTTGAGGCTCGTGTAGTCAATACACATTCGCCATTGCTTGTTCTTCTTTAGTACCAGGACCGGATTTGCTAGCCATTCTGGAAAGAACACTTCCATAATGAAGCCGGCTGCTAGGAGTCGGGCTATCTCTTCTCCGACAACTCTTCTCTTCTCTTCTGATAGGCGGCGCAGGGGTTGCCTGACCGGCTTTGCATCAGATCGGACATGTAACTTGTGCTCGACGAATTTCGTCGGTACACCTGGCATGTCTTTGGGGGACCATGCGAAGATGTCCCGATTCTCACGGAGGAAATCGACGAGCTCGCCTTCCTATTTGCTGTCGAGGTTTGCCCCTACGACGGCGTACCTCTCTGGGTGCTCCGGATCCAAGGGTATCTTCTTTGTCTCTTTGGCCGGCTTGAACGAACCCTCAGCCTCTGACTCTTTTGGGTTGGGCGATACCTCAGGCTGCTTGCCGGCCATCGCCACAACTTGCTCAAGGAGCCGCTTCTCGGCCGCGATTACCAGGGACTCGGCCAGCCGACTGCTCTCAGCCGCGCAAGAAGACGACTTCCGGTAGTCGCCAGCCACAGTCAGAATTCCCCTGGAACTGGGCATCTTCATCTTGAGGTAGGCGTAGTGGGGGACCGCCATGAACTTGGCCAAGGCGGGTCGGCCAAGTAGCGCATGGTACGGGATCTCAAGGTCCACCACCTCAAACCAAACAGACTCTCTGCGGAAGTGATCTTTGTCTCCAAAGAGGACGTCCATCAGGATCTTGCCGATTGGCAAGCAGGAAAGCCCAGGAACAATGCCGTGGAACACAGTTCGGCTGTTCTGAAGCTGTCTTTGCTTGATTCCTAACTTCTCCATGGTGTCCTTGTACAGGATATTGATGCTGTATCCTCCGTCTATCAGAACTCGCGAGAAACGCGCGGCTCGTCTGTCTGTAGCAAAGGTGGCGTCCATGACCAAGGCATAGAAGCCCGGACTCGGCATTACTTCTGGGTGGTTAGCCCTGCTCCAGCTGATGGGCTTCTCAGACCAGTGCATGAACTCTGGCATCTCCGACGCTACTGCATTCACCTCTTGTCGCTGCAGCCGCCTGCTGCGTCGATCATCAGCCACACTGGTGAACATCGCGTAGGCTCCATGCTCTTCAGGGTATTCGTCTTGTACCGCGCCGACTGGCCTGACAGCCGGCTGCTGGGGCGACGGCTGCCCAGCAGGCGGGGGAGGCAGGAGGCCGTCTCCCTTGGCGATCCTGGTGAGCCAGTGGCACTTCCGGGTGGTGTGATTCGACGGCTTCGCGCCGCTATGGAACTTGTAAGGTCCATCCAAGGTCTGCTCATAGGAGATGGCCGGCAACCAGTTTGGCTTGCCGCCTTTCTGTCGCTTGGGCGGGGGCTGCTCATCTGGCTGCTGGGCTTCAACGGTGTGACCTGCCGGCTACTGGAAGCCGGCTGCGGGGCCTTGCACTTGTGGTCGCCCTGCTGTTGTCGCCGGCTGGCGTCTGCCGCCGGAGTTCTTGGAGCTTGAGGAGCCACTTTGCCAGTTGTGCTGATTTGAATCTCCGCCTTTGGAGGAGTCGGCCGTGGCGTACTTGTCCGCTATGATCAGCAGCTCGTCGAGGGTTTCTGGCTCGTCGCAAAGGAGCTTGTGCTTGAGGAGGGTGCCTTCTCTGCACCCGACTGTGAAGTACTCGAGGGCCTGCACCTCGTGCACGCCCTCACAGGAGTTCCGAAGCTCGGCCCAACGTGTGAGGTAATCGCGAGTCGACTCGTCGGGGCCTTGCACGCACAAGGAGAGCTGACAAGGCTTGGGAGAACGCTTGTACGTGCTGGTGAAGTTGCGGATGAATGCTTCGGTGAAGTCGACCCAGCTATTGATGCTGCGGGGCTTTAGGCTGTTCAGCCATGTCCGGGCCGTGCCCTGGAGCATGAGCAGAACGTACTTTACAGCGACACGCTTGTTGCCATTTGCTATGCTGACAGCCGTGGAGTAGTCGACTAGCCAGTCTTCCGGCTTCACGGAGCCGGTATACTTGGGCGTGTCTCTTGGGAGCGTGAACCCTCTGGGAAAGGGCTCGTCCCGAATGCGGGGCCTGAAACAAGGCGGACCCAGCTCGTCTTCTTCTTCCAGCGCTAAGGATCGATGAAGTCGGTCGATCCGGTGGCGGGTGTCATTCCCTCCAACTCCCTCTCGGCGGCCAAGGCGGTCACCGAGAGTCGGATGGTCAACAGGCGGCAGGGAGACTCGCCTCTCCTTGCGGGGAGGGGGAGGCGGACAGTCGTCCCGTCGTTCCACTGCTCTCGGGCGGCCGTCTCGGTCGCGCTCTATGGTAATGCGAGTTCGATTGTGGCTGACAGCCGGCTCCTTGTTTCTTCTTCCTCGGGCGCCGCCAGTCGGCGTCCGAGACGTCGCGCCTTGATCTCGGTGAAGGTTGTCGTTTGGCCGCTGCGGCGCCTCCGTGCGGCAGCCGGCCTCGTGCTGCGCGGCGGCCGCGTCGAGGAGCCGCTGGACTCGCTCCATCATGAGGCGGCGCTCTTCGCCCTCGAAATTGTCCAGCTCATTCGCCACTGCCTAGGCGGCTCGGATGTTCTCCGCTGGTGTAGCGTACACAGGGCGGCTTGCCCAAACAGGTTGGCGATGGCTACGCCAGGCTGCTGGACCGTGCCAAAGCGGCTGGGCCCCGCCGGGGCCGGCGAGCCGCCGACGGCGCGATCCATCTCCCGCTGGTAGGCTTCTGACAAGCGCCTCATGCTGGCTAGCTTCTTCACGCCTTCAACGAGCTGAAGGCGGTGCGCCTCCAATGTCTCTGCGTCAGCGTCTTCCAGAATGTGCGCAGTTAGGTCTTGCAGCGCCGCACCGAGTGAGTAGTGCGCTCCTCCGCTGGGGAGCTTGTCATGACTGATGACTAGCACCTCGGTGACGGTGCTTTCGTTGCTCTCCGCATGAGGGAGAGGTTCGTCGTAGACCACCACATTGGTGGGGAACGCGTCGAGCGACGCGGTGTCAGAGTCGACCAGCATCGGGTCGGTGGAGCCTACAGACTCCAAGTCTACGGCAGGCTCGCCGGAAACGTGGAGTTGATCGAGGAGGCCCGCGAGGAGGTTCTCAGGGCTGCCCGTGCCTGCGTTGGACGCAGGTTCGTCGGAGAGGCGGACCTCGCCGACAAGTTCGGCCAAGGAGCTGGCCGCGCAGGCGATCTCAATGCTGCTTAGCGCGTCAGTGCAAACTCTGTCTGGCGTGCCTGGCTGGCTGCGCTCGCCAGGGAGGAAAAGGGTTCCCATCCAGAACAGATCTCCGAACGGCGGTGCACCAGGCCCCACGGTGGGCGCCAAATGTCGGGGGTTTGGTGCGACATATGCCAAAGGATGGCTTATCATGGTGGGGGCGATTAGAATGTCGCCGGTGCCTGGAAACGGGATGAGGTGAAAACATGCACGCCGACGAATCTTACCCAGCTTCAAGGCTCTCCAAGGAGATAATACCCCTACTTCTGCTCTGCGGGGTCTCCGCATGATCACTATGGCAAAGTGTTTACACGGTTGCTCCTTGAGCTGTTTCTAGGGGGTAGGAGAGGGCAAGGCTAGCTCTCTCCCTTCTATATGATCTGGTCTAGAGCTAATGGGTTCCAACCCTTTGCATGGGTGCCCTGGGGGGTTTATATAGGCCTAACCCCCAGGGGTACAAGGGTAATCCGGCTGGACGCGGGCCCAGCCATCAGCGCCTCTGACCTCCGTCTTCTCTGCCAACCGCTGGGGCCCGCCGGCTGGCGGGCCCCGCTGACTGGCTGGGTACGGAGCCGACAGGCCGCGTCCGCCGCGGGCGGGTCTTGCCGGCTGCTGATTACTGTAGCCGTGCTTCTGATGACGCGGGCTTGATCATGAGGTCGTGGCAACAGCCCCGCCGCATGGCGGGCGATCACTATTGCCACTCCCCATCACATCTTGATTAATGGCGCGTGGGCCCCGAGGGAGGGCTCGGCCGACTCCCAGGGGCCGACTCCCGACGGGTTTGATTAGTGGTCCTCTTGCCGTCTCCTGGGGTCTCACTGACTGGTGGAGCCCGCTGCCTCTAGGCCGTACAGAGAAGCCGTCGTGGGTACATGATTCGGCCCTGCGGTGCTGATGTCAGGGCCGGCATGGCAACAGTGCCACGCCGCACGGAGATCTTCCGGGGTACGGCGTGCTGTGGCCGTGCCTGCCCTTGGTAAGGGGCAGGGGCGGGCTTCATCGTTGCCACTCCCCTGCCCCGTCCCACTTGATGAGGTCGTGGGGGGTGTTGGAGTCGCAGGCCGACTCCCCAAAGCCGGCTTCTCTGGAAGTCGCCAGTTGGGTGTCAGCTTTCCCCGAAGTCGTCTCTGGGACTCGGCCGTGAGTGATTAGTTGTCCATCTTGCCGTTGGCCTCTTGAAGGCGGCTCTTCGTCCTGGGGTCTTGAGGGGCGCAGCCTGCCCCGATGTCTTGAAAGGTTCCGGGGCTCAGGTTGGCCTACCCGTGGCCCATTACTCCGACATCGTGCTTGGTGCGGGTTTTCGCAGCTGCTCACCATCGAGCTTGACCTAGGCTACGATTGCTTGATCCTTCCATTCACGAGTGGCTATAGGAATCCATCGTGTCTGGTCACCATCGCCATCTCTGTCGCGCTATGGAATCTACTGGTGCTACTTGCCATCGCTTCCCTCATCTTCTCTTCGTTTCTTTCGCAAAGAGTGGCACGCGTGACAACCACCAGTGAGGGGCGGCGTGAGGCGGTTTGGTGATCGCCTGTGCGAGGCAGCATGGTCGCGGGTGGCGACGCAGACGCAGGGTGACCACCGAGGAGGGGCGGCATGGCAACTCGGTGCGCGGCGGCGGCATGAGCGGCGGCATGTTGGTGGACGACGGCATGAGTGGTGGGTGGCAGCACGATAGTCTCAGTCCGCATACTAACATTAGCATTTTATGGCAAATTCATTAGTGTTACCATGGAAATTTTATTATTATCAACATGGCAAATCTTTTTATTTAATGATCATGGCAAATTTGGTTACAACCTGCATGGAAATTTTCCAATCAAATTTTCTTCAACTTCATGATTACCTAAGTCCAAAAAGATACCATTACTTTTATGACAATTCATTTGTGCAATCATGGCAATTTTATTACAATCAAGATGCAAGTTTAAGTTTTTTTATTTTAGGGAAGTATCTAATATAGATCCGGTAAGTAGGGGAAACTAGGTAGCAGATATGCTAGTTGGGCCCGACCCTTTCCATGACTGTAATAAAAATAAAAACAGTAAACAAGGAAGCTAGTTTTTTTTAAAAAAATCCTATATATTCCTCTTCAATCATGGTAGTACAACGAGCATCAGAAATAATAAAAATTACATTCAGATTGGTAGACCACCTAGCGACGACCAGGAGCACTGAAGCGAGCCGAAGGTGCGCCACCATCATCGCCCCTTGTCTATTACGCAACTTTATTCTTGTAGACTCTGTCACTACAAATTTTGCTCTATTCAATGACAAAAACTCTAGTGACGAAACAGGAACCATCGCCTAAAATTATTTTCTGTGACGGTCCACCATCACGAGGTGTTTTCCTCTCGGGGCAGCGCCCTAGCCAGCTTTGATGACGTTCTGGCCTGATTTTTGGCGACACATTTGGATGTCACTACACATGTCTATTTTCTGGGATGGTTCGTAGTGTCATATAAAATGTTGGTGTCACAAAAAATGATCGGCTGGTTAGAAAATGATTTAAAAATGGCAAGTTAGTGTTCAGAATGTAGTACCTTATAATTTCTGCCATCCAGAGTTTAGAGCGTATTAGAATCAAATTTTCAAGGTATTAGTTGAGATGTATTAGTTGAGATGTTCGGTATGTTGGGATAGGAAAAAAATAGTGCAGTGGGCTTGAAAACAAAGTTTTGGGTGACGAAAATGAGGAGGGGGTGCGTGTACCTTCGGTTGTGAGAAAGTGGGTGACTATCATGGGGTGTGACGGCGAGCGCGCCTGATGTGGACTCCACGGCATGAGGGGTGGAGGTTTATAGGTGTAGGGCGACAGGGAGATGAGTCGATGGACATCCGGTGTAGACTGCGGACCCCAAATCCTTTGTTGGTTCACGTTTTTCGACCCTACAACCGGCTCGACTGTCTGATTCAAGCACTATGGAGGAACTATAGGCAGTACTATATTTTTTCTGGTCTATTTTACACCCGATTGGGTAAACATGCCCACTTTCTAAAAAAAGTACACACACTCGTTCTAGCACGTCCCGTTCTCTCGTGGCAAGGAGCCGAGACATGTTGATCCTTATACTATTGCAATTTAACAACCTTTATGCAATATATTCAATAATCAAATGGATTTATAAGGAAAAGGCTATGAAACCTGACCCCCACAGCTTAAACATGACGATGCGCTGTTCTTAACGTTTGTTAGTGGTGCGCGCGTCCGACTTCTCTTTTGTGAATTTCAATGAGGATAAACCGTTTAATAAAAACGGTAATTTGTGAAGCACGTTGTCTTTATGCGTAGCGTCGTTGATGCACATGAGTCTTAAATGTGTGCCGGTAGTGCGCACGTACGACTTCTCTTTTTTCGAGCTTTGTCAAGGATAACAATTTAGCTTGGACGATTATCGATGGAACAAGTTGTCTTTGTTTGTTGCGCCTCCATTGCTCTTGAGTTCTGGACATTTGTTGGTGGTCATATGTACGGTTTCTTTTTTATTCCTTTGCCACTTAGTATTAGCATTATTGTATGTTTTTTCAATGTAAAACTTCATTTACTCCTTCTATATAAGAATCTAAGGTGAGATGGACAATTTCGTAAAATCAAGGCAGCACACGTATGCAAGGCAACCATTATAATTTTCTCCAGAACCATCCAATTAATGTATTGACTCTTCAGGTCCCATGTAATCCGCTAACAAATGAGCATGTATGCCGCCAATTTTCGTGAAAGCTAACCATCTAACGATGGCACTAAGGCAAACTAGAGTGACGCAGTCGCTGCCATCTGATCGAGGCCCGAAGATCATGCGGTCCGCAGTGTGACAGCTGGCATAGATGTATTGACTCATAAGCTCCCATTTAATCCCATAATCAATGAGCATATATGCTGCCAATCTCCGTGAAATCTGACCATTTGACGGTCACACTAAGGCGAACTAGCGCGAAGCAGTCAATGCCGTCGGATCGGGGCGTGAAGATCACACGGTCGGTAGTGTGCCAGTTGGCATAGATGCATTGACTCTTCAACTTTCATGTAATCCGCTCACCAACGAGCATCTATGTGGGAAATCTCTGTGAAAGCTAACCATTTGACGGTCGCACTGGGGCAAACTGGCGTGACGCAGTCGCTGCCATCGGATCGGGGCACGAAGATCACTCGGTCTGTAGTGTGCCAGCTAGCATAGATGTATTGACTCTTCAGCTCCCATGTAATCCGCTCACCACCGAGCATCTATGCCGCCAATATCCGTGAAAGCTAACCATTTGACGGTTGCACTGAGGTGAACTAGGGCGACACAGTTGCTGCCGTCGAATCAGGGTGCGGTGATCACGACGTCCGTAGTGTGCCAATTGGCATGGAATAGTTAGGAAGAAGGGGGGAGAAATTGCAAATTCACCATTGTTAACCTCTCGTTGGGAGAAGCCATTTCCAGGAGGAGCTACCATGTTCATTCATATCCCCACATGTCTCTTGGATAGATCCTTCCTCGCCTCCCCATCGCTTGATGGTCTCCGTCGCGACTTCTCACCGCCGTGGTCGACCTTGCAGTCCCGCGCGTGATCTTCGTTTTTGGCGGTTGCTCACCATCGAGCTCGACCACGGCTAGGGGCGCTCGACCCCTCCACCCCCAATTGTGGTAGGACTGTGATGTGTCTAATCGCCACCTCCATCTTCGTCGCGTTCCTGAGTCTGCTTGTGCTGCTCATCATCGCGCCCCTGTCTCCTCAAGTTTTCATCGTGGGTTATGTGCCATTGGCAGCTGACTCCACCACCGCTACTTGTTGTCACGGTCGAAGGACCAACTTATTTTATGAGTAGCCGAACGACCAAACTACGCCAACCCATAGTGCTGATTATTACATGGGCTAGCTCCATGGACCAGCTATTGGGCTGGGCAACCCACGTGCAAAAAGTTGGGATAGTGCACCGCGTGAATTGTTCGTTCGGGGCAGCAGGAAACCGGCTTGGCTACTGATTAAATTGTGCGCGTGCAACGGAAAAAGTGGCGGTAGCGGGATCGATGATGTGCCTTCACCAAGAGCGAGAAAAATCAGTTAGTGGGATGATGTGGCTGGGCTGCCGAAGTGGACACGCTGCATGTCAAGAGAATTAGTTTAGTGGGGATGAACTATTTAGATATTATTATAGATACTCTATATGCTTCACTTATATCTTTTGAGCTAGGCAATTGCTCTAGTGCTTCACTTATATCTTTTAGAGCACGACGGTGGTTACATTTGATAGAAATAGTTACACTCACATGCTTCTCTTAAATATTTTTGAGAGTCTAATAAATAGTAATGGTAATTTGCGCGGGTTATAAGACTAGTCCATAAAGTATAGGTATTCAAGGGGGTATAATAAAAACTTTCATGTACAAGACTAAATATGAAACGTATGGTTTAATGATATTAATGTCATAATATCAAAGGATATAAGTTCATGATCATTGGATAGTAGAAATATTGGTATTAGAGCTTGTTATTAACTTCTCATCTAAGTGTTGGTCACGGCATGGTGGGGAGGTTTGAGCATTTTTATGTCTGAAATGAAATCCTTGAGTGTTGTTATAATGAGATGCGTGCGATGGTTAACTCGTACCAACCAATTCCCTAGGGGCATGCAAGTACTACTTTGCTTCAAGGGCTAATAGGCTTTCACAATAAGTATGTAAGTTCTCTATGACTAATTTGAGTCCATGGATTATACATGCTCTTACCTTTCCGCAATTTGCTAGCCTTTTCGGTGTCGTGCATTTCCCTTTCTAACCTCAAGAGTTGGTGCAAACTTCGTTGGTGCATCCAAACCCCGTGATATAATAAGCTCTATCACACATAAGCCTCATTATATCTTCCTCAAAACAGCCACCATACATACCTATTATGACATTTCCATAGCCATTCCGAGATATATTGCCATGCAACTTCCACCGTACCGTTTCATGACATACGTGTTCATTGTCATATTGCTTTGCATGATCATATAGTTGACATAGTATTTGTAGCTCAGCCACCGTTCATCATTTTTGTACATGTTATGCTAGATCATTGCACATCCTGGTACACTTCCAGAGGCATTCATATAGAATCATATTTTTAGTTTTATCGAGTTGTAAGTAAATAAAAGTGTGATCATCATCATTATTAGAGAATTGTCCTAGTGAGGAAAGCATGATGGAGACTATGATTCCCCCACAAGTCGGGATGAAGAACCGGACGGAAAATAAAAATATAAAAACAAAAGAATGAGAGAAAAAAGAGAAGGGGCAATGTTACTATCCTTTTCCACACATATACTTCAAAGTGGCACCATATTTTTCATATAGAGAGTCTCCTGAGTTATCACTTTCATATACTAGTGGGAATTTAACGTTATAGAATTTGACTTGTATGTTCCTATTGTTGGGAATCGTTGCATGGAAAAACAAAAAAAATCTACGCACACGCAATGATCTATCCATGGAGATGCATAGCAATGAGGGGGAGAGTGTGTCTATGCACCCTCGTAGACCATAAGCGGAAGTGTTTCACAACGCGGTTGATGTAGTCGAACTTCTTCGCACTTCAACCGATCAAGTACCAAACGCATGGCACCTCCGCATTCTACACACGTTCAGCTTGGTGACGTCCCTCGCCTTCTTGATCCAGCAAGATGTCGAGGTAGTAGATGAGTTTCGTCAGCACGACGGTGTGGTGACAGTGATGGTGAAGTGATCTCCGCAGGGCTTTGCCTAAGCACTATGAAAATATGACCGGGGGTGTAAACGATGGAGGGGGCGCCACACATGGCTAGGTGAGGGAGTCCTGGATTAGGGGATCTCCGGATAGCCAGACTATATCCTTTGGCCGGACTGTTGGACTATGAAGATACAAGATTGAAAACTTCGTCCCGTGTCCGGATGGGACTTTCCTGGTGTGGAAGGGAAGCTTGGCAATACGGATATGTAGATCTCCTCCCTTGTAACCGACTTTGTGTAACCCTAGCCCCCTCCGGTGTCTATATAAACCGGAGGGTTTAGTCCGTAGGACAACATACAATCATACCATAGGCTAGCTTTTAGGGTTTAGCCTCTACGATCTCGTGGTAGATCAACTCTTGTAATACTCATATCATCAAGAAGAATCAAGCAGGACGTAGGGTATTACCTCCATCAAGAGGGCCCGAACCTGGGTAAACATCGTGTCCCCTGCCTCCTGTTACCATCCGCCTTAGACGCACAGTTCGGGACCCCCTACCCGAGATCCGCCGATTTTGACACCGACATTATTGGTGCTTTCATGGAGAGTTCCACTGTGCCGTCACCATAAGGCTCGATGGCCCCTTCGATCATCGATAACGATGCGGTCTAGAGTGAGGTTTTCCTCCCTGGACAGATCTTCGTATTCGGCGGCTTCACACTGCGGGCCAATTCGCTTGGCCATCTGGAGCAGATCGAGAGCTATGCCCCTGGCCATCAGGCCAGGTTCGGAAACTTAAACTACACTGCCGACATCCACGTAGACTTGATCTTCGACGGATTCGAGCCCATGTCAGGTGCGCCGCATAGTCATGACGAGCATGACGTAACTCTGCCGCCAGACAATATTCGGGAGATCGCATCTACAACTACTCCAGCCGTCAATCCGGAGCAAATCGCGCCATCCGAGAGCGGAGGGATAGACACCGCCATGGAGGCCGCACTCTCAGTGGCGATAGAGCCGGATATTGACTTCACCCCTTACGAGAGCCGTGTCACCGAACCACTTGATTCATCTCCGGCCACGGACTCCGAGTGCTTACATCCGTGCCCGTCGAGTCCGACTGGGCGCCGATCATGGAGTTCACCTCCGCGGATATCTTTCAGCACTCGCCTTTCGGTGATGTGCTAAACTCATTAAGGTCTCTCTCCCTGTCAGGAGAACCTTGGCCGAACTATGTCCGGGTAGAATGGGATGCGGACGACGAATAAATTCGTTGGGTGTTCAAGCAGGCCGACAAGTTAAATGCCGAAAACAAGGACAAGGGGCTGCATAGTGACGACCAGGAGGAGCCCTGGCCGCCGAACACAGGAGGACAGAAGGGGTTCCCCCCACAAGTGAAGATGGTGAACATGATATACGCAACCCACATTCCCAAGAGGGAACGGAAGCGTGCACTAAGGGACGTCTATGTGATGGAGCCCGTCGCCCCAAAGTTCAACCCATGGTCCGCTTGTCCGATCACCTTTGATCGCAGGGACCACCCCACTAGTATTCGTCATGGCGGATCCGCCGCACTGGTCCTAGACCCCATCATCGACGGATTTCACCTCACTCGAGTCCTTATGGACGGCGGTAGCAGCCTGAACCTGCTCTATCAGGATACAATGCGAAAAATGGGTGTAGATCCCTCGAGGATCAAACCCACCAAAACCACCTTCAAGGGCATCATCCCAGGTGTAGAGGCCCATTGCATGGGCTCAATCACACCGGAAGTAGTCTTTGGATCCATGAAAAACTTCCGAAGCGAGGAGTTAATCTTCGACATCGTCCCGTTTCGCAGTGGCTATCACGCACTGCTCGGACGAACCGCATTTGCAAAATTCAATGCAATACCGCATTACGCATACCTCAAGCTCAAGATGCCAGGACCTAGGGGGGTCATAATAGTGAATGGAAACGCAGAACGCTCGCTCCGCACGGAAGAGCACACTGCGGCCCGCGCCGTAGAAGCACAAAGCAGCCTTTTAAGGCAAACCACTAATTCGGCGATACAGCCCTCGGACACCTTCAAGCGAGTCCGGAGTAAACTGCAACATGATCGCTTGGCACGTTCAGAGCTCGCCTAGCAATTCGGCCCCCGTCCCAGTCCTAGTCAAGCGACGAAATCCGTGTCGCGCGTACATAATTACGCACTGAAAATACCATGGACATAGGCGGGGTCACGATCAGGGCACGTCCCGCAATGCGGCTTAACCGCCCTAGGGGTTGTATACCTTTATCATTTTTTTATTTCACGATCTAACTCTCTGGAAGCCCTGTCCGGCAGTACGATGGCCGGACAAACTACATGAAGGAAAAACCAAGGAGGCAAGAAGCTACGATGTACACGGGAACCCTCAGGTGGTCTCTAATAATAATCGATATACCCGCTTTCTACTATCTATATGCAGCTTGCCCTTGGATAGGCCATGTCAAATATTCCTACTATTTGCTTATTGCACCACTTGTACCAATCCGCTTTGACGTATTATTTAAATAACAATGCATAACATTAGTCTATTATTGCATTATTCATCCTTTTTTTCTTATATGTTCATTTACGACAATCCGTACCCATACATTTGGGTACGGTCAGTACGCCAGGGCTTTTGTTTACCCCATAAAACGGCGCGAGAAGTCCAAACACTTTCGACAGTGCGGCACCCCGAACTTATAGCATTATATGCATCAGCTCCGAATCATGTCTTGGGTCAATAGTTGGGTTTGCCCGGCTCCCATGCTTTGGTACCTTACGTTCCTCTATATCGGCTAAGGTAGCGGTGGGAGAACTACTGCGATTGTGTCCCGATTCTTCCGGACGAGCACCTCAGTAGAGAAAGCCAAAAACTGACTGTCATGATAAGGCGAGAGACTGGTCGCTGTTCGAGAGGTCTCAAGTCCTTAAAGACTTTTTCCGCTTTGGGCGAGGAGTCAGCCTTGTCCGGCTTAGGCGTGTATAGCGCCCCAATTTCGGCCTTCCGAATACTTGGGGCTTCGCCAAAATTTAAAATTGTAGACTTCTATGGCTAAGTGAGAGTGATAAAGCCTTATAGTCCGATTGCCTGGTTCATTGCGCTGAACACCTCCCTTGAAGGACCCAAAATTGGGGTAAAGAGTGCTCAGGTTTATCCCGAACACCCCAATACTAGTTACATGGGGGCAGAAGCCGACGACTGGCCAACTCTCAGATTTTATAAACGGCCGCACAGAAGGTAATATTTTAAATTAAAAAAGTGTTGCATGGCGCAAATGAACTCATTTCATATTACAGGATCACATGAGCATGTTCATTCAAAAATTACATCCCTGACACATTCATCCGCCACAAGGCGGGAACCCTTCAGGACACTCTCATAATACATTTCGGGGCAGCGATGCTCCTTGCCCTCCGGTGGCCCCTCCTTCACCAGCTTCACGGCATCCAGCTTCGCCCAGTGCACCTTCGCCCGGGCAAAAGCCCTGCACACACCCTCGATGCAGACGGACCGCTTTATAACTTCAAGCCGTGGGCAGGCATCCACAAGCCACCTCACCCGACCGAAGTAGCTGCTGGGTAGGGGCTCGCCAGGCCACATCCGGACTATAAGGCCCCTCATGGCCTGTTCGGCCGCCTTGTGAAGCCCGACCAATTGCTTCAGCTGGTCGCTCAAGGGCACGGGGTGTTCGGTCCCAGTATACTGAGACCAGAACAACTTTTCCGTCGAGCTCCCCTCCCGAGCTGGGTAAAACTCCGCGGCATCCAGTACACTGCGGGGAAGATCTGCGAACGCCCCTGGAGAGCTCCGAACTCGGGTAAGTAAAAGGAAAGTTTCCTCCACATGCTTGCTTTGCATAATGAATGCCTTACCCGCTGCTATCTTCTTCACCACATCAATCTCCTGGAGGGCCTTGTGGGCTTCAGCCTTGGCGCTCTGGATGCTTTCAAGCGCCTGCACGAGCTCGGACTCTCGCGTCTTAGAGTCAAGCTCCAAGGACTCGTGCTTTTCGGTGAGAGCCTCGAGCTCTTGCTGCACCTCGCCTACTCGGGCTTCTTGCTTCTCCCGCTCAATGCGCTCCTTGGCCGCTTTGTCTTCGGCCTCGGACAACGCCTTCTTCAGGGTCGCCACTTCATTCGTGGCCCCTGGCAAATCCATGATGATCCTATTACTTACACCCAAACTTCTCTTTAAATATATAGACAAAGGTATTTCTTACCTATGCTCTCCTCGAGCTGCCTCTTGGTAAGGCCGAGCTCGTCCTGGGACTGCTCCAGGTCCTCCTTCAGCGTAGAGACCTTCGCAGTACGTGCGGCAGCGGCCAGCAGTGAAGCCTGCACATACACATAGACATTTTTTTGATTAGACTCCTGAGTTATCATTTGATCCTCTATTCGGCATTTCTTTGCGAACACCGAACAGAGCATCAGGAGCTATTGTCCATGCGGTAATATTTCCCTATATTTTCATTGCTTACCTCAAAGCCTGTTAGGAGGCTAGCACAAGCTTCAGTTAGTCCGTTTTTGGTGGACTGAACTTTCTCGATCACCGCACTCATGATAGTGCGGTGCTCTTTGTCGATGGAAGCGTCGCGAAGCGCTTCCAGCAAGTTGTCCGGTGCCTCTGGTTGGATAGAGGCCACCGGCACGGGCGGCTTGCCCCTCTTAACGGGGGGTCTCTTGCTTGAGTCCGGAAACACCGAAGGTTCCGGCGCAGTGTTCGGCTAGGGGCCGAACTTGGAGTTCGTGGGAATTTTGCTCCCTTTGCACCCAGGGTCCGGAAGGTCGCCTTGAGGGCGCCCCCCAGGACTACCACCCCTTGACCCGGTGCCTTTGGAGACAACACCTTGACGTTGTACGTAGGGAAAGGGGTGGAGGCGGTCGGAAGTGAATCGCTGTTCATATCCGACGAGTCCAAAGAACCGTCCGACGAAGACACGTCGATACGGGCTCGGGACGGGCTGCATAATCATATTCGGCGTAAGTAGAAGCAGTGCAATAAAACATACCATGAATTACTATGGTATCCGGATGCTTACGACTTCGCCAGGGGCTTGTCCCTGGGGAACCACTCATCGTCGCTGTGGGCGGCCGTCGTGGAGCATCCGGATGGAGGGTCCTTCCCTTCTTGGACCCTTCGGCCTCCCCGGTTGGGTCGGCCTTCCTTTTCTTGTCTCCCCCGGCTGGGGGGGGAGAACTTTCCTCCTCCTCCTCCTCATTTTCGTGGGAGGAGTGCGCGTCGGAGTCATCGGACGATGAGTCCGATACAACCTTGCGCCGGAGACCCTTTCGGGTCCCCGTGGCCTTCTTCTTGGTCTTCTTTATCGGCACCTCGTAAGGTGCCGGAGCCAGCATCTCCGTCAGGAGAGCATCTACAGGATCTTCAGGCAGGGGGCTGGGCGATCGAGCTGCTCCGCTGTCTTTATCCAGTCCTATTAATGACATGGAAGCTTAGATCCCGCACATGATTTGAACTGGGGCAAATAAATACCCTGTGAGATATAAAAACTTACTGGATTGGCATGACACTTTGCGCTGAGTCCTCGGTCCTCGGTGAGGGAAGGAGGTACCCCGGCGCCCTTGAACATCACCCTCCAGACGTCCTCGTGCGTCGTGTCATAGAGCTCTCGCAGTGTTTGGTGCTTGGCCGGGTCGAACTCCCACAAATTGAATGCCCGTCGTTGGCACAAGAGGATCCGATGGAAGAGCATGACCTGGACCATGTTGACGATCTTGAGTTTCTTGCTCATCATGTTCCTGATGTAGGTCTGGAGTCCGGTCAGCTCTACCGAAGAACCCCAGGACAGGCCCTTCTCTTTCCAGGAGGTGAGCCGCATGGGGATTCCGGATCAAAATTTGGGGGCCGCCACCCAGTTGGTGTCTCGCGGCTCGGTGATGTAGAACCACCCCGATTGCCACCCCTTTATGGTATCCACATAGGTGCCCTCGAGCCAGGTGACGTTAGGCATTTTCCCACCATGGCGTCTCCGCACTCTGCTTGCTGGCCGACCACCACCTTCGGTTTAACATTGAAGGTTTCCAGCCACAGGCCGAAGTGGGGCTTGATGCGGAGGAAGGCCTCGCACACGACGATAAATGCCGAGATGTTGAGGATGAAGTTGGGGGCCAGATCATGAAAATCCAGCCCGTAGAGAACATGAGCCCGCGGATAAACGGGTGGAGGGGAAATCCTAGTCCGCGGACGAAATGGGTAAGAAAAACTACCCTCTCATGGGGTTCGGGCGTAGGGATGATCTGCCCCGCATCTGGCAGCCGGTGCGCGATATCCGCGGCCAGATATCCGGCTACCTGTAACTTTGCAATGTGCTCCTCCATGACGGAGGATACCATCCACTTGCCTCGTTCGTGGCCCCTGGCAAATCCATGATGATCCTATTACTTTACACCCGAACTTCTTTTTAAATATATAGACAAAGGTATTGCTTACCTTTGCTCTCCTCGTGCTGCCTCTTGGTAAGGCCGAGCTCGTCCTCGGACCGCTCCAGGTCCTGCTTCAGTGCAGAGACCTCCGCAGTACGTGCGGCAACGGCCAGCAGTGAAGCCTGCACATACACATAGACATATTCTGATTAGACTCCTGAGTTATCATTTGATCCTCTATCCGGCCTTTCTTCGCGAACGCCAAACAGAGCATCAGGGGCTATTGTCTATGCGGTAATATTTTTCCTATATTTTCATTGCATACCTCAAAGCCTATTAGGAGGCTGGCACAAGCTTCGGTCAGTCCATTTTTGGCGAACTGAACTTTCTCGATCACCGCACTCATGATAGTGCGGTGCTCTTCGTCGATGGAAGCGCCGCGAAGCGCTTCCAGCAAGTTGTCCGGTGCCTCTGGCTGGACAGAGGCCACCGGCATGGGCGGCTTGCCCCTCTTAAGGGGGGTCTCTTGCTGGAGTCCGGAACCACCGAAGATTCGGACGCAGTGTTCGGCTGGGGGCCGAACTTGGAGCCCATGGGGATTTTACTCCCTTTGCGCCCAGGGTCCGGAAGGTCGCCTCGGGGCGCCCCCAGGACTACCTCCCCTTGGCCCGGTGCCTATTGAGACAACACCTTGGCATTGTCCGCAGGGCAAGGGGTGGAGGCG
Organism: Triticum urartu; assembly: GCF_056163025.1. Classification (NCBI taxonomy): domain Eukaryota; kingdom Viridiplantae; phylum Streptophyta; class Magnoliopsida; order Poales; family Poaceae; genus Triticum; species Triticum urartu. The sequence continues at coordinate 521,590,773 of NC_141878.1, forward strand.
GTCGGAAGTGAATCGCTATTCATATCCGACGAATCCAAAGAACCGTCTGACGAAGATACGTCGATACGGGCTTGGGACGGGCTGCATGATCATATTCGGCATAAGTAGAAGCAGTGCAATAAAACATTCCATGAATTACTATGGTATCCGGATACTTACGACTTCGCCAGGGGCTTGTCCCTGGGGAACCACTCGCCGTCGCTATGGGCGGCCGTCGTGGAGCAGTCCGGATGGAGGGTCCTTCCCTTCTTGGACCCTTCGGCCTCCCCGGTTGGGTCGGCCTTCCTTTTCTTGTCTCCCCTGGCTAGGGGGGGGGGAGAACTTTCCTCTTCCTCCTCCTCGTCTTCGTGGGAGGAGTGCGCGTTGGAGTCATCGGACGATGAGTCCGATACAACCTTGCGCCGGAGACCCTTTCGGGTCACCGTGGCCTTCTTCTTGGTCTTCTTCACCGTCACCTCGTAAGGTGCCGGAGTCAGCATCTCCATTAGGAGAGCGTCTGCAGGATCTTCGGGTAGGGGGGCTGGGCAATCAAGCTGCTCCGCTATCTTTATCCAGTCCTATTAATGACATGGAAGCTTAGATCCTGCATATGACTTAACTGGGGCAAATAAATACCCTGTGAGATATAAAAACTTACCGGATTGGCGCGGCGCTTTGCGCTGAGTCCGCGGTCCTCGGTGAGGGAAGGAGGTACCTCGGCGCCCTTGAACAACACCCTCCAGACATCCTCGTGCGTCGTGTCATAGAGCTCTCGCAGCGTCTGATGCTTGGCCGAGTCGAACTCCCACAAATTAAATGCCCGTCGTTGACACGGGATGATCCGGCGGAAGGGCATGACCTGGACCATGTTGACGAGCTTGATTTTCTTGCTCGTCATGTTCCTGATGCAGGTCTGGAGTCCGGTCAACTCTACCGAAGAACCCCAGGACAAGCCCTTCTCTTTCTAGGAGGTGAGCCGCGTGGGGATTCCGGATCGAAATCTGGGGGCCGCCACCCAGTTGGAGTCACGCGGCTCGGTGATGTAGAACCACCCCGATTGCCACCCCTTTATGGTATCCACATAGGTGCCCTCGAGCCAGGTGACGTTAGGCATTTTTCCCACCATGGCGCCTCCACACTCTGCTTGCTGGCCAACCACCACCTTCGGTTTGACATTGAAGGTCTTCAGCCATAGGGCGAAGTGGGGCCTGATGCGGAGGAAGGCCTCGCACACGACGATAAACACCGAGATGTTGAGGATGAAATTGGGGGCCAGATCATGAAAATCCAGCCCGCGGAGAAACGGGTGGAGGGGAAATCCCAGTCCATGGACGAAATGGGTAAGAAAAACTACCCTCTCATGGAGTTCGGGCGAAGGGATGACCTGCCATGCATTAGGCAGCCGGTGCGCGATATCCGTGGTCAGATATCCGGCTGCCCGTAACTTTGCGATGTTCTCCTCCGTGACGGAGGAGACCATCCACTTGCCTCCTGCTCCAGACATGCTTGGAGTGCTTTGAGAAGAAGAACGCGAGCTTGGGCGCTGGAGCTCGAGTGCGTGAGAATGGATAAGCAAGGAGGTAGAAGGCATGGGTAAAAGGGGGTGAATCCTTGTCCTTTTATAAGCGCGGAAGAGGCGACGCGCCTCCCCACTTGCCTGATAAAATCGTTTATTCCCCATGCGCCGTAATTAATGGCACGGTTGGGTTACCCACGTCCGTATTGATGAGAATTCCGTAATAAGGGGGACACGATCTCTGCTTTGACAAGACGTGTCAAGAAAACCGCCCCACGATGTGTGTGGTGCTGGTTGAGAAAAACGGTTCGGATAATGACCGGGCCACGACATGACGTCGTGCTGTCAGAACGCGTCAGCAGATTAGATTTGTGGAAATATTATTCTCTCTACGGTAGTATGTGGAACTTGTTTTGCAGAGCCAGACACTATCCTTGTGTTCAAAATCTTCTATGGAGTATTCGGAGGAGGAACCCGCCTTGCAATGCTGAAGACAATACTGCGCGCTGGACTCATCGTCATTGAAGCCTGGTTCAGGGGCTACTGAGGGAGTCCTGGATTAGGGGGTCTCCGGACAGCCGGACTATATCCTTTGGCCGGACTGTCGGACTATGAAGATACAAGATTGAAGACTTCGTCCCGTGTCCGGATGGGACTTTCCCTGGCGTGGAAGGCAAGCTTGGCAATACGGATATGTAGATCTCCTCCCTTGTAACCGACTCTGTGTAACCTAGCCCCCTCCGGTGTCTATATAAACCGGAGGGTTTAGTCCGTAGGACAACATACAATCATACCATAGGCTAGCTTTTAGGGTTTAGCCTCTACGATCTCATGGTAGATCAACTCTTGTATTACTCATATCATCAAGAACAATCAAGCAGGACGTAGGGTATTACCTCCATCAAGAGGGCCCGAACCTAGGTAAACATCGTGTCCCCTGCCTCCTGTTACCATCCGCCTTAGACGCACAGTTCGGGACCCCCTACCCGAGATCCGCTGGTTTTGACACCGACACTAGGCAATTGTCTGGTGTGTGCTAGGTGCCCCCTCCTCATATATATAGGTGGGTGTCGGTGTCAAAACTGGCCGATCTCGGGTAGGGGGTCCCGAACTGTGCGTCTGAGGATCTAAGGTAACAGGAGACAAGGGACATGATGTTTACCCAGGTTTGGGCCCTCTTAATGGAGGTAATACCCTACTTCCTACTTGATTGACTTTGATGAGTATAGGGGTTACAAGAGTTGATCTACCTCGAGATCGTAATGGCTAAACCCTAGATGTCTAGCATGTATGATTATGATCGCCTCCACGGACTAAACCCTCCGGTTTATATAGACACTGGAGGGGCCTAGGGTTATACAGAGTCGGTTTACAGAGAAAGGAATCTTCACATCCGAACGCCAAGATTGCCATCCACGCAAAGGAGAGTCCCATCCGGACACGGGGGAAGGCCTTCTATCTTGTATCTTCACAGCCCATCAGTCTGGCCCATGTCACATAGCCCGGATGCCCGGGGACCCCCTAATCCAGGACTCCCTTAGTAGCCCCTGAACTAGGCTTCAATGATGATGTGTCTAGCGTGCAAATTGTCTTCGACATTGCAAGGCGGGTTCTTCCTCCGAATACTCCAAAGCAGTTGAACAAAAGAACTGTATCTAGCTCTATATAATAGTTACAACCCTGAACCACAAGGGCAAAATACTTAAACAAAATAGGCTATGTCCACTGACAGCTTTTTCAGTGAGATGTTATGTTCTGACCTTATTATTATTTTGAACCGTTTTTTAGCCTCCCACTTTGCATATCGAGGCGCGGTCCTCATTGACATGTCTTGTCAAAGCAGAGATCATGTCCCCTTATTGTGGGATTCTCATCAATACAGGTTTGGGTAATCCAACCGTGCTGTTTTGCACGACCCCTTGGGAATAGGTGAGTTTTAAGGCTCGTGTGGGGGGGGGGGGCGCTTGATATTCACTGCCTTTATAAGAGTTTAAGAATCCATTTCTTCTCTCCACGCCTTCTCCTTCCTCAACCCATCTGCCCTCGAGCTCTAGCGCCCAAGTTTCAATTCTTTCTGTCCCCAGCAAACACCCTGACCATGTCCGGATCCAGCTCTCAAGGCAAGTGGGTGGCCTCCTCCGTGACGGAGAAGGACATCAAGGAGCTCCGGGAGGTGAGGTACTTGACAACGGAAATCAGACACAGGCTCCCCGCCAAAGAGCAAGTTATCCCCACTCCAGAGCCCGGTGAGAGGGTTGTGTTCCTCCCTCACTTTCTCCGCGGACAAGGGTTTCCCCTCCACCCCTTTGTCTGAGGTCTCAAAAGGGCACTTCGGACGCAGTGTCCGGAGAGGCTGAAACCCACTCCTCCCATGAGGAGGATGAAGATGAAGAGGAGGAGGAGGAAGCAGAGAATAATTCCCCCCTAAGGGGAGAAGGAAGAAAAGGGCGGCCTTTGTAGATCCAGAAGAGGAGGCGCCCAAGAGGGGGAAGATATCCCTCCCGGATGGCTCGGATTCGGATGCCGACACCATCCCCATGTGGCGCCCCTGGCCGAAGCCCCTTGCCGCATCGTAAGTATATGTGGGTGCCCTTCAAATGCCCAATCTTTATGATTGTAATTTAACACATTATATGGTGTAGTCCGACCCGCGATCTTCCCCAACAATCATCGGAGGGAAATTCTTTGGATCTGAGGATGATGGAGAGCAAGTCGCCTTCGCGAGCCTCCCCGCTTATCACCACGGACGACGCCGAAGTGTTGTCCCGAAGGGACTCTCCGGGCCATGGGGCGGTACGGGAAGCCGCCAAAACGACGCCAGAGGGTAACACCTCGGCCGCCGAAAACACGGGGGGAACAATCCCCACGGGGACTGGCGGTGGGGGCCTTGGCCAGTCCGGCCCCCAGCCAAACACTATTCTGGAAACCCCGGTGGCTCCAGAATCGAATAAGTGACCCCCCCCTCAAGGGAGGGGGGAGTGCCAACTCCCGCGGCAACCTCCACTAATCCGGAGGTGCCGAATACCCTGATGGAGGCACTACAATGTGCTTCCATCATGGAGGAGCACCGCACCCTAATGGGTGTGCTGGTTGAAAAGGTTTAGTCCGCCAAGAGCGGGCTGAACGAGGCCTTCACTAGCCTGCTAACAGGCTTCGAGGTATGCAATGTAATATTCCTGACCACTTCTCATATGAAAAAGATGCCTGTGTATAGATAGTAGCCCCTGAGACTCTGGTCGTCCCTTTTTTTATTAAAAAAGGCAAACAGAGGATCAATAATTTTCGCAGGAGATAATATACTTTTATATGTTGAAATGCAGGCTTCACTGTTAGCGGTGACCGCCTAGGCCGCCGAAGTATCCTAACTTAAATGCAAGCTGGGGCTGGTCGATGAGGATCTCGTCCGCATCAACAAGAGATTTGGTGAGGCGCAAGGTATGTTTTGGAACATTTCGTTCATGCATGTATTAATATGGAGATCTTGAGTCAAAAGCTCATGCGCTGCTATGTGTATGATTGCAGGTAGCGCGGCTGCGGTTGAGGCCCTTAGGGGTGAACTTGCCTGGGCCAACGAGCAGGCAAGGTTGAACAAGGCGGCCGCTGATAAAGCGGCCGAGGACTTGAAGTCCGAGCAGGTTGTCCGCTGCCAATACGAGGAGCGGGTGACCGAAGTGGAGCAGGCGCTCAAGGATGCCACCGACAAGTGCAAGTCCCTAGAGGAGAAGAGTAAAGCCGAGGCGACCGACCTTGCCAAGGCCCTTTAAGAGGCCGAGGAGGCGCGGGCCGAATCCCGAGCGGCGCGCGAGGAGATTAAGTAGGCCGAAGAAATAGCGGCTGGTAAGCCCTTTCTCTTACAGAGTAAATTCGGCAATCAGACATATGTTTTACTCAAGCTACTGTGGAGTGCTCCAGATGCCTTTGTGGATCTTCCGAAGAGCGCCGCCGACGCCGCACAGTTCTTCCGGGCCCAAGAGGGGCACACGACGGAGAAGCTATTCTGGTCCCAGTTCGTGGCGCGGGAGCGCCCCGTGCTGCTGAATGACCAAATGGGGCAGTGGGCCGAGCTGCATAGGATGTCCAGATTGGCCATGATGGACATCATAGTCTGGCTGTGGCCAACCAAACCCGTTCCGAGCAGCTTTTTGGCCTAGTGGAGCGACTTGTTGACGCATTGCCCCGTATTGACGTGGTCAAGCGGCCGTCATGTATAGAAGGTGCGCGGCTGGCCTTTGCCCGTGTCAAGATGCACTCGGCCAAAATGAAGGCCTCCATCATGGCCGTCGAGGGTCCGCCCAGAGGCAAGGACCACCGTACGCCGTAGCGCTATTTTGAAGACGTCCTGGAAGGTGACCGCTTGATAGAGGGCCAGTGCTCAAAGGACATCATGTTCGAGTGAATGTGTCCGAACTGCCCGGATGTTGTATAAACCAAAGCTTTGTAATATATTTATGTTGTTTTTCTTTAAAGTGTTTTTCTACCTGTGTGACCGTTTGTATCCCTGAGAGTTTGTCAGTCGTCGGCTTTACCACTCTCACTTAGCCATAGGAGTTTGACAATGGGGTTATAAGGTAGCCCCTGGTGCATATGCGGCTATCCGAACTTGGGTGCCTTGCGCGTGGTACTTGCAGATAGCCAGTCCTTCGTGTAATATGGAAGAAATCACTAGAGATTTAGTAAGTCGCCGAATCGCTGACCAGCTCTCGCCACATCATGACAATCAGTTTTCGGCTTTCTCTACTGAGGTGCTTGACCGGATGAACCAGAAACACAAGCCCAGTAGTTCTCCCTTTACTACCTTAGCCGAACACGCGGAACGTAAGGTGGTAATCATAGGAGCCGGGCAACCCACTGTTTACCAAAGACATGATTCGGAGCTGATGCATATAATGCCATATTCGAGACGCCGAAATATGCTTATGAAAGTGTTCGGACTTTTTTGTTGAAGAAAATGTAAATGGCTGAATAAAGCCCCTAGCGATTTAAGTCGTACCGAGGTGTATATGCCAATCTGACATAAAGGGGGAAATCAGATTAAGAAATAAGCCAATACCGAACAAGGTTGGGTGAAAATGTTTCCATTATAATCTGATTGGTACGTCAACACGTATTTTACAGAAGATGCCATAAGCATCAGGGCTATTTTACATGCCGAGAACAAGGGAAAGCTATATATAGGTCCTAAAAAGGAAAGATGATCTTGAAGATCCTTTGGACACTCTGCAGCACGTCTACGCCGTTTTCCACCTTGATGTATGATCCTTTGAGAGGATCAACAATCGAGTGTTCATAAGGGGCCTAGACAGGGGCCCTTGTTATCACTAGAAGGTGATGTGGGTTGTAAAGAACCTGAAAAAGAAAAATAAGAAGAAGAAAATGAAGAATATGATGGTCCGGATAGGGTCGAACCGTATTGTGGACTTTATTTTTGGTAGGCCTCTGTCCTAGCCCATGGTATCTTTAGTGCATAGTTATGTACGCGTGGTACATATGCCACTATCAGGTTGGGACTTTGACGGAGGCTGAATTGCTAGCCTAGCTCTGGACGAGCCGGACTTTCATTCTGTAGGGTAGACCAGACTCGTTTAACAGTGTCCGGGGGCTTGACTGCCGGTGTAGTATTCGGCTTAACAAGGCCACCCTGCACCTCGGCTGCGAGGGCCGTGGTATGCTCCTCAGTACGGAGGGAGCGCTCCATGTTTCCGTTGACTGTTATAACGCCACGTGGTCCAGGCATCTTGAGCTTTAGATAAGCGTAGTGCGGGACTGCATTGAAACGAGCAAAAGCGGTCTGTCCGAGCAGTGCATGATAGCCACTGCGGAAGGGGACAATGTCGAAGATCAAGTCTTCGCTACGGAAATTATCCGGTGAACCGAAGACTACTTCCAACATTATGGATCCTGTACAACAGGCCTCTACGCCGGGTATTACTCCTTTAAAGGTAGTTTTAGTGGGCTTGATCCTTGATGAGTGCTACCTCTTTTAGCACTGCGTTGGTTTTCCCCGAAGAGGAAGGGATGATGCAGCAAAGTAGCATAAGTATTTCCCTCAGTTTTTGAGAACCAAGGTATCAATCCAGTAGGAGGCTACGCGCGAGTCCCTCGTACCTGCACAAAACAAATAAATCCTCGCAACCAACGCAAATAGGGGTTGTCAATCCCTATAGGGCCACTTACAAGAGTGAGATCTGATAGATATGATAAGATAATATTTTTGGTATTTTTATGATAAAGATGCAAAGTAAAATAAAGGCAAAGTAAATAGTAAAGTAAATAACTAAGTAGTAAGAGATTGATATGATAAAGATAGACCCGGGGGCCATAGGTTTCACTAGTGGCTTCTCTCGAGAGCATAAGTATTCTACGGTGGGTGAACAAATTATTGTTGAGCAATTGAAAGAATTGAGCATAGTTATGAGAATATCTAGGTATGATCATGTATATAGGCATCACATCCGAGACAAGTAGACCGACTCCTGCCTGCATCTACTACTATTACTCCACTCATCGACCGCTATCTAGCATGCATCTAGAGTATTAAGTTAAAAACAGAGTAGCGCCTTAAGCAAGATGACATGAAGTAGAGGGATAGACTCATGCAATATGAAGAAAACCCCATCTTGTTATCCTCGATGGCAACAATACAATACGTGCCTTGCTGCCCTTACTGTCACCGGGAAAGGACACCGCAAGATTGAACACAAAGCTAAGCACTTCTCCCATTGCAAGAAAGATCAATCTAGTAGGCCAAACCAAACTAATAATTCGAAGAGACTTGCAAAGATAACCAATCATACATAAAATAATTCAGAGAAGATTCAAATATTATTCATAGATAGACTTTATCATAAACCCACAATTCATCGATCTCAACAAACACACCGCAAAAAGAAGATTACATCGAATAGATCTCCACAAGAGAGGGGGAGAACATTGTATTGAGATCCAAAAAGAGAGAAGAAGCCATCTAGCTACTAACTATGGACCCATAGGTCTGAAGTAAACTACTCACACTTCATCGAAGGGGCTATGGAGTTGATGTAGAAGCCCTCCATGATTGATGCCCCCTCCGGCGGAGCTCCGAAATAGGCCCCAAGATGGGATCTCGTGGATACAGAAAGTTACGGCGGTGGAATTAGGGTTTTGGCTCCTGTCCTGATTGTTTGGGGGTATGTGGATATATATAGGAGGAAGGAGTACATCGGTGGAGCAACAGGGGGCCCACGAGGGTGGAGGGCGCGCCTGGGGGGGGCAGGCGCGCCCCCTACCTCGCGGCCTCCTGTTAGTTGGCTTGACGTAGGGTCCAAGTCTCCTGAGTTGTATTCGGTGAGAAAATCACGTTCCTGAAGGTTTCATTCCATTTGGACTCCGTTTGATATTCCTTTTCTTCGAAACCCTAAAACAGGCAAAAAACATCAATTCTGGGCTGGGCCTCCGGTTAATAGGTTAGTCCCAAAAATAATATAAAAGTGGATAATAAACCCAATAATGTCCAAAACAGTAGATAATATAGCATGGAGCAATCAAAAATTATAGATACGTTGGAGACGTATTAAGCATCCCCAAGCTTAATTCCTGCTCGTCCTCGAGTAGGTAAATGATAAAAACAGAATTTTTGATGCGGAGTGCTACATGGCATAATTTAATGTAATTCTTCTTAATTGTGGTATGAATATTCAGATCCGAAAGATTCAAGACAAAAGTTCATATTGACATAAAAATGATAATACTTCAAGCATACTAACTAAGCAATTATGTCTTCTCAAAATAACATGGCCAAAGAAAGTTCATCCCTACAAAATCATATGGTTTAGTCATGTTTCATTTTCGTCACACAAGAATGCTATCATCATGCACAACCCCGATGACAAGCCAAGAAATTGTTTCATACTTTAGTAATCTCAAACCTATAAACTTTCACGCAATATATGAGCGCGAGCCATGGACATAGTGTTGGGGATCGTAGCAGAAATTCAAAAAATTTCCTACGTGTCACCAAGATCAATCTATGGAGAGACTAGCAACGAGAGAGAGGAGTGCATCTACATACCCTTGTAGATCGCTAAGCGGAAGCATTGCGAGAACGCGGATGAAGGAGTCGTACTCGTAGTGATTCAGATTGCGGTTGATTCCGATCTAAGCGCCGACCCACGGCGCCTCCGCATTCAACACACATGCAGCCCGGTGACATCTCCCACGCCTTGATCCAGCAAGGGGAGAAGGAGAGGTTGGGGAAGACTCCGTCCAGCAGCAGCACAACGGTGTGGTGGTGGTGGAGGAGCGCGGCACGCCAGCAGGGCTTTGCCAAGCACTGCAAGAGACGAGGAGGAGGTATTGGAGGGGAGGGGGCTGCGCCAGGTGCAAAGTTCTGGCTGCCCTGTCACCCCTCCACCATTTATAGGTGGGGAGAGAGGGGGCCGGCCCCCTAGATCCCATCTAGGGTTGGGGCAGCGGCCAAGGGGGGGAGGAGTGCCTCCCAAGTCAAGTGGAGGCCCTCCTCCTTAGGGTTTCCCCTCTCCCATGCGCAAGGGCCTTGGGGGGGCTAGTGCCCCTGGCCCATTAAGGCTAGGGAGCCCCCCTACAGCCCATGCTGCTGTATTGGACGTGGTGGAACATTTTCCGGACCTCCGGACCCCTCCGGAATCCTCCGGAACCTTCCGAAAGCTTCCCGGTACAATACCGAAAAAAACCGAACTTTTCCTGGAACCCGAACAACAACTTTCCATATATAAATCTTTACCTCCGGACCATTCCGGAACTCCTCGTGACGTCGGGGATCTTATCCGGGACTCCGAACAACATTCGGTAACCGCATACATACCTTCCCTATAACCCTAGCGTCATCGAACCTTAAGTGTGTAGACCCTACGGGCTCGGGAATCATGCAGACATGACCGAGACATCTCTCTGGTCAATAACCAACAGCGAGATCTGGATACCCATGTTGGCTCCCACATGTTCCATGATGATCTCATCGGATGAACCACAATGTCAAGGATTCAAATAATCCCGTATACAATTCCCTTTGTCTACCGGTATAGTACTTGCCCGAGATTCGATCGTCGGTATCCCGATACCTTGTTCAATCTCGTCACTGGAAAGTCTCTTTACTCGTTCCGTAACACATCATCCCGTGATCAACTCCTTGGTCACATTGTGCACATTATGATGATGTCCTACCGAGTGGGCCCGGAGATACCTCTCCGTTACACGGGATAAATCCCAGTCTCGATTCGTGCCAACCCAATAGACACTTTCGGTGATACCCGTAGTGCACCTTTATAGCCACCCAGTTACGTTGTGACGTTTGGTGCACCCAAAGCATTCCTACGGTATCCGTGAGTTGCACAATCTCATGGTCTAAGGAAATGATACTTGACACTAGAAAAGCTTTAGCAGACGAACTATACGATCTTGTGCTAGGCTTAGGATTGGGTCTTGTCCATCACATCATTCTCCTAATGATGTGATCCCGTTATCAATGACATCCAATGTCCATGGTCAGGAAACCATGACCATCTATTGATCAACGAGCTATTCAAATAGAGGCTTACTAGGGACATGTTGTGGTCTATGTATTCACACATGTATTACGGTTTCCGGTTAATACAATTATAGCATGAACAATAGACAATTATCATGAACAAGTAAATACAATAATAACCATTTTATTATTGCCTCTAGGGCATATTTCCAACACATAGCACTACGGGTGGAATAGAATATAATGAGGGGGGTTATGTGGAGAAGACAAAAGAGAAGAAAGTCTCACATCAACGAGGCTAATCAATGGGCTATGGAGATGCCCACCGATTGATGTTAATGCAAGGAGTAGGGATTGCCATGCAACGGATGCACTAGAGCTATAAATGTATGAAAGCTCAACAAAAGAAACTAGTGGGTGTGCATCCAACTTGCTTGCTCACGAAGACCTAGGGCACTTGAGGAGGCCCATTATTGGAATATACAAGCCAAGTTCTATAATGAAAAATTCCCACTAGTGTATGAAAGTGATAACATGAGAGACTCTCTACTATGAAGATCATGGTGCTACTTTGAAGCACAAGTGTGGCAAAGGATAGTAACATTGCCCCTTCTCTCTTTTTCTCTCATTTTTTCTTTCTTTTTTTGGGCCTTTCCTCTTTTTTATGGCCTTTCTCCTTTTTTTATATTCCTCACTTGGGACAATGCTCTAGAAAATGATGATCACCACACTTCTATTTATTTACAACTCAATGATTGCAACTCGATACTAGAACAAAGATGATTCTATATGAATGCCTCCGGCGGTGTACCGGTATATGCAATGAACCAAGAGTGACATGTATGAAAGAATTATGAACGGTGGCTTTGCCACAAATACTATGTCAACTACATGATTATGCTAAGCAATATGACAATGATGAATGTGTCATGATGAATGGAATGATGGAAAGTTGCATGGAAATATATCTCGGAATGGCTATGGAAATGCCATAATAGGTAGGTATGGTGGCTGTTTTGAGGAAGATATAAGGAGGTTTATGTGTGAAAGAGCGTATCATATCATGGGGTTTGGATGCACCGGCGAAGTTTGCGCCAACTCTCAATGTGAGAAAGGGCAATGCACGGTACCGAAGAGGCTAGCAAGGATGGAAGGGCGAGAGTGTGTATAATCCATGGACTCAACATTAGTCATAAAGAACTCACATACTTATTGCAAAAATCTACAAGTCATCAAAAACCTCGGTACTACGCACATGCTCCTAGGGGGATATATTGGTAGGGAAAGACCATCGCTCGTCCCCGATCGCCACTCATAAGGAAGACAATCAAATAACACCTCATGTTTCAAATTTGTTGCATAACGTTTACCATACGTGCATGCTACGGGACTTGCAAACCTCAACACAAGTATTTCTCAATTTCACAACTATTCAACTAGCACGACTTTGATATTATTACCTCCATGTCTCAAAACAATCATCAAGCATCAAACTTCTCTTAGTATTCAACACATTCATAAGAAAGTTTTATTATTAATCTTACATACCAAGCATATTAGGATTTGAAGAAAATTACCATGCTATTAAGACTCTCAAAATAATCTAAGTGAAGCATGAGAGATCAATAGTTTCTATAAAACAAATCCACCACCGTGCTCTAAAAGATATAAGTGAAGCACTAGAGCAAAATTATATAACTCAAAAGATATAAGCGAAGCACATAGAGTATTCTAACAAATTCCAAATCATGTATGGCTCTCTCAAAATATGTGTACAGCAAGGATGATTGTGGTAAACTAACAAGCAAAGATTCAAATCATACAAGACGCTCCAAGCAAAACACATATCATGTGGCGAATAAAAATATAGCTCCAAGTAAAGTTACCGATAGAAGTAGACGAAAGAGGGGATGCCTTCCGGGGCATCCCCAAGCTTTGGCTTTTAGGTGTCCTTAGATTATCTTGGGTGCCATGGGAATCCCCAAGCTTAGACACTTGCCACTCCTTGTTCCATAATCCATCAAATCTTTACCCAAAACTTGAAAACTTCACAACACAAAACTTAAAGTAGAAAATCTCGTGAGCTCGGTTAGCGAAAGAAAGCAAAAGACCACTTCAAGGTACTGTAATGAACTCATTATTTATTTATATGGGTGTTATACCTACTGTATTCCAACTTCTCTATGGTTTATAAACTAATTTACTAGCCATAGATTCATCAAAATAAGCAAACAACACACGAAAAACAGAATCTGTCAAAAACAGAACAGTCTGTAGTAATATGTAGCTAGCGCAAGATCTGGAACCCCAAAAATTCTAAAATAAATTTCTGGACGTGAGGAATTTATCTATTAATCATCTTCAAAAAGAATTAACTAAATATAACTTTCCAAATAAAAATGAAAGCAGTTCTTGTGAGCGCTAAAGTTTCTATTTTTACAGCAAGTTCAACAAGACTTTCCCCAAGTCTTCCCAACGGTTCTACTTGGCACAAACACTAATTAAACACACAAAAAAACAACCAAAACAGAGGCTAAATAATTTATTTATTACTAATCAGGAGCAAAAAGCAAGGAATAAAAATAAAATTGGGTTTCCTCCCAACAAGCGCTATCGTTTAACGCCCTTAGCTAGGCATAACAAGCAAGAATAGATCTAGGTTTTGCCATCTTTGGTAGGCAATCCATAAGTGGCTCTCATAATAGATTCATAAGGTAATTTAATTTTCTTTCTACGAAAGTGTTCCATGCCTTTCCTTAACGTAAATTGGAATCTAATATTTCCTTCGTTCATATCAATAATTGCACCAATCGTTCTAAGGAAAGGTCTACCAAGAATAATAGGACATGAAGGATTGCAATCTATGTCAAGAATAATAAAATCTACGGGCACATAATTCCTATTTGCAACAATAAGAACATCATTAATTCTTCCCATAGGTTTCTTAATAGTGGAATCTGCAAGGTGCAAGTTTAGAGAGCAATCATCAAAATCACGGAAACCTAACAAATCACACAAAGTCTTTGGAATCGTGGAAACACTAGCACCCAAATCACATAAATCATAGCATTCATGATCTTTAATTTTAATTTTAATAGTTGGTTCCCACTCATCATAAAGTTTTCTAGGGATAGAAACTTCCAATTCAAGTTTTTCTTCATAAGATTGCATCAAGGCATCAACGATATGTTTAGTAAACGCTTTATTTTGACTATAAGCATGAGGAGAATTTAGCACGGATTGCAACAAGGAAATACAATAATCAAAGAGCAATTTTCATAGTTAAATTGCTTGAAATCCATAATAGTGGGTTTAGCAACATCTAGGGTTTTAATTTCTTCAATCTCACTTTTATCAAATTTAGCATCAAGATCAAAAGATTCAAAATTCTTGGAACGCCTTCTAGGTAAAGGTGGATCATATTCAGTTCCATCATTATCAAGATTCACATTGCAAAACAAAGATTTAATAGGGGACACATCAATAACTTTTAGATCTTCATCATTATTTTCATAGGAACTAGAAGAACACACTTTTATAAAGGCATCTTTCTTAGCACGCATCCTAGCAGTTCTTTCTGTGCACTCGTCAATGGAAATTCTCATGGCTTTGAGAGACTCATTGATATCATGATTAGGTGGAATAGATCTAAGTTTCAAAGAATCAACATCAAGAGCAATTCTATCAACGTTCCTAGCCAAATCATCAATCTTAAGCAATTTTTCTTCAATCATAGCATTAAAATTCTTTTGCGAAGTAATAAATTCTTTAATATTAGAATCAAAATCAGAGGGCATCTTATTATAATTTCCACAGAAACTATTGTAGGAATTACCATAATTATTAGAGGGATTACTAGGATAAGGCATAGGATTGAAATTTCCTCTATACGCATTATTACCAAAATTGTTCCTACCAACAAAATTCACATCCATAGATTCATTATTATTCTCAATAAAAGTAGACAAGGGCATATCATTAGGATCAGAAGAAACACTCTTATTAGCAAATAATTTCATAAGTTCATCCATCTTTCCACTCAAAACATTAATTTCTTCTATCGCATGCACCTTTTTATTAGTGGATCTTTCAGTATGCCATTGAGAATAATTAACCATAATATTATCTAGGAGTTTAGTTGCTTCTACAAAAGTGATTTCCATAAAAGTGCCACCCGCGGCCGAATCCAAAAGATTTCTAGAAGCTAAATTCAATCCGGCATAAAATTTTTGTATAACCATCCACAAATTTAAACCATGAGTAGGGCAATCACGTATCATTAATTTCATTCTCTCCCAAGCTTGTGCAACATGTTCATGATCAAGTTGCTTAAAGTTCATAATATCGTTTCTAAGAGAGATGATTTTAGCGGGAGGAAAATACTTAGAGATAAAAGCATCTTTGCACTTGTTCCAAGAATCAATACTATTTTTAGGCAAAGGCGAAAACCAAGCTTTAGCATGATCTCTAAGAGAAAAAGGAAATAGCTTCAATTTAACAATATCATTATCCACATCTTTCTTATTTTGCATGTCACAGAAATGAACGAAGCTATTTAGATGGGTAGCGACATCTTCACTAGGAAGGTCGGAGAACGGATCTTTCATACCAAGATTCAGCAAAGCAGTATTAATTTCACAAGATTCAGCATTGGTAAGAGGAGTAATCGGAGTGCTAATAAAATCATTGTTGTTGGTATTGGTGAAGTCACACAATTTAGTATTATCTTGAGCCATCGCGACAAACAAGCAAACTAACACAAGAGCAAACAAAAAGCAAGCGGACAAAAAGGGGCAAATAGAGAAAGAGAGGAAGGATAGAGAGAGAGAGGGCGAATAAAACGGCAAGGGTGAATTGGGGGGGAGAGGAAAACGAGAGGAAAATGGCAAATAATGTAATGCGGGAGATAAGGGCATGTGATGGGTACTTGGTATGTTGACTTTTGCGTAGACCTCCCCGGCAATGGCGCCAGAAATCCTTCTTGCTACCTCTTTTAGCACTGCGTTGGTTTTCCTCGAAGAGGAAGGGATGATGCAGCAAAGTAGCATAAGTATTTCCCTCAGTTTTTGAGAACCAAGGTATCAATCCAGTAGGAGGCTACGCGCGAGTCCCTCGTACTTGCACAAAACAAATAAATTCTCACAACCAACGCAAATAGGGGTTGTCAATCCCTATAGGGCCACTTACGAGAGTGAGATCTGATAGATATGATAAGATAATTTTTTTGGTATTTTTATGATAAAGATGCAAAGTGAAATAAAGGCAAGTAAATAGTAAAGTAAATAACTAAGTAGTAAGAGATTGATATGATAAAGATAGACCCGGGGGCCATAGGTTTCACTAGTGGCTTCTCTCGAGAGCATAAGTATTCTATGGTGGGTGAACAAATTACTATTGAGCAATTGACAAAATTGAGCATAGTTATGAGAATATCTAGGTATGATCATGTATATAGGCATCACGTCCGAGACAAGTAGACCGACTCCTGCCTGCATCTACTACTATTACTCCACTCATCGACCGCTATCCAACATGCATATAGAGTATTAAGTTAAAAACAGAGTAACGCCTTAAGCAAGATGACATGAAGTAGAGGGATAGACTCATGCAATATGAAGAAAACCCCATCTTGTTATCCTCGATGGCAACAATACAATACGTGCCTTGCTTCCCTTACTGTCACCGGGAAAGGACATCACAAGATTGAACCCAAAGCTAATCACTTCTCCCATTGCAAGAAAGATCAGTCTAGTAGGCCAAACCAAATTGATAATTCAAAGAGACTTGCAAAGATAACCAATCATACATAAAAGAATTCAGAGAAGATTGAAATATTATTCATAGATAGACTTGATCATAAACCCACAATTCATCGGTCTCAACAAACACACCGCAAAAGAAGATTATGTCGAATAGATCTCCACAAGAGAGGGGGAGAACATTGTATTGAGATCCAAACAGAGAGAAGAAGCCATCTAGATACTAACTATGGACCCGTAGGTCTGAAGTAAACTACTCACACTTCATCAGAGGGGCTATGGTGTTGATGTAGAAGCCCTCCGTGATCGATGCCCCCTCCGGTGGAGCTCCGGAACAGGCCCCAAGATGGGATCTCGTGGATACAGAAAGTTACGGCGGTGGAATTAGGGTTTTGGCTCCTGTCCTGATCATTTGGGGGTACATGGATATATATAGGAGGAAGGAGTACGTCGGTGGAGCAATAGGGGGCCCACGAGGGTGGAGGGCGTGCCTGGGGGGGGGGGGGGGGCAGGCGCGCCCCCTACCTCATGGCCTCCTGTTAGTTGGCTTGACGTAGGGTCCAAGTCTCCTGAGTTGTATACGGTGAGAAAAATCACGTTCCCGAAGGTTTCATTCCGTTTGGACTCCGTTTGATATTCCTTTTCTTCGAAACCATAAAGCAGGCAAAAAACAGCAATTCTGGGCTGGGCCTCCGGTTAATAGGTTAGTCCCAAAAATAATATAAAAGTGGATAATAAAGCCCAATAATGTCCAAAACAGAAGATAATATAGCATGGAGCAATGAAAAATTATAGATACGTTGGAGACGTATCAATGAGTCGATACTCATCTTGTAGACGATGTCCTGATAAAGCAGATTAAGGCTGCTACCGCCGTCCATGAGGACGCGCGTGAGATGGAATCTGTCGATAATTGGGTCGAGGACCAATGATGCCGAACCTCCATGACGGATACTGGTCGGATGGTCTCTACGATCGAAAGTGATCGGACAAGCTGACCATGGGTTGAATTTTGGGGCGCCTGGCTCTATGGCATAGACGTCCCTTAGTGCGCGCTTGCGCTCCCTTTTGGGGTTATGTGTAGCATATATCATATTCACCATTTTTACCTCGGGGGGAAATTTCTTCTGTCCCCCTGTGTTCGGTGGGCGAGGCTCTTCATCATCGTCCTAGCTGGGCGGCCCCTTCCCCTTATGTTCGGCGTTTAGCTTGCCGGCCTATTTAAAGACCCAACAATTTCTATTGGTATGATTGGCAGGCTTGTCAGGGGTGCCATGAATCTGGCAAGGCCGATCGAGTATTCTGTCCAAACTAGATGGACCATCCTTGTTTCCTTTGAATGGCTTCTTCCGCTGACCGGGTTTAGAGCCATTGAATTCGGCGTTGACCGCCGTGTCTTCGGTATCTTCGTTATTGCTTCGACGCTTGTGTTTGTTGCGTCGTGGCTTGCCATTGCCATCCCTGGCTTCGGAGGTGCCAGGGTCGCTGGTGCTATTGCTTCTGCGAGCTAGCCAGCTATCTTCTCCCATGCAAAAGCAGGTCATAAGTGCGGTAAGGGCTGCCATGGACTTCGGTTTTTCTTGGCAAAGGTGCCGGGCGAGCCACTCATCTCGGACGCTGTGTTTAAAGGCTGTGAGGGCTTCGGTGTCCCGACAGGCCACAATTTAGTTCTTTTTAATTAAGAACCTGGTCCATAGCTTCCGGGCTGATTCTCCGGGTTGCTGGACTATGTGACTAAGATCATCGGCGTCTGGAGGCTGAACATAAGTACCTTGGAAGTTGTCTCTAAAGGCGTCCTCCAAGTCTTCCCAGCTGCCAATAGAGTTTTCTGGGAGGCTGTTTAACTAGTGCCATGCTGGTCCCTTGAGTTTTAGGGGAAGGTACTTGATGGCATGGAGGTCGTCGCTGCGAGCCATGTGAATGTGGAGAAGAAAATCTTCGATCCATACTGCGGGATCCGTCGTACCATCGTATGATTCAATGTTCACGGGTTTAAACCCTTCTGGGAACTGGTGCTCCATCACCTCATCGGTGAAGCAGGGGTGTGCAGTGCCTCTGTATCGGGCGATGTCGTGGCGCAGTTCGGATGAAGTCCGAATGCGGTTTTCGGCCCCGGTGAGGCTGTGCCTGTCGCGCCAGGCCTGATGGTCATCCTCTCGCGTTGGAGCACGCCCCCTTAACCCATAGATTGATCTTGTCTGACCGGCTCTATTGTCCAAGTCCTTGCATAGGTCATAGATATAGCCTGGGGCCGCTGCCTCCTTGCCTCGACGGCGGGGTGGCATGGGCTAGTGTTCGCCGTAAGTAGCTGGTCTGTCCCATCCACATGGTGGTCGGTCAGGTTCGTCAGTGGGTTTATACTTTGGCGGTATTGGCTCAAGGGCCTCGTCGTCAAATTGTGGTAGCAGCTTGCGCTTCAGATAGCTCTTGGTTGGGTGTTCGAGGCCATATTCCTCGTCTGCCAGGACTTTAGTCCATTTGTGATTGAGCGTATCATGTTCGCTTGGAGTTGCTGCTGCTTCTTTTTAGGCTTCTCGCAGTGGCGATTAGCCAGCGCTTAAAGTGCTCTTGCTCGAGGGGTTCCTCCAGCACGATGAAGTCTTTGTCGCCGAGGCTCGCATCCTCTTCGGAGATCGGTAGGTAGTTACTATCCTCTGAGTCCTCGTTCCCGACTGGATCGTCGGGGTTAACTTGCCCATCCTCCCAATCATCCTGTTCGGATGTTGGCTCGGCAGGGGCTTCAGGGTCTTTGGCGTTCTCCGGAGTGTTATTGTCTCTGGTGCCGGTATTGCTGTCTTTTTCGCAACGTGATTTTGAGCGGCGCCGCTGATGTCGACGCTTTGGAGGTGCTTCTGCAGGCTTGTCCTCAACCGGATCCTTCTTGCCGTCATCGTCATCCTCTTTGGGAGTGTCCACCATATACATGTCATATGTGGAGGTGGCCGTCCAACATCCGTTAAACAGCGGGTCTTGGCCGTGTTCATCTCTGGCATCGTCGTCCATGCCGTCGATGTCTTGGGAGGCATAGTCCAGCATGTCGGTTAAATCTTCGACGATGGCTATGAAGTGGGTGGTGGGTGGGACGTAAAATTCCCCGCTCTCAGCCCCTAGTCCGGGATGGGCGTAGTTCTGAAGTGATTCCTCTGAAATAGCGAGGGATCACATTAAGTCCAGAGCCTCATTTAAGAGCGAGGTTTGGATATGGAAAGCGAGAGTCCGCGGGGCTGGCTGGAGTGAGAGCTTCCTGGCTATGCCTGCTAATAACCCACAAGTATAGGGGATCGCAACAGTTTTCGAGGGTAGAGTATTCAACCCAAATTTATTGATTCAACACAAGGGGAGCCAAAGAATATTCTCAAGTATTAGCAGCTGAGTTGTCAATTCAACCACACCTGGAAACTTAATATCTGCAGCAAAGTAATATGATAATAGCGGTAACGGTAGCAAAAGTAATAGTTTTGGTTTTATAGTGATTGTAACAGTAGCAATAGAAAAGTAAATAAGCGAAGAACAATATGTGAAAAGCTTGTAGGCAATGGATCAGTGATGGATAATTATGTCGGATGCGATTCCTCATGCAATAGTTATAACATAGGGTGGCACAGAACTAGCTCCAGTTCATCAATGTAATGTAGGCATGTATTCCGAATATAGTCATGCGTGCTTATGAAAAAGAACTTACATGACATATTTTGTCCTATCCTCCCGTGGCAGCGGGGTCCTATTGGAAACTAAGGGATATTAAGTCCTCCTTTTAATAGAGTACCGGACCAAAGCATTAACACATAGCGAATACATGGACTCCTCAAACTACGGTCATCACCGGTAAGTATCCCGATTATTGTCACTTCGGGGTTAACGGATCATAACACATAATAGGTGACGATAGACTTGCAAGATAGGATCAAGAACTCACATATATTCATGAAAACATAATATGTTCAGATCTAAAATCATGGCACTCGGGCCCTAGTGACAAGCATCAAGCATAGCAAAGTCATAGCAACATCAATTTCAAAACATAGTGGATACTAAGGATCAAACCCTAACAAAACTAACTCAATTTCATGATAAATGTCATCTAACCCATCATCGTCCAGCAAGCTTACAATGGAATTACTCACGCACGGCGATGAGCATCATGAAATTGGTGATGGAGGAAGGTTGATGATGACGATGGCGACGGATTCCCCTCTCTGGAGCCCCGAACGGACTCCAGATCAGCCCTCCCGAGAGAGATTAGGGCTTGGCGGCGGCTCCGTATCGTAAAACGCGATGAATCCTTCTCTCTGGTTTTTTTCTCCCCGAACACGAATATATAGAGTTGGAGTTGAGGTCGGAGGAGCACCAGGGGGCCACGAGGCAGGGGGGCGCCCCCACCCTCGTGGATAGGGTGTGGCCCCCCTGGCGTTGATTCTTTCGCCAGTATTTTTTATATATTCCAAAAATAATCTCCGTTGATTTTCAGGTCATTCCAAGAACTTTTATTTCTGCATAAAAATAACACCATGGCAATTCTGTTGAAAACAGCGTCAGTCCGGGTTAGTTCCATTCAAATCATGCAAGTTAGAGTCCAAAACAAGGGCAAAAGTGTTTGGAAAAGTAGATACGACGGAGACGTATCAACTCCCCAAGCTTAAACCTTTGCTTGTCCTCAAGCAATTCAGTTGATAAACTGAAAGTGATAAAGAAAAACTTTTACAAACTCTGTTTGCTCTTGTTGTTGTAAATATGTAAAGCCAGCATTCAAGTTTTCAGCAAAGATTATGAACTAACCATATTCACAATAACATTTAGGTCTCATGTTTACTCATATCAATTGCATAATCAACTACCGAGAAATAATAATAAATCTTGGATGATAACACTTTCTCAAAACAATCATAATATGATATAAATAGATGGTATCTCGCTAGCCCTTTCTGAGACTGCAAAACATAAATGCAGAGCACCCCTTGTCGGATTTTGGGTTCCGGCAAAACCCTTGAGGTTCGAACACTGGGGTGCACACTAAGATCTCTCCCCCTCTCTAGCTCGCACACTCTACGATCTCATGGCCTAGCTCGACAAACCCAAAGAACATGAGACACAAGATTTATACTGGTTCGGGCCACCGTTGTGGTGTAATACCCTACTCCAGTGTGGTGTGGTGGATTGCCTCTTGGGCTGAGGATAAACAGTTACAAGGGAAGAACAGCCTCGCGAGGTGAGGCGTAGTTGTGCTTGGTGAACTTGTGTGGTTCGGGATGATCCGGGTCCGAATCAGATGCCTCCCTATGGTGGTGGCTAGTCCTATATATAGAGGCCTGGGTCCTCTTCCCAAATACTGAGCGGGAAGGGATCCCACAACGGCCGAATTCGAAGGGAGACAACTAGTACAAGCTATCCTGACAAAACTAGTCTTCGCTTGCCAAAGGCTCTGGTGGTGACGCCGTCTTGGGCTCCACGGTGACGTCCGTCCTGCTGTCCTGTAGGTCCTGGTCTTGTTGCATCGATATGGAAACCTTTGCCTGACACCTCGGGACTCCTCGTCTGCACTTGCCCCTTTAGCACCAAAGAGAAAACGAGGACACTACACGCGCTGGCGCCCGCCCGGCACCCGCCTAGCTCCAGTCGTCATGGCTTGCGTCATAGAAACCTCGCGAGGTGTCCCTTGCCTTGATCTCTCTGCCCCTCGTGAGCCAGCCTGGTGAGGCCGCCCTTGAGGAGGTCTTGCGTCGTCCGCCTCGCGAGGCTTGGCCCCTCGCGAGGGTCTTGAGTGTTTGCTGGTGAAGATGGGATGTACAGGGCCGCTGGTGGAGCCACGCTGCGGGTCGCAGGCAGGCAAGTCTGGGGACCCCTGAGGGAGTCCTGGATTAGGGGGTCTCTGGACAACCGGACTATATCCTTTGGCCGGACTGTTGGACTATAAAGATACAAGATTGAAGACTTCGTCCCGTGTTCGGATGGGACTTTCCTTGGCATGGAAGGCAAGCTTGGCAATACGGATATGTGGATCTCCTCCCTTGTAACCGACTCTGTGTAACCCTAGCCCCCTCCGGTGTCTACATAAACCGGAGGGTTTAGTCCGTAGGACAACATACAATCAGACCATAGGCTAGCTTCTAGGGTTTAGCCTCTACGATCTCATGGTAGATCAACTCTTGTAGTACTCATATCATCAAGAACAATCGAGCAGGACGTAGGGTATTACCTCTATTAAGAGGGCCCGAACCTGGGTAAACATCGTGTCCCTTGCCTCCTGTTACCATCCGCCTTAGACTCACAGTTCGGGACCCCCTACCCGAGATCCACCGGTTTTGACACCGACATTGGTGCTTTCATTGAGAGTTCCACTGTGTCATCACCGTAAGGCTTGATGGCTCCTTCGATCGTCGGTAATGATGCGGTCCAGGGTGAGGTTTTCCTCCCCGGACAGATCTTCATATTCGGCGGCTTCGCACTGCAGGCCAATTCGCTTAGCCATCTAGAGCAGATCAAGAGCTACGCCCCTGGCCATTAGGCCAGGTTCGGAAACTTAAACTGCACTGCGGACATCCGCGGAGACTTGATCTTTGACGGATTCAAGCCCATGTCAGGTGCGTCGCACAGTCACGACGAGCACGACGTAACTCTGCCATCGGACAGTGTTCGAGAGATCACAGCTGCAACTACTCCGGCCTTCAATCCGGAGCAAATTGCGTCATCCGAGAGCGGAGGGATAGACCCCGCCAGGGAGGCCGCACTTTCAGTGGCGATGGAGCAAGATACTGACTTCACCCCTTATGAGAGCCGCGCCGCCGAACTACTGGATTTGTCCCCGGTCACGGACTCTGAGCCGCCTGCATCCGTGCCTATCGAATCCGACTGGGCGCCAATCATGGAGTTCACCTCTGCGGATATCTTTCAGCACTCGCCTTTCGGCGATGTGCTAAATTCATTAAGGTCTCTCTCCTTGTCAGGAGAACCTTGGCCGAACTATGTCTGGCTAGGATGGGATGCAGACGACAAAGAAATTCGCTGCCCACCCACCACCCATTTAGTAGCCACTGTCGACGATTTAACCGACATGCTCGACTTCGACTCCGACGACATCGACGGTATGGATGACGATGCAGGAGACGAACAGGAACCACCGCCCGTAGGGCGCTGGACCGCCACCTCATCATATGATATATACATGGTGGATACCCCCAAAGAAGGCAATGGCGATGAAACAGCGGAGGATGACCCCTCCAAGAAGCAACCCAAGCGCCGACGTCAGCGGCGCCGCTCTAAGTCCCGCCACAGCAAAAGTAGTGATACCGGCACAAGAGACAATAACACTCCGGATAGTGCCGAAGACAACCACAATCCCCTCCAGCACGATGTAGAGCCAGAGGATGAACATGCTAGCCCTCCAGAGCAGGCAGCAGATGGAGAACCGGAGGAGGACAATTACATGCCTCTCTTAGAAGAGGAGGCGAGCCTCAGCGACGAAGAATTTATCGTGCCTGAGGATCCCGTCGAGCAGGAGCGCTTCAAGTGCCAGCTTATGGCCACAGCAAATAGCCTGAAGAAAAAGCAACAATAGCTTCAAGCTGATCAAGACTTGCTAGCAGACAGATGGACCGAAGTCCTTGCGGCCGAGGAATTCGAACTCGAGCGCCCCTCCAAGAGTCACCCAAAGAGCAGGTTGCTACCTCACCTCGAGGAGGAAGCATTGAAACCTCCATTACCAGTGTACGATGCGGCTGACTGGCCACCGCGTGGCCGAGCCAGAGAGGCGTTTCAGCCTGAAGTTCAGCCTGCACCCCGCCGCCGCTCAATCAAAAATACCATGGCCCGGGGCAACACACGGGACCTGCGAGACGTATTGGACAGCAGGGCAAAACATGCAAGGTCAATATACAGGTCACGGGGGCGCGCGCCAACGCGGGACGATGACCGTCGCGCCGGATACACTAAAGGTACATCCGACCGGGCCGAATATAGCAGGCAAGACTCATATGAACTATGTCGTGATATAGCCCGGCACAGAGGTGCCGCACACCCCCTATGCTTCACTGGTGAAGTTATGGATCATGAATTCCCGGAGGGTTTTAAACCCGTAAATATCGAATCGTATGATGGTACAACAGATCCCGCTGTATGGATTGAGGATTTCCTCCTTCACACCCACATGGCTTGCGGTGATGATCTACATTCCATTAAGTACCTCCCACTAAAACTCAAAGGACCAGCTCGACATTGGCTGAATAGCTTGCCAGCAGACTCCGTCGGCAGTTGGGAGGACTTGGAAGACGCATTTCTTGACAACTTCCAGGGCACTTATGTGAGACCACCGGATGCTGATGACTTGAGCCATATAACTCAACAGCCAGGGGAATCGGCCAGGCAATTCTGGACACGGTTCCTAACTAAGAAAAAACAAATTGTCGACTGTCTGGATGCAGAGGCCTTAGCGGCATTCAAGCATAACATCCGTGATGAGTGGCTTGCCCGGCACCTCGGCCAGGAGAAGCCGAAGTCTATGGCAGCCCTCACGACACTCATGACCCGCTTTTGCGCGGGCGAGGATAGCTGGTTGGCTCGCAACAACAACACATCACGGAATTCGGGCACTTCGGATACCAAAGATGCCAACGGCAGACCACGTCGTAACAGATCAAAGCGCCACAACAACGGCGATAACACCGATGATACGATAGTCAATGCCAGATTCAGAGGCTCTAGAACCGGTTAGCGGAAAAAGCCATTCAAAAGAAGTACTCCGGCTCCGTCCAGTTTGGATCGCATACTGGATCGCTCGTGTCAAATCCATGGCACCCCCGACA
This sequence comes from Triticum urartu, assembly GCF_056163025.1. NCBI lineage: Eukaryota > Viridiplantae > Streptophyta > Magnoliopsida > Poales > Poaceae > Triticum > Triticum urartu. The sequence goes on from NC_141878.1 coordinate 521,616,303, forward strand.
AGCCAGCCAATCACACCAACAGAGAATGCTGGGTGTTCAAGCAGGCCGGCAAGTTAAATGCCGAAAACAAGGACAAGGGGCTTAGTGATGACGAGGAAGAGCCCCGGTAACCGAACACGGGAGGACAGAAGAGGTTCCCCCCCACAAGTGAAGACGGTGAACATGATATACGCAACCCACATTCCCAAGAGGGAGTGGAAGCGTGCACTAAGGGATGTCTATGCGATGGAGCCCGTCGCACCAAACTTCAACCCATGGTCCGCTTGTCCAATCACCTTTCATCGCAGGGACCACCCCACTAGTATCCGTCATGGCGGATCCGCCGCACTGGTCCTAGACCCCATCATCGACAGGTTTCACCTCACTCGATTCCTTATGGACGGCGGCAGCAGCCTGAACCTGCTCTATCAGGATACAGTGCGAAAAATGGGTATAGATCCCTCGAGGATCAAACCCACCAAAACCACCTTTAAGGGCGTAATCCCAGGTGTAGAGGCCCATTGCATGGGCTCAATCACACTAGAAGTGGTCTTCGGATCTCCGGACAACATCCGAAGCGAGGAGTTAATCTTTGATATCGTCCCGTTTCGCAGTGGCTATCACACACTGCTCGGACGAACCGCATTCGCAAAATTCAATGCGGTACCGCATTATGCATACCTCAAGCTCAAGATGCCAGGACCTAGGGGGTTCATAACAGTGAATGGAAACACAGAACGCTCGCTCCGCATGGAGGAGCACACTACGGCCCTCGCAGCAGAAGCACAAAGCAGCCTTTTAAGGCGAACCACTAATTCGGTGATATAGCCCCCGGACACCTTGAAGCGAGTCCGGAGTAAACTGCAACATGATCGCCTGGCACGTTCAGAGCTCGCCTAGCAATTCGGGCGCCGTCCCACTGCAGTCAAGCGACGAAATTCGTGCCGCGCGTACATAATTACGCACAGAAAATACCATGGACATAGGCAGGGGCACGATCAGGGCACGTCCTGCAATGCGCCTTAACCGCACTAGGGGTTGTATACCTTTATCATTTTTTCTCTTTCATGACCTAACTCTGTGGAAGCACTTTCCGGCAATACGATTGCCGGTCACATTATTGGAAGGAAAAACCAAGGAGGCAAGAAGCTAAGATGTACACGGGAACCCTCAGGTGGTCTCTAATAATAATCGATATACCCGCTTTCTACTTTCCATACGCAGCTTGCCCTTGGATAGGACATGTCAAATAGTCCTACTTTCTGCTTATTGCTCTACTTGTATCAGTACGCTTCGACGTATTATTTAAATAACAATGCATATCATTAGTCTATTATTGCATTATTCATCCCCTTTTTTCTTATATGTTCATTTACAACAATCCGCACCCGTACATTCGGGTACGGTCAGTACGCCAGGGGCTTTCGTTCACCCCATAATACGGCGCAAGAAGTCCGAACACTTTCGACAGTGTGGCACCCCGAACTTATAGCATTATATGCATCAGCTCCGAATCATGTCTTGGGTCAATAGTTGGGTTTCCCCGGCTCCCTTGCTTTGGTACCTTACGTTCTGCTATATCGGCTAAGGTAGCGGTAGGAGAACTACTGCGATTGTGTCCTAGTTCTTCTGGACGAGCACCTCAGTAGAGAAAGCCGAAAACTGACTGTCATGATAAGGCGAGAGTTGGTCGCTGTTCGAGAGGTCTCAAGTCCTTAAAGACTTTTTCTGCTTCGGGCCAGGAGTCGGCCTTGCCCGACTTAGGCGTGTATAGCGCCCCAAATTCGGCCTTCCGAATACTAGGGGCTTCGTCAAAATTTAAAATTGTAGACTTCTATGGCTAAGTGAGAGTGATAAAGCCTTATAGTCCGATTGCTTGGTTCGTTGCGCTGAACACCTCCCTTGAAGGACCCAAAATTGGGGTAAAGAGTGCTCAGGTTTATCCCGAACACCCCAGTACTAGTTACATGGGGGCAGAAGCCGACGACTGGCCAACTCTCAGATTTTATAAACGTCCGCATAGAAGGTAATATTTTAAATTAAAAAAGCGTTGCATAGTGCAAATGAACTCGTTTCACATTACAGGATCACATGAGCATGTTCATTCAAAAATTACATCCCTGGCACATTCATCCGCCACAAGGCGGGAACCCTTCAGGAAACTCTCATAATACATTTCAGGGCAACGATGCTCCTTGCCCTCCGGCGGCCCCTGCTTCACCAGCTTCACGGCGTCCAGCTTCGCACAGTGCACCTTCGCCCGGGCAAAAGCCCTGCGCGAACCCTCGATGCAGACAGACCGCTTAATGACTTCAAGACGTGGGCAGGCATCCACAAGCCGCCTCAGCAGACCGAAGTAGCTGCCGGGCAGGGGCTCGCCAGGCCACATCCGGACTATAAGGCCCTTCATGGCCTGCTCGGCCGCCTTGTGAAGCTCGACCAATTGCTTCAGCTGGTCGCTCAAAGGCATTGGGTGTTCAGTCCTAGTATACTGAGACCAGAATAACTTTTCCGTTGAGCTCGCCTCCTCAGCTCGGTAAAACTCCGTGACATCTAGTACACTGCGGGGAAGATCTGCGAACACTCCTGGAGAGCTCCGAACTCAGGTAAGTAAAAGGAAAGTTTCCTCCACATGCTTGCTTTGCATAATGAATGCCTTACCCGCTGCTATCTTCTTCACTGCATCAATCTCCTGGAGGGCCTTGTGGGTTGAGCCTTGGCGCTCCGGGCACTTTCAAGCGCCTTCGCAAGCTCGGACTCTCGCGTCTTAGAGTCAAGCTCCAAGGACTCGTGCTTTTTGGCGAGAGCCTTGAGCTCTTGCTGCACCTCGCCTACTCGGGCTTCTTGCTTTTCCCGCTCAATGCGCTCCTTGGCCGCTTTGTCTTCGGCCTCGGACAACGCCTTCTTCAGGGTCGCCACTTCGGTCGTGGCCCCTCGCAAATTCACGATGATCCTACTATTTTACACCTGAACTTCTTTTTTATATATAGACAAGGTATTGCTTACCTTTGCTCTCCTCGAGCTGCCTCTTGGTAAGGCCGAGCTCGTCCTCGGACCGCTCTAGGTACTGCTTCAGTGCAGAGACCTCCGCAGTACGTGCGGCAGCGGCCAGCAGTGAAGCCTGCACATACACTTAGACATATTCTGGTTAGACTCCTGAGTTATCATTTGATCCTCTATTCGGCCTTTCTTCGCGAACGCCAAATAGAGCATCAGGGGCTACTGTCTATGCGGTAATATTTTTCGTATATTTTCATTGCATACCTCAAAGCCTGTTAGGAGGCTGGCACAAGCTTCGGTCAGTCCGTTTTTGGCGGACTGAACTTTCTCAATCACCGCACTCATGATAGTGCGGTGCTCTTCGTCGATGGAAGCGCCGCGAAGTGCTTCCAGCAAGTTGTCCGGTGCCTCTGGGTGGATAGAGGCCACCGGCAGGGCGGCTTGCCCCTCTTAACGGGGGTCTCCTGCTTGAGTCCGGAACCACCGAAGGTTCCGACGCAGTGTTCGGCTGGGGGCCGAACTTGGAGCTCGTGGGAATTTTGCTCCCTTTGCGCCCAGGGTCCGGAAGGTCTCCTCGAGGCGCCCCCAGGACTACCTCCCCTTGACCCGGTGACTTTTGAGAAAACACCTCGACGTTGTCCGTAGGGCAAGGGGTGGAGGCGGTCGGAAGTGAATCGCTGTTCATATCCGACGAGTCCAAAGAACCGTCCGACGAAGACACGTCGATACGGGCTCAGGACGGGCTGCATAATCATATTCGGCGTAAGTAGAAGCAGTGCAATAAAACATACCATGAATTACTATGGTATCCGGATGCTTACGACTTCGCCAGGGGCTTGTCCCTGGGGAACCACTCATCATCGCTGTGGGCGGCCGTTGTGGAGCAGTCCGGATGGAGGGTCCTTCCCTTCTTGGATCCTTCGGCCTCCCCGGTTGGGTCGGCCTTCCTTTTCTTGTCTCCCCTGGCTAGGGGGGGAGAACTTTCCTCCTCCTCCTCCTCCTCATTTTCGTGGGAGGAGTGCACGTCGGAGTCATCGGACGATGAGTCTGATACAACCTTGCGCCGGAGACCCTTTCAGGTCCCCGTGGCCTTCTTCTTGGTCTTCTTTACCGTCACCTCGTAAGGTGCTGGAGCCAGCATCTCCATCAGGAGAGCATCTGCAGGATCTTCAAGCAGGGGGCTGGGCAATCGAGTTGCTCCGCTGTCTTTATCCAGTCCTGTTAATGACATGGAAGCTTAGATCCCACACATGATTTGAACTGGGCAAATAAATACCCTATGAGATATAAAAACTTACCGGATTCACGACACTTTGCACTGAGTCTGCGGTCCTCGGTGAGGGAAGGAGGTACCTCGGCGCCCTTGAACAGCACCCTCCAGACGTCCTCGTGCGTCGTGTCGTAGAGCTCTCGCAGTGTTTCGTGCTTGGCCGGGTCGAACTCCCACAAATTGAATGCCCGTCGTTGGCACATGAGGATCCGATGGAAGAGCATGACCTGGACCATGTTGGCGAGCTTGAGTTTCTTGCTCATCATGTTCCTGATGTAGGTCTGGAGTCCGGTTAGCTCTACCGAAGAACCCCAGGACAGGCCCTTCTCTTTCCAGGAGGTGAGCCACGTGGGGATTCCGGATCAAAATTTGGGGGCCGCCACCCAGTTGGTGTCGCGCGACTCGGTGATGTAGAACCACCCCGATTGCCACCCCTTTATGGTATCCACATAGGTGCCCTCGAGCCAGGTGACGTTAGGCATTTTTCCCACCATGGCATCTCCGCACTCTGCTTGCTGGCCGACCACCACCTTCGGTTTAACATTGAAGGTTTCCAGCAACAGGCCGAAGTGGGGCCTGATGCGGAGGAAGGCCTCGCACACGATGATAAACGCCGAGATGTTGAGGATGAAGTTGGGGGCCAGATCATGAAAATCCAGCCCGTAGAGAACATGAGCCCGCGGATAAACGGGTGGAGGGGAAATCCCAGTCCGCGGACGAAATGGGTAAGAAAAACTACCCTCTCATGGGGTTCGAGCGTAGGGATGATCTGCCCCGCATCTGGCAGCCGGTGCGCGATATCCGCGGCCAGATATCCCGCTACCCGTAACTTTGCGATGTGCTCCTCCATGACGGAGGAGACCATCCACTTGCCTCCTGCTCTAGACATGCTTGGAGTGGTTTGAGAAGAAAAACGCGAACTTGGGCACTAGAGCTCGAGTGCGTGAGAATGGATAAGCAAGGAGGTAGAAGGCATGGGTAAAAGGGGGTGAATCCTTGTCCCTTTATAAGGACGGAAGAGGCGATGCGCCTCCCGACTTGCCTGGTAAAATTGCTTATTCCCCGGGCGCCGTAATTGATGGCGTGGTTTGGTTTCCCACGTCCGTATTGATGAGAATCCCGTAATAAGGAGGACACGATCTCTGCTTTGACAAGATGTGTCAAGAAAACCGCCCCGTGATATATGCGGTGCTGGTTAAGAAAAACGGTTTGAATAATGACCGGTGAGGGAGTCCTGGATTAGGGGGTATTCGGACAGCCGGATTATATCATTTGGCCGGACTGTTGGACTATGAAGATACAAGATTGAAGACTTCGTCCCATGTCTGGATGGGACTCTCCTTGGCGTGGAAGGCAAGCTTGGCAATACGAATATGTAGATCTCCTTCCTTGTAACCGACTCTGTGTAACCCTAGCCCCCTCCGGTGTCTATATAAACCGGAGGGTTTAGTCCATAGGACCAACAACAACAATCATACCATAGGCTAGCTTCTAGGGTTTAGCCTCTTCGATCTCGTGGTAGATCAACCCTTGTAATACTCATATCATCAAGATCAATCAAGCAGGAGTAGGGTTTTAGCTCCATCGAGAGGGCCCGAACCTGGGTAAAAACATCGTGTCCCCCGTCTCCTGTTACCATCCGCCTAGACGCACAGTTCGGGACCCCCTACCCGAGATCCGCCGGTTTTGACACCGACATTGGTGCTTTCATTGAGAGTTCCTCAGTGTCATCATCGTTAGGCTTGATGGCTCCTTCAATCATCGATAGCGATGCAGTCCAGGGTGAGACTTTTCTCCTCGGACAGATCTTTGTATTCGGCGGCTTCGCACTGCGGGCCAACTCGCTTGGCCATCTGGAGCAGATTAAGAGCTACGCCCCTGGCCATCAGGTCAGGTTTGAAAGCTTAAACTGCACGGCCGACATCCGCGGAGACTTGATCTCCGACGGATTTGAGCCCCTGCCGAGTGCGCCGCACGGTCCCGATGAGCATGATTTAGCTCTACCATCGAATAGTGTTCAGGAGACCGCACCGGCAACCGCTCCGACCCTCAATTCGGGGCCAATTGCGCCATCCATGGACGGGTGTATAGACCCCGCCACGGAGGCCGCATTCTCAGCGGCAATCAAGCCAAGTATCGACCTTACCCTTCACGAGAGCCGTGACGCCAAACTGCCGGATTCTTCCCCGGCCACGGACTCCGAACCGCCTGCGCCCGTACCTATCGAATCCGACTGGGCGCCGATCCTGGAATTCACCTCCGCGGATATCTTTCAGCACTCGCCCTTCGGCGACATACTGAACTCATTAAGGTCTCTCTCCTTGTCAGGAGAGTCCTGGCCGAACTATGTCCGGTAGGATTGGGATGCGGATGACGAAGAAATTCTCCGCCCACCCACCACCCACTTAGTAGCCACTGTCAATGATTTGACCGACACGCTCGACTTCGACTCCGAAGACATCGACGGTATGGACGACGATGCAGGAGACGAACAGGAACCACTGCCAACAGGGCACTGGACAGCCACCTCATCATATGATATATACATGGTGGACACACCCAAAGAAGGCAATGGCGACGGGACAGCGGAGGATGACCCCTCCAAGAAGCAACCCAAGCGCCGACGACAGCGGCGCCGCTCTAAGTCTTGCCAAAGCAAAAGCGGTGATACCGGCACATGAGATAATAGCACTCCGGACAGTGACGAAGATGACGACAATCCCCTCCAGCAAGATTTAGAATAGGAGGATGGAGAAGCCAGCCCTCCCGAGAGAGCGGCAGATGGAGAGGCGGAGGATGATAATTACATGCCTCCCTTCGAAGACGAGGCAAGCCTCGACGATGAAGAATTTGTCATGCCTGAGGATCCCGTCGAGCAAGAGCGCTTCAAGCGCCGGCTTATAGCCACGACAAATAGCCTTAAGAAAAGCAATAGCAGCTTCAAGCTGATCAAGATTTGCTAGCTGACAGATGGACTGAAGTCCTTGCGGCCGAGGAATATGAAATCGAACGCCCCTCCAAGAGTTACCCAAAGCGCAGGTTGCTACCCCGACTGGAGGAGGAAGCATTAAAACCTACATCTCCAGCGTATGACACGACTGATCGGCCACCTCGTGGCCGTGACAGAGAGGCATTTCAGCCAAAAGCTCAGCCCGCACCCGGACGCCACTCAAATAAAAATGTCAAGGCACGGGGAAACACGCTAGACCTGCGAGACGTATTGGAGGACAAAGCAAAACATGCAAGATCGATCTACAGATCACAAGGGCGCGCCACTATGAGAGACGATAACCATCACGGCGGATACAGTAAAAGTAAATCCGGCCAGGCCGAACACAGCGGACAAGACTCATTTGAGCTGCGTCGCGATATAGCCCAGTACAGAGGCGCCGCACACCCCCTATGCTTCACAGATGAAGTAATGGATCACCAAATCCCAGAGGGTTTCAAACCCGTAAATATCGAATCATATGACGATACAACAGATCCTGCGGTATGGATCGAGGACTTCCTCCTGCACATCCACATGGCCCGTGGTGACGATCTACACGCCATCAAATACCTCCCACTCAAACTCAAAGGACCAGCTCGGCATTGGCTCAACAGCCTGCCAGCAGAATCCATTAGCTGTTGGGAAGATCTGGAAGCCGCATTCCTCGACAACTTCCAAGGCACTTATGTGCGACCACCAGATGCCGATGACTTGAGCCACATAATTCAGCAGAAAGAGGAATCGGCCAGGCAATTCCGGAAACGGTTCCTGACAAAGAAAAATCAAATCCTCGACTGTCCGGATGCAGAGGCCCTAGCAGCTTTTAAGCACAACATCCGCGACGAGTGGCTCGCCCGCACCTTGGCCAGGAAAAGCCGAAATCTATGGCAGCCCTCACAACACTCATGACCCACTTTTGCGCGGGAGAGGACAGCTGGCTGGCTCGAAGCAATAACATATCAAAGAACCATGGTACTTCGGACACCAAGGATAACAATGGCAGGTCACGTTGCAACAAACACAAGCGCCGCATCAACAGCGACAATATCGAGGATACGACAGTCAATGCTGGATTCAGAGGCTCTAAACCCGGTCAGCGGAAAAAGCCATTCAAAAGAAGCACTCCGGGCCCGTCCAGTTTGGACCGTATACTCGATCGCTCGTGTCAAATACACGGCACCCCCGACAAGCCAGCCTACCACATCAAGCAGGCCGGCAAGTTAAATGCTGAAAACAAAGATAAGGGGTTACATAGCGATGACGAGGAGGAGCCCCGGCCGCCGAACACCGGAGGACAGAAGAGGTTCCCCCCACAAGTGTGGATGGTGAACATGATATACGCAACCCACATCCCCAAGAGGGAGCGAAAGCATGCGCTACGGGATGTATATGCGTTGGAGCCAGTCGCCCCAAAGTTCAACCCATGGTCCTCCTATCCGATCACCTTCGATCGCAGGGACCACCCCACTAGTATCCGTCATGGCGAATTCGCCGCACTGGTACTAGACCCAATCATCGACGGATTTCACCTCACTCGAGTCCTTATGGACGGCGGCAGCAGCTTGAACCTGCTTTATCAGGACACAGTGCGCAAAATGGGTATAGACCCCTCAAGGATCAAACCCACAAAAACGACCTTCAAAGGCGTCATACCAGGTGTAGAGGCCCATTGCACAGGCTCAGTCACACTGGAAGTGGTCTTCGGATCCCTGGATAACTTCCGAAGCGAGGAGTTAATCTTTGATATAGTCCCATTCCGCAGTGGCTATCACGCACTGCTCGGGCAAACCGCATTTGCGAGATCCAATGCGGTACCACATTATGCATACCTCAAGCTCAAGATGCCAGGACCTCGGGGGCTCATCACAGTCAATGGAAACACAGAGCGCTCTCTCCGCACGGAGGAGCACACTGCGGCCCTCGTAGCAGAAGCACAAAGCAGCCTCTTCAGGCAATCCACCAGTTCGGTGATTAAACACCCGGACACTGTCAAGCGCGCCCAGAGTAATCTGCAACAAGACCGCCTGGCATGTTCCGAGCTCGCATAGCAATGTGTCCCCCACCCCAGTCCCAGCCAAACGGTGAAATCCGTGCCATGCGTACATAATTACGCATTGAAAATACCATGGGCATAGGTGGGGGGGGCACGACTACGGCACGCCCCAAAACGCGGCTCAACCGCACTAGGGGCTTCCCGCTTTGTTATTTTTTCTCTCTTTTAGGACTTTACTCTCTGGAAACCCCGTCCGACAGTATGATTGCCGGACACATGATACAACAACCAAGGAGGCAGAAAGCTACATCGCACCATGTAATTCCCAGGTGGTCTCTGGTAACGAGTGATATACCTGCTTTAAATACCATTCCTCAGCTTGCATTTGGAGGGGACATGTCAAATAGTCCTACTTTTCGCTTATCGCACTACTTGTATCATTCTGCTTCGACACAGCTTTTTGAATAAACAATGCATAGCACTAGACTATTACCGCATTCTCTATTCTTATATATATATATATATGTTCATTCATGACATTTAGCACCCGTACACTCTGGTACGACCAATACGCCAGGGGCTTAAGCGTACCCCATAATACGGTGTGAGAAGTCTGCACACTTTCGACAGTGCGGCACCCCGAACTTATATCATTAGATGCATCAGCTCCGAATCATGTCTTGAGTCAATAGTTGGGTTTGCCCGGCTCCCATGTTTTGGTACCTTACATTCCGCTATATCGGCTAAGGTAGCACTTGGAGAACTACTGCGATTGTGCCCCGGTTCATCTGGGCAAGCACCTCAGTAGAGAAAGCTAAAACTGACTGTCATGATAAGGTGAGAGCTGGTCGCTGTTCAAGAGGTCTCGAGTCCCTAAAGACTTATGCCGCTTAGGGCGAGGAGTCGGCTTTGTCCGGCTTAGGCGTGTATAGCGCCCCGAATTCGGCCTTCCAAATACTAGGGGCTTCGCCAAAATTTAAAATTGTAGACTTCTATGGCTAAGTGAGAGTGATAAAGCATTATAGTCCGATTGCCTTGTTCATTGCGCTGAGCACCTCCCTCGAAGGACCCAACAATGGAAAAAAGAGTGCTCAGATTTATCCCGAACACCCCAGCACTCGTGGCATGGGGGCAGAAGCCGACGACTAGCCATCTCTCAGATTTGACAAACAGCCACACAGAATGTAATATTTTAAATTCAAACAAGCGTTGCATAGCACACATGAACATGTTTTCATAATACAGGATCACACGATCAAGTTCATTCAAAAATTACATCCTTCGCACACTCGTCCGCCACAAGACGGGCACCCTTCAGGACACCCTCATAATACATTTCAGGGTGGCGATGCTCCTTGCCCTGTGGCGGCCCCTCCTTCACCAGCTTCTCGGCGTCCATCTTGGCCCAGTGCACCTTCGCACGGGCAAAAGCCCGGCGTGCACCTTCAATGCAGACGGACCGTTTTATGACTTCCAGCCGTGGGCAGGCATCCACAAGCCGCCTCACCAGGCCGAAGTAGCTGTTGGGAAGGGAATCGCCAGGCCACATCCGGACTATAAGGCCCCTCATGGCCTGTTCGGCCGCTATGTGCAGCTCGACCAGTTGCTTCAGCTGGTCGCTCACAGGCATCGGGTGTTCGGTCCCAGTATACTGAGACTAGAACAACTTCTCCGTCGAGCTTCCCTCCTCGGCCTGGTAGTACTTTGCGGCATCTGACACGCTGCGGGGCAAATCTGCGAATGCTCCTGGAGAGCTCCGGACTCGGGTAAGTAACAAGTAATTTACTTTCACATGCTTGCTTTGCATAATGAATGCCTTAACTGCCGCTATCTTCCTCATCGCCTTAATTTCGTGGAGGGCCTTTCGGGCTTTAGCCTTGGCATGCTTTGTGCTCTCGAGGGCCGCGGCAAGCTCGGACTCTCGCGTCTTTGAGTCGAGCTCCAAGGTCTCGTGCTTCTTTGCGAGAGCCTGGAGCTCTTGCTGCACCTCGCCCACCCGTGCCTCTTGTCTCTCCCGCTCGGTGCACTCCTTGGCCGCTTTGTTTTCGGCCTCGGACAACGTTTGCTTCAGGGTCGCCACTTTGGTCGTGGCCCCTAGCACATCCATGATGATCCTATCATTTTGCAACCACATATTTTTTTATATATATAGACAAGGTATTACTTACCTTTGTTCTCCTCGAGCTGCCTCTTGGCAAGGCCGAGCTCTTTCTTGGACCGCTCGAGGTTCTATTTCAGTGCGGCGACCTCCACAGTTAGTGCGGCAGAGGTCAGCAGCGAAGCCTGCATACGCATACAGACATACTTATATTAGACTCCTGCAGATATTATTTGATCCTCTATTCGGCTTTTCTTTGTGAACACCAAACAGAGCATCAGGGGCTACTGTCTATGAGGTAATATTTTCCTATATTTTAAATACTTATCTCAAAGCCTGTTAGAAGGCTGGCATAGGCTTCAGTCAGTCCGCTCTTGGCGGACTAAACCTTCTTGATCACCGCACTCATAATAGTGCGGTGCTCTTCGTCGATGGAAGCGCCATGAAGCGCTTCCAGCAGGTTGTCCGGTGCCTCTGGATGGACAGAGGTCACCGGCACGGGCGGCTTGCCCCTCTTGGAAGGGGGCCGCCTGCCGGAGTCCGGAACCACTGATGGTTCTGGCGCGGTGTTCGGCTGAGGGCCGAACTTGGAGCCCTTGGGAGTCTTGCTCCCTTTGCGCCTCAAGTCCAGAAGGTCGCCTTGAGGTGCCTCCAGGACTATCTCCCCCCCGGCTCAGTGCCCCTTGAGACAATACCTCGACCTTGTCTGTAGGGCGAGGAGATGAGGCGGTTGGAAGTGATTCGCTATTCATATCCGATGAGTCCAAGGAACCATCCGACAAGGATACGTCTGTAGTCGTTCTAGGAACGGGGGTCCCCAGACTTGCCTGCCTGCGGCCTGCGGCGTGGCTCAAAAGGGGGCCCAGCACGACCCATCTTCATCAACACAAGACTCAAGACCCTCGCGAGGGGCCGAGCCTCGCGGGGCGGATGACACGGACCATCCTCAGGCGTGGCCTCGTCAGGCTGGCTCACGAGGAGGCGGAGAAATCAAGGCGGGGTACCTCGCGAGGTGCCCGTGACGCCAGCCATGACGACTCGGGGCGCCAGGCGGGTGCTAGCCCGCGCAGCGTCCTCCTTTCCTCTTTGGTGCAAAGGGGGCAAGCGCAGCCGCGGAGTACCGAGGCATCAGGCAAAGGTTGCCATTTTGGTGCAACGAGACCAAGACCAGGAGGACTACGAGATGGAGGTCACCGTGGAGCCCAAGACGGCGTCATCACCAGAGCTTTGCACAGGCGAAGACTGCTTTTGTCAGGATAGTTGATACTTGCTGTCCCCCTTCAAATTAGCCCGCCATTGTTGGCTCCCTTCCCGCTCGATATTTGGGAAGAGGACCAGGGCCTCTATAAATAGGACCAGCTGCCCACATAGCAAGGGGGTTCGATCGGTTGGCTAGAGAGAGAAAGAGAGAGAGAGAAAGGTGGCTGAACTCCTCCCAGCAGTTCGTTGCCCCAGCCAAGAGCAGACCCTCACGAGGCTGTTCTTCCTTGTATTGTTCATCATCATCAGCCCCAAGAGGCAATCCACCCACCACACACTGGAGTAGGGTATTACACCACAACGGTGGCCCGAACCAGTATAAACCTTGTGTCTCTTGTGCAGTTCTTTCAGTAGTCTAGATCCTTGCGAGACGGAGAGGTAGAAGGCGTAATCTCTGCGTGCACCCCAGTGTTCGAACCTTAAGAGTCTGCCGGAACCCGAAATCCGACATTTGGCGCGCCAGGTAGGGGTGCGCCGGAATTCGTCTTCCACCGCTCCGTGCCCCGTCGCGCCGTCATCACCATGTCCGGCGACCAGGAGGGCAACCCCGACCCATGGGCTGCGTGGCCCGCCCGCGCAGAACCGCTCGCCCCGGGCGACCCCATGCCCCAGGCAGCTCGCGGCCCGTAGGGCGCTGCAGGCCGTGGGAGACGCGGACAGACTTCGTCAACTCTTACACCACGGCAGGGACGGTCGGTAGTAAGGGCCTCCAATCACGCCGCGACCACAACACCGTACACCCGCCGGGAGCAGGCGAACTCGAGGGCCGCGCTCACGGTGGCCTAAGAGCTGCTGCGGTGCAGACTGCTGGAGGGCGGCCACGACGTGCTACTGGAGCGAGTGGCGGAGCTCCTGGGCTTCGCCGCCTCGGGGGCTCACCCCTTCTCCACCCAGCTCCCATCTCAAACCCAGGGCGACCCGCGCGGGGGCTCCGCGCGCGCCCGCGGGCTCCAAGGCTACTCCGACGCCAGCGAAGCTGTCAGCACCGGACTGGCAGTGGCGCTGCCCCCGCCCCCGGCCCGCGAAGAAGAAGGACTCAACGCGACCCACGGCCCCAGTGGGCGGCCGCGCTGCCGCCCCGCAATGGGCATGACAGGCGGGATCGCGTGGCATGCGGGGCATCACGACGTGGCATTCGGGATGACGGTGCCGGAGGAATATGTGCCCCTCATCATGGACCAAGGACTCCCTCACGAGAGCGGACAAGGCTCGCTCCTCGGCCCAAGCTGGGGGGACGAGGCACTGGAAGCTGAGCCTTTCCAGGAGCCCCGGGACGGTCCCGCTGGCCACGCTGGAGGCAACGATTATCGGGCACCGCTAATTCTTCAGGAGCAGGTATACGCTAACCATGGATCGCCGGAGGTGCAGGTCACCACGGTAAGCAGTTGCCCCGCTCCCACAGTCTCCTACCCCTCGGGAGGAGGGCGCAGGGGGCTGCAGGAGAGGGGCCGAGATCCGACATCACCACCGCGGTGTTCGGAGCAAGGTGCTCTCAGGAGGTAGGCCCTCTGCTGGGGAGGTGCCTCAGGGCCTGCCCCTGGCGGAGGACCCGTGGTCATCGGGGGAACCGCTGGCGACCGCTCTACCCCATCGGGCGGCGTCCTGGGTTCTGGTCGTTGCTGATGGCACTAGACTGTGGCGCAAGGCGGGGCCCTCGTCTAGCGATATGAAGCAAGGCCAGTACCTGTGAAGAAGGCCCGGTGCCTGTGAAGCTCGCCGCCCCGTGACACTCTCACGTAATAATGAGTGGGGCTGTACACGCCCCGGAGTCTCAGGGGTGCCGGCCTCAGGCCCTAGGGCTCCCTCCCACGCCCAGTGGACAGCACTTAGCTCCGCGCTGGTGAGAAGATGTCCAAGACTAGATTAGGTGCCGGACGCGGCCTTTTGTCTGCTTTCATTGCCTTTCCCTTTGGCTGTATCTTTTCCCCCGCTGGATTTAAGTTGGATTCGAATTTGAAATTTGCGTGTGTTCGGGGAGGGGGTGATTATTCTTGTTCGAGCCATTTCTCGCGTTCTGGTTACCGCTTCGCCACAGCTGCCTCCCCTCGCAAGCCCCTCGCGAGTCGGGTCAGGCCTGGCTCGTGCGCAACCCAAACTGCCGATGTTGCTCCCTCTCGGGAGGATTTTTGGGTGCCTACGGAGGTTATCCTGTTGGGAAAAGGCCCAGAGCCTGTGAAGCAAGGCGAGTGCCTGTGAATCTATCGCGCTTTGGAAAAGGCCCAGAGCCTGTGAAGCAAGGCGAGTGCCTGTGAAGCTATCACGCTTTGGAAAAGGCCCAGAGCCTGTGAAGCTATCGCGCTTTGGAAAAGGCCCAGAGCCTGTGAAGCAAGGCGAGTGCCTGTGAAGCTATCGCGCTTTGGAAAAGTCCCAGAGCCTGTGAAGCAAGGCGAGTGCCTGTGAAGCTATCGTGCTTTGGAAAAAGCCCAGAGCCTGTGAAGCAAGGCGAGTGCCTGTGAAGCTATTGCGCTTTGGAAAAGGCCCAGAGCCTGTGAAGCAAGGCGAGTGCCTGTGAAGCTATCGCGCTTTGGAAAAGGCCCAGAGCCTGTGAAGCAAGGCGAGTGCCTGTGAAGCTATCGCGCTTTGGAAAAGGCCCAGAGCCTGTGAAGCAAGGCGAGTGCCTGTGAAGCTATTGCGTTTTGGAAAAGGCCCAGAGCCTGTGAAGAAGGCAAATGCCTGTGAAGCCGTCGCATTTGGGGAAGGGCCCGGAGCCTGTGAAAAGGGCCAACGCTTGTGAAGCTCCCCGCCGGCAACACTCTCATATCCTACGGATTCAACTAAAGAACACCCAGGATGTCACGCCCTCCCACAGGCTGCTTCGGGGCTTGCGCGAAACATAGGTAAACCAGTCACCCACCAGGCGCGGGCGCTCGTGCAATATGACAACTACCAATACGATGAACACAGGTTTTACATGAGGGGCTTCCCCTCCCAAAATGCTCTCACAGCCATCAGGTCAAAAACCTGAGTTCTATTCATGCAGGGTAAAAAAGACAGGAGCGATACACACTCAGTCGGACCAATCCCCCAGTGCGTCCTCGGAAGCACCTCCCGAGCCATCGCTGGCGTCGCCGGACTCGCCATCGTCGTCTGCGTCGCCACCAACGGCGTCAGGACTGTTCACCGCACCGCCTTCGCCAGCTGCCACGATCACGTCGTCATCATCCGAAGCGAAGGCCCTGACAAGGGCGTCCACGTTGTCTTCCACCCAGTGCGCCAGGTCGCCTCGGACGGCCTGGGGAACTGGGGCGATGACGGTGTCAAAATCGAAGTGGTGATCCATGTTCAGGAGATGGCTGAAGACACGGGAAAAGGCGTGCCCGAGCAGGGCGCGGCTCCTCTCTTCCACCAACCTGTCGGCCCTGGCCGACCGCGCCTCCAGCTGCGTCACCACGGTGGTGAAGAACTGAAGGTTGCCAGCATAGTTGGCTGTATGTGGCTCGCCAACAGCCACCTCACAGATGTTTCCCAAGGCTGCGCTAGCTCTCTCCCGGAGCGTGGCGAGCATGGGGCCGTGCACGTGCTCCAGGACCTGCCGCTGACTTATCTCATCCGCGTTCTGGCGCGCGATGCCCTCAGCCTCCTCCACCCGCTGGCGAAGACGGAGCATCTCGGCCCGGGAGGTGGCTAACTCCCCTTGCGCTACCTCAAGGGCGGCCCGGGAGGCGTCGGCCAGCCGCGTCGCCTCCTCCCGCTTGACCCTCAAGGCTGCGGTCCTCCCTTCAGCTTCGACCCGGATCAACTCCAGCCTCCCCTTGAACTCGCGCTCGAGGTCGTGGCGTGCCGTCGCCACCCGACGTCCGACCTCTTCCAGGACACGAGCTTCCCGTGCGGTGACATCGTCCTCCGCCTGCGTCACCAAGCGCTCCCTCGTCTCCAGCCGCTCGTACTCGCGGGTGCGTTCGGCAGCTTCCAGTGTCAACGCTTCTTCACACTTCTGGGGCTCAGCTGGGTCGCCCGAGGCCACCCGCATCGACGCAAGGGCCGACTCGCGCAGCTCCACTTGCTCCTCCAGTGAGTGGCACCAGGCCAGGAGCTCCCAAGCCCGCTCCTCCGCCGCCTCTCGCCGTCGGTCAGCTCTCCGGGCCTCCTCGGTAGCCTGGGACCGGGCCACCCGAGAGGCCTCTAGCGACGCCTTCGCCTCTTCATCATCAAGATCACGCTGACGGCGCGCGAGGGCGATGGCGGCCTCCAGCTCGCGCCTCCCTGCAGCCAGGCGCAGGCCCTCGGCCTCCAGGCGCGCGTCTTCGTCAGCAAGTTCCTCCCCAAGCAGGTCCACCGCGTCAGTCGCCCTTCGAGGGAACCCTTGGCGGCGAGCGCGGCGCTCCCGGGCGCGCTTGAGCACGTCTTCCACACCATCATCTGCCCCGAGCACACGCCGGGGGCCACGAATCATCGTTCCCCCTCCGGGCAGGGGGCTGGGGGCTGCCACCCTCGCGACGGCCGGGCGCGCCGCACCAGAAGCCCAGCCTGGAGCTAGCCCGTCTCCACATAAAGGGCGCATGGGGCGCCTCAACCAGTCGCAGCCCGTGACCAAACGAGAAGCCCACGGCAGGCTGGCTATGCCCCGAGAGGGCCCGCGAAGGAAAATCGGGGAGAATGAAGGGCCACGGAGCACCTCGGGGAGGTCCACCCCTTCGATCGCCCTCACCACAAGGGCAGAGCTGCTCGGAGCACTTGAGGACGGTAGAGGGGGCGAAGCCAAAGGAGGCGGCACCTCGGCTACTTCCGCGAGCTCGGCCGGAAGGGGCCTGCGGAGCAAGGATCAGTGAAAGTAACAAGAGGGTCAGGAACCAGAAAGGGAGAAGACTTACTTGTCAGTGGCGAAGTACTTCCTGCGCTTCAGCACGCGACAAGGGAAGTCATCACCCAGGGCCTCCCTTTTCCTCTGGAGGGCCTCAAAGTCCACGCGGAAGCGGCCCAAGAGAAGAGCGCAAGGATCAACCTGCGACGAAGACGGAGCATCGAGGCGATCCGCTTCAGGGGCGCCTGCCTGGCGCGTGCCGCCCATCGCCTTGCCAGAAGACGTGGCTGGGGCCTCCGAGGCCTCAGCCCCGGGCACTGGGGGCGGCTGCCTGCCACCCTCAGCCTCAGCGGCGCGGGTCCCAGGAGCTGTCCCCTCGAGAGCATCACCCGGCGCAGTCACCTCATTGGGAGCCCCCTCGGCCTCCGGCGCCTCCTGCCTCCGTGCTCCGCCACTTGAGGAGGAGTCGCCTTGGCCGATTGGAAGGGCAGTCACCGCCACTGGATTCTCACGAGGTCCCTGGAGCCCGGTGGGGCGCAGCCCCCACTCATCAAAGACGGGCATCTGCTCCACGAAGTCGACCCTGCTCTGGCAGAGGTACAGCAAGGCCCCTTCCTGTCGGACGCTGCCGGGGATGGGGTCCCCGGCCAAGGTCAAGAGCGCCGTCTTCAGCACCTCAGGAGCCAGGTCCTCTTCCTGGAGCCTCATGTTATCCTCGCGCCCACGGAAGGCCCACATTCGGCGAGAGTGGCGCTGAAGGGGAGCAACACGGCATAACAGAAACTCCTTCACCACCTTGGGCGCTGTCACGCCGAGCTCCCTCAGGAGCGCGAAGCGGCGCCAGACGAAGACGAGCCGGGGGCTCTCGAGCGTCTCCTGGCCCCAAACCGAATTGGGGACAGCAGGCGAGGTCGGCTCCGATAGCAGGGGGCTGGGCACCCCTGCGTCCACATACAGCCACCGCTCGCGGAACCTAGCCGCGGGCAGGTGGAGCTTGAAGTCAATCCCAGAGGCCGCAGTCTCAGGCTCGGCAGTGAAGCTCACGCACGCCCAGCATTGGGTAGGGTCGACGAGATGCAGCGAGACGAAGTGGCGTAGCAAGGCAACCGAAGGAGGGATGCCCACCATGGCTTCACAAACGAAGGCGAAGACCGAAAGGAGGGTGATGGACTCAGGACTTAGGTGCATCATGTGGATCTGATAATGGGAGAGCATGGCATTGAAGAAATCGGAAAAGGGGGAAACCAGACCCGCCCATAGGGCATCGTCAAAATATGGGACTTCGGTAGCTATCCTGTCGATGGAGAAGTGGGGCGCGGGCCAGGCCGTCGTCCTCCCGCACTCATTGAAGATGGTGGCCAGAGCCAAGCTGACCTTGCCTAGGCACTCTCGATCGAGTATGGTCGACCGGCCGATGGCGGGGGCCACCGATGGTGGCACACAAGACGGACGCATGGGTTTCTTCCCTCTCTCCTTCTTCGTCGGAGCCATAGCAATGGGAAGGAGGGGGAAGATTCGAGATTGGATTGGAAGCAGGAGCCGGCGTTCGAAGGGATGAAGAACAGGGGACGCTCGAGCAACAGGAAGGGGAGCGGCTGTGTACAACTACAAGTCCGCCTAGCAGGGCGCAGAATAAGGGGGCATGGGGGAACAGTGCCGCCCACGTCCAATCAACCGCCATGCGGCGCCCAAGGCCGCAGGCTGTTAGGGCCCGCGGCCCTTCGCCCTCACCCTTTCGCCTCTCAGCACGGCCAAGTCCGGGCGCGCCTTGGGCCCAGGGGCTACTGTCGGCGTTCTGGGAACGGGGGTCCCCAGACTTGCCTGCCTGCGGCCTGCGGCGTGGCTCAAAAGGGGGCCCAGCATGGCCCATCTTCATCAACACAAGACTCAAGACCCTCGTGAGGGGCCGAGCCTCGCGGGGCGGATGACACGGACCATCCTCAGGCGCGGCCTTGTCAGGCTGGCTCACGAGGAGGTGGAGAAATCAAGGCGGGGTACCTCGCGAGGTGCCCGTGACGCCAGCCATGACGACTCGGGGCGCCAGGCGGGTGCCAGCCCGCGCAGCGTCCTCCTTTCCTCTTTGGTGCAAAGGGGGCAAGCGCAGCCGCGGAGTACCGAGGCATCAGGCAAAGGTTGCCATTTTGGTGCAACGAGACCAAGACCAGGAGGACTACGAGACGGAGGTCACCGTGGAGCCCAAGACGGCGTCATCACCAGAGCTTTGCACAGGCGAAGACTGCTTTTGTCAGGATAGTTGATACTTGCTGTCCCCCTTCAAATTAGCCCGCAATTGTTGGCTCCCTTCCCGCTCGATATTTGGGAAGAGGACCAGGGCCTCTATAAATAGGACCAGCCGCCCACATAGCAAGGGGGTTCGGTCGGTTGGCTAGAGAGAGAGAGAGAGAGAGAGAAAGGTGGTTGAACTCCTCCCAGCAGTTCGTCGCCCCAGCCAAGAGCAGACCCTCGCGAGGCTGTTCTTCCTTGTATTGTTCATCATCATCAGCCCCAAGAGGCAATCCACCCACCACACACTGGAGTAGGGTATTACACCACAATGGTGGCCCGAACCAGTATAAACCTTGTGTCTCTTGTGCAGTTCTTTCAGTAGTCTAGATCCTTGCGAGACGGAGAGGTAGAAGGCGTAATCTCCACGCGCACCCCAGTGTTCGAACCTTAAGGGTCTGCCGGAACCCGAAATCCGACAACGTCGATACGGGCTCGGGGCGGACTGCATAATCATATTCGACGTTAGGAGAAGCAGTGCAACAAAAGTATGCTATGAGTTACTCTAGTATCCGAATACTTACGACTTCGCCAGGGGCTTGGCCCTGAGTAACCACTCGCCTTCGCTATCGGCGGCGGCGGTGGAACAGTCCAGAAGGAGAGTCCTTCCCTTCTTGGACCCTCCGGCCTCCCCGGTTGGGGCGGCCTTCCTTTTCTTGTATCCCCCGGCTGGAGGGGGAGAATCTTCATCTTCCTCCTCCTCGTTTTCACGGGAGGAGTGCGTCTCGAAGTTATCAGACGATGAGTCCGATACCACCTGGCGCCGGGAACTCTTTCGGGTTCCCGTGGCCTTCTTCTTGACGTTCTTCTCCGGCACCTCATAAGGAGCTAGAGTCCGCATCTCCGTCAGGAGAGCGTCTGTAGGGTCTTCGGGTAGAGGGGCCAGACAGTCAATCTACTCCGATGTCTCCACCCAGTCCTGTCAAAGGCATGGGAGCTCAGACCCCGCACATGGTTAAACTATGGAAAATAAATACCCTACGAGGTGTACAGAACTTACCGGATTCGCAGGGCGCGTCGCGCTTAGCCCGCGGTCCTCGGTAAGGGGAGGGGGGACCTCGGCGCCCTTGAACAACACCTTCCAAACGTCCTTATGCGTCGTGTCGAAGAGCTCGCCTAGAGTCTGGTGCTGGGCCGGGTCGAACTCCCATAAGTTGAAAGCCCGTCGTTGACATGGCAGGATCCGGCGTAAGAGCATGACCTGGACTATGTTGACAAGCTTGAGTTTCTTGTCTATCATGTTCCGGATACACTTCTGGAGTCGGTCCAGGTCCACCGATGAGCCCTAGGACAGGCCCTTCTCCTTCCAAGAAGTGAGCCGCGTGGGGATTCCGGATCGAAACTCGGGGGCCGCCACCCAGTTGGTGTCGCGCGGCTCGGTGATGTAGAACCACCCCGATTGCCACCCAGTTGGTGTCGCGCGGCTCGGTGATGTAGAACCACCCCGATTGCCACCCCTTTATGCTCTCCATGTAGGAGCCCTCGCGCCATGTAACGTTGGGCATTTTGCCCACCATGGCTCCGCAGCATTCTGCTTGTTGGCCGCCTACTACCTTCGGTTTGACATTGAAGGTCTTCAGCCACAGGTCGAAGTGGGGCCGGACATGGAGGAAAGCCTCGCACACGACGATGAACGCCGAGATGTTGAGGATGAAATTCGGAGCTAGATCATGGAAGTCTAGCCCATAATAGAACATAAGGCCGCAGACGAATGGATGGAGGGGAAACCCCAGTCCGCGGACGAAGTGGGTGAGGAAAACCACCCTTTCGTAAGGTTTCGGCATAGGGACGATCTGCCCCGCGGCTAGCAGCCGGTGCGCAATATCCGCGGCTAAGTATCCGGCCCCGCGCAGCTTTTTAATGTCTCCCTCCGTAACGGAGGAGACCATCCACTTGCCTCCCGCTCCGGACATGTTTGGAGAGGGTTGAGGAGAAGGATGTGGACTTGGGCGCTGGAGCTCGAGTGCACGAGAATGGATGAGCAAGGAGGAAGAAGGCGTGGGAAGAAAAAGGTGAACCCTTATCCCTTTATAAGGGCGGACTAAACTATGCGCCCCCACCAGCCTGGTAAAACTCGCTTATCCCCCAAGCGCCCTAATTGATGGCGCGGTTAGGTTACCCACGTCCGTATTGATGGGAATCCCGTAATAAGGGGACATGATCTCTTCTTCGACAAGACGTGCCAAGGAAACCGCATCGCGAAACACGCTAAGGTTGGCTGTGAAAAACGATTCGAATGGTGACCTGGCTGTGGTGTGATGTCACACTGTGGAATGCGTCAGCAGATTAGATTTGTGAAAATATTATTCTCTCTACGGTTATATGTGGAACTTGTTTTGCAGAGCCGGACATGATCCTCGTGTTCAAAATCTTCTATGAAGTATTCGGAGGAGGAACCCGCCTTGCAATGCCGAAGACAATCTGCGCGCCGGACTCATCGTCATTGAAGCCTGGTTCAGGGGCTACTGAGGGAGTCCTATATTAGGGGGTATCCGGACAGCCGGATTATATCCTTTGGCTGGACTGTTGGACTATGAAGATACAAGATTGAAGACTTCGTCCCGTGTCCGGATGGGACTCTCCTTGGCGTGGAAGGCAAGCTTGGCAATACAGATATGTAGATCTCCTTCCTTGTAACTGACTCTGTGTAACCCTAGCCCCCTCCGGTGTCTATATAAACCGGAGGGTTTAGTCTGTAGGACCAACAACAACAATCAGACCATAGGCTAGCTTCTAGGGTTTAGCCTCTTCGATCTCGTGGTAGATCAACTCTTGTAATACTCATATCATCAAGATCAATCAAGCAGGAGTAGGGTTTTACCTCCATCGAGAGGGCCCGAACCTGGGTAAAAACATCGTGTCCCCCGTCTCCTGTTACCATCCGCCTAGACGCACAGTTCAGGACCCCCTACCCGAGATCCGCCGGTTTTGACACCGACAACTGGGCCATGACATGATGTCATGCTATCAAACATGTCAGCAGATTGGATTAGCAGAAATATTATTCTCTCTACAGTGGTATGTGGAACTTGTTTTGTAGAGCCGGACACTATCCTTGTGTTCAAAATCTTCTATGGAGTATTCGAAGGAGGAACCCGCCTTGCAATGCCGAAGACAATACTGGGCGCCGGACTCATCATCATTGAAGCCTGGTTCAGGGACTACTGAGGGAGTCCTGGATTAGGGGGTCTCCGGACAGCCGGACTATATCCTTTGGCCGGACTGTTGGACTATGAAGATACAAGATTGAAGACTTCGTCCCGTGTCCGGATGGGACTTTCCTTGGTGTGGAAGGCAAGCTTGGCAATACAGATATGTGGATCTCCTCCCTTGTAACCGACTCTGTGTAACCCTAGCCCCCTCCAGTGTCCATAAATCGGAGGGTTTAGTCCGTAGGACAACATACAATCAGACCATAGGCTAGCTTCTAGGGTTTAGCCTCTACGATCTCGTGGTAGATCAACTCTTGTAATACTAATATCATCAAGAACAATCGAGCAGGACGTAGGGTATTACCTCTATCAAGAGGGCTTGAACCTGGGCAAACATCGTGTCCCTTGCCTCCTGTTACCATCCGCCTTAGACGCACAGTTCGGGACCCCCTACCCGAGATCCGCCGGTTTTGACACCGACAACCCCCATTCCTAGAACACCGACAATAGCCCCCGGGTCCAAGGCGCGCTCAGGCTTGGCTTCGAGGCGAAGCCAAAGGGCAAGCGCGGAGCGCCACGGGCCCCATCATCCCGGGGCCACGATTGGCGCGTGGCGATTGATTGGACATGGGCGTCTCCGCTTCCCCATGCTGCCTCGGCAACTGCCCGACTTGATGAGTCCCTGCTGCATGCAGAAAAACTTCATTATTACCTTAGATCATGGAGGCCGGCGGTTGGCCTCCCTTTGGCTATAAATGGGAAGGGGGCGGAGCCCCCGTCACCCATCTTTTCCTTTGCTTCTCCCGCTCCTTCTTCTTCCTTGCTTTACTGCCAGCAGCGACACCCATGGCGCCTACGAAGAGGCTCTCGACGACGGAGAAGGGGAAGGCTCGCCAGGAGGGTCCCAGCTCACCGCCGCCCAAGAGGGGGCGCTGCCGTCCCCGCAAGCACCCTACGGCCCCCGCCGCGGCCTCTTGCGGCCGTGGTGGCGCCTCTTTGCATGGTGGTGGCTGCCCGAGTCGTGGTAGCCCCGCCGATGAGGGGAGGCGCTCCATGGTCGCGCGGCCGCCCAGGCTGTGCTTCCACTCTGCGGAAGTGTTGCCGGAGTTCATCGTGTGGTCGGAGAACCCGGCCAACACTTGGCTTCAGCTCCTGCGCTTCTTCACCGGCGAGCCGCCAGCCACTGGTCCAGGTGGCCTCTAGCTGCAAGTGGACGGCTGCTGCAGCAAGGCTTCTTGTGTCGTGGCCGAAGTCTCCACCGCATGCAACACGGTCCTGGCTCGCGGTTGGCAGACGTTCGCCCGCGCGTGCAAATTGGGCAGGCAGTGTGCCCTCCACTTCAAGTACGACGGCGTCGCGACCCTCTTCGTGAGGGTATTTGGGGAAGATGGTCGCTGCGTCGGGTGCTACCCTAAGGACAACGACGGCAACAAGGTGCTCGGCCTTGGCGATGGCCACGATGAGAGTGATGGCGGGCCCGCCTTCGGCACCGACCGTTGTGGTGTAATACCCTACTCCAGTGTGGTGTGGTGGATTGCCTATTGGGCTGAGGATAAACAGTTACAAGGGAAGAACAACCTCGCGAGGTGAGGTGTTCTTGTGCTTGGTGAACTTGTGTGGTTCGGGATGATCCGGGTCCGAATCACATGCCTCCCTATGGTGGTGGCTAGTCCTATATAGAGAGGACCGGGTCCTCTTTCCAAATATTGAGCGGGAAGGGATCCCACAACGGCCAAATTTTAAGGGAGACAACTAGTACAAGCTATCCTGACAAAAGTAGTCTTTGCCTGCCAAAGGCTCTGGTGGTGACACCGTCTTGGGCTCCACGGTGACCTCCATCCTGCTGTCCTGTTGGTCGTGGTCTTTTTGCATCGATATGGAAACCTTTGCCTGACACCTCGAGACTCCTCGTCTGCACTTACCCCTTTAGCACCAAAGAGGAAACAAGGACACTGTGCGCGCTGGCGCCCGCCTGGCTCCAGTCGTCATGGCTTGCGTCATAGAAACCTCGCGAGGTTTCCCTTGCCTTGATCTCTTCGCCCCTCGTGAGCCAGCCTGGTGATGCCGCCCCTGAGGAGGTCTTGCATCATCCGCCTCACGAGGATTGGCCCCTCGCGAGGGTCTTAAGTGTTTGCTGGTGAAGATGGGACGTACAGGGCCGCTGGTGGAGCCACGCCGCAGGCCACAGGCAGGCAAGTCCGGGGACCCCCGTTCCCAGAACACCGACACCCCTGAAGATCAAGGGCTGACTAGAAATTGTAATTCATGGTAAAAGAGATCCATTCAAGTCATACTCAATGTAAACTAATGATAATACATGCAAATGACAGCGGTGCTCTCCAACTGGTGCTTTTTAATAAGAGGATGATGACTCAGCATAAAAGTAAATAGATAAGCCCTTCGAAGAGGGAAGCATGGATTTGTAGAGGTGCCAGAGCTCGGTTTTGAAATAGAGGTGAATAATATTTTGAGCGGTATACTTTCATTGTCAACATAACAACTGAGAGATCTCGATATCTTCCATGCTACACACATTATAGGCGGTTCCCAAGCAGAATGGTAAAGTTTATACTCCCCCACCACCAACAAGCATCAATCGATGGCTTGCCCGAAACAACTGGTGCCTCCAACTAACAACAATCTCGGGGGAGTTTTGTTTGCAATTATTTTGATTTGATTTGACCGTGGGACTGGGCATCCCGGTGACCAGCCATTTTCTCATGAGTGAGGAGCGGAGTCCACTTCTCTTGAGAATAACCCGCCTAGCATGGAAGATACAGACAACCCTAGTTGATACATGAGCTATTCGAGCATACAAAACAGAATGTTTATTTGAAGGTTTAGAGTTTGGCACATACAAATTTACTTGGAACGGCAGGTAGATACCGTATATAGGAAGGTATGGTGGACTCATATGGAATACCTTTTGGGGTTTATGGAGTTGGTGCACAAGCAGTATTCCTGCTTAGTACAAGTGAAGGCTAGAAAGAGACTGGGAAGCGACCAGCTAAAGAGCAGCAACAATCATGAACATGCATTAAAATTAATCAACACCGAATGCAAGCATGAGTAGGATATAATTCACCATGAACATAAATATTGTGGAGGCTATGTTGATTTTGTTTCAACTACATGCGTGAACATGTGCCAAGTCAAGCCACTCGAATCGTTCAAAGTAGGATACCACCCTATCATACCACATCACAACCATTTTAATAGCATGTTGGCATGCAAGGTAAACCATTATAAACTCCTAGCAAATTAAGCATGGCATAAGCAACTATAATCTCTAATTGTCATTGCAAACATGTTTCATTCATAATAGGCTGAATCAGGAACGATGGACTAATCATATTTACAAAAACAAGAGAGGTCGAGTTCATACCAGCTTTTCTCATCTCAATCAGTTCATCATATATCGTCATTATTGCCTTTCACTTACACGACCGAATGGTGTGGATAATAATAATAGTGCACGTGCATTGGACTAAGCTGGAATCTGCAAGCATTCAATACATGGGAGAAGACAAGGTAATATGGGCTCTTTATTAGATCAACAATAATGCATATGAGAGCCACTCGACATTTTTATTATGGTCTTCTCCTCTCGACCCCAAAGAAAAGAAAAGCAACCAAACTATTTACACGGGAAAGCTCCCAACAAGAAAAAGAAGAACGAGAAATCTTTTTGGGTTTTCTTTTTAATTACTACTACTACAGGCATGGAATGTAAACTAGCTAAAAGCTACAACTATTTTTTTGGTTTTTCTTAAGGTTTTGCAAACACCTAAGAAGAAATCTTAAAAAGAAAATAAACTATCATGGACGATACAATGAAAAAGTATGAGCACCGACAACTGGCATGAGTGTGTTAACATGAATGTAATGTTGGTGAGAAATACATACTCCCCCAAGCTTAGGCTTTTGGCCTAAGTTGGTCTATGCCCACGGATCAAAGTTGTAGCTGGGGTCGTACTGAGTTGCAGCGGCAATTGCCTCATGAGTTGTAGCTTCGAGGCGAGCTGCCTCCGTCCTCCTCTCGTACTCGCTCGCCTCCTCCCTGGTTATAACATATCTCCCTTTTGTCTGAAAATCAAAGAAAGTAGGAGCAAGGAGAGCAACATGGACGGTGCGCCGTCTGTCAAAGATTAGTCGATACTGGAGGAACTGATCGTTCCTCTCAACAAACTGATGACGAACCATAGCATTATAATCTAGATAAGCAGGAGGCAACTCAATATCATATCCATGTATGGGTACCTCAAGAAAATTAGCTAAACGGGTTGCGTAAATTCCACCGAACAAATCTCCATTAATACTGTTATTATGCAACCTACATGCAACAATGGTCCCCAAGTTATATTGTCTATCTCCTAATACAACACTCTTGAGAACATTAAGATCTGGAACACACATGTGAAATGCCTCATCTTTACCGTTAATGCATCTACCCAGAAGAGAGCAAAATAATGTATGGCAGGAAAATGAATGCTCCCTATAGTAGCTTGTGTTATTTCTCTAGATTCCCCCGCAGTGATACTAGCAAGAAATTCTTTAAATTCAGATTTGTGAGGTTCACTAGCACTACCCCACTGCGAAAGTTTACAAGAAGTATTAAAATCTTCTAAGTCCATGGTATAATATTTATCATAAATATCAAACAGGACATTGTGAGAGTTGCGCGAGGATGTAAATTTAAACCTTCTCACAAATGAATCAGTTAAATAGAGGTATTGCCGGCACTTATCTGCCTCGAAGCTCTCAAGATCAGCGTTACGCACATATGCGTCAAATTATTCCTTGATGCCTGCCTGGACCATGAAATCCTCTGACGGCCATTCACAAGGCTGCACTTGAGCCTCCCTTGGTAGTTCATTGTCCGGCTCGCGTATTGCGGGCCTTGGGCCTTGCTTCCTTGAGGAGCCACCTTGGTACATTTTCCTAAACATAATTCTTCCTATGAAAATTTCTGAAATTTTTAGTGACTCAAAATAAAAGTGAACCAAACTCAACAAAATTGATAGCAACTACTCCTACAAGTGCCTAGAAGCTATATCATGCATTAGAACTACTTTTGACCACATAAATTTGACATGCAAGCTCAAGAATAGGGTCTCCTAAGCAGCAAAGATTTGCAATAAATAAAGCACTAGAACAAAAACTAATTGGACCATTGGAGGAGTCACATACCGAAGAACAATCCCCCAAAGTAGTTTTGTGAATGGAGCTTTGAGCAAGGAGATCGAAAATGGCAACAAGATGAGCTAGAACAAGGGTTTGAGCTGGTGGGTGATTTTTTTCTGGAGGAAGACGAAGTGTGTGGGTGCAAGGATAAGTGGAGGGGACCCACGTGGGGTCCACGAGGCAGGGGGAGCGCCCAGGGGGTAGGGCGCGCCCTCCACCCTCGTGGGCACACGGTGGGTCCCCCTGATGTGTTCTCAGTGCTTATATTTCTTAAATATTCTGAAAAAATCATATTTCATTTTCAAGGCATTTGGAGAACTTTTATTTTCGGGGTATTTTTTATTGCAAGGATAATTCAGAAAACAGACAGAAAATACTATTTTCACTTTATTTAATATAAATAACAGAAAGTAAAAAGAGGGTACAAAAAGTTGTGCTTTCTAACTTCATCCATCTCATGCTCATCAAAAGGAGTCCACTAACAAGGTTGATCAAGTCTGGTTAACAAACTCATTCCGAATCACATGAAACCAGAGAAATTTTGAATAACACTAGGTTACCTCAACAGGGATATGCACGTCCCCTGAAGGAAATATGCCCTAGAGGCAATAATAAAGTTATTATTTATTTCCTCATATCATGATAAATGTTTATTATTCATGCTAGAATTGTATTAACCGGAAACATAATACATGTGTGAATACATAGACAAACATAGTGTCACTAGTATGCCTCTACTTGACTAGCTCGTTGATCAAAGATGGTTGAGTTTCCTAGCCATAGACATGAGTTGTCATTTGATCAACGAGATCACATCATTAGGAGAATAATGTGATTGACTTGACCCATTTCGTTAGCTTAGCACTTGATCGTTTTAGTTTACTGCTATTGCTTTCTTCATGACTTATACATGTTCCTATGACTATGAGATTATGCAACTCCCGAATACCGGAGGAACACTTTGTGTGCTACCAAACATCACAACGTAACCGGGTGATTATAAAGGTGCTCTACAGGTGTCTCCGATGGTGTTCGTGAAGTTGGCATAGATCAAGAATAGGATTTGTCACTCCGATTGTAGGAGAGGTATCTCTGGTCCCACTCGGTAATGCACATCACTATAAGCCTTGCAAGCAATGTGACTAATGAGTTAGTTGCGGGATGATACGTTATAGAATGAGTAAAGAGACTTTCCGGTAACGAGATTGAACTAGGTATTGAGATACCGACGATCAAATCTCGGGCAAGTAACATACTGATGACAAAGGGAACAACGTATGGTGTTATGCGGTTTGACCGATAAAGATCTTCGTAGAATATGTAGGAACCAATATGAGCATCCAGGTTCCTGATACGTCTCCGTCGTATCTATAATTTTTGATTGTTCCATGCCAATATTCTACAACTTTCATATACTTTTGGCAACTTTTTATACTATTTTTGGGACTTACATATTGATCCATTGCCCAATGCCAGTTCATGTTTGTTGCATGTTTTTTGTTTCGCAGAATATCCATATCAAACAGAGTCCAAACGGGATAAAAACTAACAGAGATTTTTTTGGAATATATATGTTTTTTGGGAAGAAAAATCCATGCGAGACGATGCCCGAGGGGGCCACGAGGCAGGGGGCGCGCCCCTGACCCTTGTGGCCACCCCGTAAGGCGGTTGGTGGTCTTCTTTCTCCACAAGAAAGCTAATATCCGGATAGAGACCGTGTTAAAATTTCAGCCCAATCCGAGTTACGGATCTCCGGGAATATAAGAAACGGTGAAAGGGTAGAATCGAAGAACGCAGAAACAGAGAGACATATCCAATCTCAGAGGGGCTCTCGCCCCTCCCATGCCATGGAGGCCAAGGACCAGAGGGGAAACCCTTCTCCCATCTAGGGAGGAGGTCAAGGAAGAAGAAGACGAAGGGGCCCCCTCTCCCCTTCTCTTCCGGTGGCGCCGGAACGCTGCCGTGGCCATCATCATCATCACCGCGATCTACACCAACACCTCCACCATCTTCATCAACATCTCCATCACCTTCCCCCTCTATCTACAGAAGTCCACTCTCCCGCAACCCGCTGTACCGTCTACTTGAACATGGTGCTTTATGCTTCATATTATTATCCAATGATGTGTTGCCATCCTATGATGTCTAAGTAGATTTTCGTTGTCCTATCAGTGGTTGATGAATTGCTATGATTGATTTAATTTGCTTGTGGTTATGTTGTTGTCCTTTGGTGCCCATCATATGAGAGCGCGCGTGGATCACACCATAGGGTTAGTTGTATGTTGATAGGACTATGTATTGAAGGGCAAGAGTGACAGAAGCTTCAACCTAGCATAGAAATTGATGCATACGGGATTGAAGGGGGACCAATATATCTTAATGATATGGTTGGGTTTTACCTTAATGAACGTTATTAGTTGCGGACGCTTGCTAATAGTTCCAATCATAAGTGCATAGAATTCCAAGTCAGGGATGACATGCTAGCAGTGGCCTCTCCCACATAATACTTGCTATCGGTCTAGTAAAGTAGTCAATTGCTTAGGGGCAATTTCGCAACTCCTGCCACCACTTTTCCACACTCGCTATATTTACTTTATTGCTTCTTTACTTACAACAGCCCCTACCTTTTATTTACTTGCTCTTTATTATCTTGCAAACCTATCCAACAACACCTACAAAGTACTTCTAGTTTCATACTTGTTCTAGGTAAAGCGAACGTCAAGCATGCGTAGAGTTGTATCAGTGGTCGATAGAACTTGAGGGAATATTTGTTCTGCCTTTAGCTCCTCGTTGGGTTCGACACTCTTACTTATCGAAAACTGTTGCGATCACCTATACTTGTGGGTTATCAAGACCTTTTTCTGGCGCCGTTGCCGGGGAGCAATAGCGTGGGGTGAATATTCTCGTGTGTGCTTGTTTGCTTTATCACTAAGTAATTTTTATTTGTTGTTCTTATTTGTTTTCTATCTTTAGTTATGGGTAGGAAACGCAAAATACCAAAAAAATTATTTGTACCTACTAAACCAATGGTTGACGAACCAATCAAAATCTATCACACTGTTGAAGCTTATTACTTGGATCATTATCGGTGTCAAAACCGGCGGATCTCGGGTAGGGGGTCCCGAACTGTGCGTCTAAGGCAGATGGTAACAGGAGGCAGGGAACCCGATGTTTTACCCAGGTTCGGGCCCTCTTGATGGAGGTAAAACCCTATGTCCTGCTTGATTTATTCTTGATGATATGAGTATTACAAGAGTTGATCTACCATGAGATCGAAGAGGCTAAACCCTAGAAGCTAGCCTATGGTATGATTGTATGTTGTCCTACGGACTAAAACCCTCCGGTTTATATAGACACCGAAAAGGGCTAGGGTTACACCAGGTCAGTTACAAAGGAGGAG
Source organism: Triticum urartu (assembly GCF_056163025.1). Classification (NCBI taxonomy): domain Eukaryota; kingdom Viridiplantae; phylum Streptophyta; class Magnoliopsida; order Poales; family Poaceae; genus Triticum; species Triticum urartu. Next base: position 521,647,655 of record NC_141878.1, read on the forward strand.
ATATACATATCCGTATTGTCTAAGCTTGCCTTCCACGCCAAGTAGAGTCCCATCCGGACACTAGACGAAGTATTCAATCTTGTATCTTCATAGTCCAACAGTCCAGCCAAAGGATATAATCCGGCTGTCCGGAGACCCCCTAATCCAGGACTCCCTCAGTAGCCCCCGAACCAGGCTTCAATGACGATGAGTCCGGCGCGTAGTGTTGTCTTTGGCATTGCAAGGCGGGTTCTTCTCCAATTTTCAAGTGTTCGTAAGCAGTGTCCGACTCCATAAATGTTGAACCTCTTGGCTTCTGTGCCCAATAAGGGCTTTCTCCCACGCGTCGAATGAATACGAGGCGCCAGGGCGTTTTTACATTCGCCCCCTAGCCAGATAAATAAGTTGTCTATTAAAGGGATGGGGATTCTTATATCCGATCCATACCATCCTCCCCGAGCGAGAATCCATCAGAGCGCATTTCAGGAAGATCCATTCCAGCATGGCCGACCTCCGCAGCTCCTCCTCCCGCCCCCGTAGCCCTAAGCCCGGTGATTGGGAGAGGTGTTCAGTCCCGCACAGTCGATTAGTCGAACTGCATACTAAGGGATTTCTCCCTCCGGCGTATATGGTGCCCGTTCGAGCCGGGCTTGCCACCTACAATGGCGGGGAGAAAGCGGAGAGCTTTCCCTGTCCCTCCATGGGGGAACGGGTCTGCCTTGTTCCTTATTTACTAAGGGGACTCGGATTTCCAATTCATCCGTTCCTCCGCGGGCTCCTGGAGTTCTATGGCCTCCAATTACACAATCTCACCCCTGCCTCCATTCTACATATCGCCGGCTATGTTTCTCTCTGCGAGTTGTTCCTGGGCTGCTAGGCTCACTTCGAGCTGTGGAAAAGGCTATTTTGCCTCGTCCCTCGCATACAAAGGAGATCACTTTATCAAGTGGGCGGAGCCGAAATATGGCGCATCGCCGATACCGGATACCTGTCCGGTACCCCGAAGAAGTCATCCAAAGACTGGCCTTCAGAATGGTTTTATATGGAGGACGTTCCCCTTCCGGACCCTGTTCGGCGGGGTCTTCCTGAGTTCAACAATGCTCCACTGAAGAAGCGCCGAAGTTGGCGCCCACGGAGCCCCCAGGAGGAAGACAACAGAGAAGTCCTCTATCTGATGAACCGGATCAAAGCACTGGCTCAATCAGGATTGACAATAATCGAAGTTATGTCAATTTGCATAATGCGGGGAGTGCAACCACTTCAATACCGTGGGCACCCCTTGTGGTGTTATAACGGGGTGGATGACGCCACCCGCTGCGGGCATAAGGGTCCGGACAATGCTGCTGCTTTAGCGAAAATTCTGTCCGAATTGTTCAAGGGCGAGGAAGAGGAGTTCACCCGCATCAAGCCACTGGATGGATTCTCCATGTACAATCCTCCAAGCTGGGTAAGTTATATCTCCCTGCTCCCATTTTTCCCGCATTCTTTGTCGTAAGTATTCACCTTGCCACTTTGCGGCAGGAACTGCGAAAAGCCATAAAGGAGGTCAGCAGCCCTTCTCCACAACCAGAGGACCCTGACCGGGCCCTCGACTCCGGACTTGAAAAAGATTCGGTTATATTCGTGGAGCTGATAGACCGGCAGTTCTATCAGTTAAGCCGCGATGATGCCATGGTGGCCATTATGACCGACTATCCCGGACTGCTCCCTGCATCACAAGTAAGAAAAACCAAAAATCCCAACTCCAAAACTAGGATCCCCTTTTAGGCACTTCACCCACCATATACACATGACATCTTTTACAGGGAAGGCATTCGGGACGCCCTGCCGAACCCACAGCAACTCGCCAACAAGAGGCACCGAGGCAGGGTAGGACAAAAAGGAAGGCGGTCAGGACGGAGATGCCGGCGCAAAGGTATAAGAAAAACCCCGCTCCGTGGTTGTCGTCTTTCTCAAAATGTAATGACGCCCATGTTTCTTTAACAGAAAAAATGCTCGCCGGAATATGTCCGGCGATGTTGCCAATCACGCTTCCACCAGTCGGGCGCCAGGACCGGACACGGAGGCAGAAGCCGATATGGGGCAGGCGCCGGATAACCCCCCTACAGAGGATGCGGATAGATTATCAGCTACAAACTCAGAAGTGGAAAGCACCATGAATCATAGGCGCCGCCGGGCCGTACTCCGTGACGCTTGTTTCTCACCAGAGGCGTTTAATGCCTTCAATTCTGGAGAGGCGTACCTCTGTGCTGCTCAAGATGGTCTATCCAGAGCCACGGATCAGTATGTAAAGGATGTACGGGTGAGTAAATCTGATGATTTATATGTATCAGTAGCCCCTGAGACTTGAAACAGTTAGCAGAACTGATTTAAGGATAATCTTTATTGTGCAGGTTCTTACAGAGAAGAATACTAGGCTGTCACAGGAGCTGGAGGAATGCAAGACCCAACTGCGGGCTGCTGTGGCCGCATTGCAGGAACCGAAAAGTCACCTGCTGGTAACATTTACTTTAAAGAATGATGGTTACCATATAACATGCGGCATGGTTGCAGATCTAACAACAGATGTTGCAGATAAATCCGGAGAGAATCCGGAGGACCAGCATGTTATGCGACAGCTAGAGGCTGGCAAACGCGTGCTGACTGAGGTTAGGCGGGAGAAAAACAATCTCCAAGATGCCAATATTAAGCTGAGCGTGGAACTAAAAGACATTCAGGGCCAGCTTGCAGAATTCGAGAAGGAGAATAAGCGGCTTTGGCGCGACATTTTCAGTAAGTGCTTGAACGAATCCTTTTAAAGGAGTTCAGCGAAGAAGCCGACTAACATCGTTATGTCTGTAGGTATGCTGACGGGTCGTCCCACGGAGGAAATGCCCGGGTCTGCGGGTGATCTTCTGTCCGAGCTGTCACATATGCACGAACAAGTTCGACAGGTGATGCAGGGTGTTGCCCAGGCCTTGTGGCCGTCCGTCTCCCTGCCAGAGGGCGTTGCCGAGCTTGCAGAGAAGCTCAAGGGAGCACGGCGGCGCTTCCGATTATGGAAGATATCAGCCTGCCGACAGGGTGCCAGAGAAGCCTGGGCCATGGTGAAGACGCGGTATACCAAGGCAGACCCATATCACATGGCCGAGGTCGGACCTGTGGGGCCCGACGAATTTTTTCCCCCGTTAGCTTAGTTTATGGGCAAGTAGAATTAGCCGCAAAGTATTCTCAACAGGATTGTAAGCTAGACCGCCTGTTGGATGGTATAGAAGAGGAATTTAGTCACTCTGCATGACTATGTAATTAAAGTGACATGTATAATGCCTTCTAGCCGGATTGTAGATCATTTGTCGTTGCGGACCTTTTTGCTTCAACCTCGGGCCCAATAGCCCGGAGTGTATCCGAATACCCGCTTAGTTATATAAGAACCGGGGTATGCGTGGAGACCAGGCGTAGGGGTCATTAGTGCTTTATCAGACAAGTGCCCAACTAGTTATGTTATATTACATGGGTAGTAAGAAACATCTTCCAGGGAGAATAGTTCCGTTAAGGGTTCCTTTCCCTGGGTAAGCATGCCCTAAAGTGCATGTCCGGACTGCGATAGGAAACGCAGGAAAAACATCTGGGGGCAGATATGGACAATAAATAAAAATCATCTTTTGTTCACCGACCGAATATTCCCTTAAGAATGCTAGCTTTCGGCTTCACCCAGTCTGAGGTACACATCCGGCTGACCCAGCAGTAACAATCGCAGAGGTGCTCCCCTTATGCCCTAGCCGAATTAACGGGAACATAGGGCATAAAGAGCCAGGCAACCTAGCTTGGCCAAAACTTAAGTCATATTGATGCATATAATGGTGAAAAAAGGTACATGCGGAAGTATAACACATGTGTGGGGCATGAGGCCCAGATAAATAATTTAAGCTTCTGTGAAAGAAGCCCCCAGGTATGAAGAGTGCGGCTAGCGCATCTGTAATGTGCAAGAGAGGCACAAGGTGACCCTTGAAGGCCTAGAGAAATAATAAAAGAAAGAAAGAAAGAGAAACAAGACAGATAATGTATATGCAGAAAATGGACAAAGGGAGGGGACTAACATAGAGTCCGGTGCTAGGCGTAGAATCTTCGGAGCCTGGCCGCGTTCCATGGGTTCGGCTCGAGTCGACTAGTCGATGCATCCCGCAGTCGGTACGCTCCACCGGTCAGAACTTGGTCAATAATGAAGGGACCTTCCCATTTGGGCTCGATCTTGTTCTTTTTCTTATCTGGCAGGCGTAGAACTAGTTCGCCAACGTTATAAGTTTTGGCCCGTACTTCTCTGCTTTGGTATCTGCGAGCCTGTTGCTGATAAAATGCGGAACAGGCTTTGGCTACATCGCGCTCCTCCTCCAGGGTGTCCAAACTGTCCTGCCGATCGAGCTCGGCTTCTCTTTCTTCGTACATGCGCACTCGAGGTGAGTCATGAATTATGTCACAGGGCAAGACTGCCACTGCGTCGTACACCGTAAAGAAGGGTGTATATCCGGTACTACGATTCGGCGTGGTCCGCAGCCCCCAGAGTACGGAGTCAAGCTCCTCTACCCAGTGCGTGTTAGACTCCGTTAAGGAGCGCACTAATCTAGGTTTAATGGCGCTCATTATAAGACCGTTTGCTCGCTCGACTTGACCGTTGGTTTGTGGGTGATAGACTGAAGCATAACCGAGCTTGATGCCCATTTTGCTGCACCGGAGTTTTACCTCGTCGGCCGTGAAGTTCGTGCCATTATCAGTGATGATGCTGTGGGGGACGCCATAACAGTGTACAACCTCGGATATGAAGTCTATCACCGGTCTAGATTCGGCTGTTTTAACAGGTTTGGCCTCTATCCATTTGGTGAATTTGTCCACCATGACCAATAAGTATTTTTTCTTGTGGGTTCCCCCTTTATGGGGTCCAACCATGTCAAGCCCCCAGACCGCAAAGGGCCATGTAATGGGGATTGTTTGGAGGGCGGTGGGTGGCATGTGGCTTTGATTTTCAATGAGCTGGCAACCGGCGCAGCGTTGGACCAAGTCCTGTGCATCTGCCCGGGCCGTTGGCCATTAAATCATGTACGGAAGGCCTTGCTTACAAGAGCCCGGGCTGCGGCGTGATGACCGCCGAGTCCGGCGTGAATTTCTGCCAAAAGATTCCGCCCTTCCTCTTCGGAGATGCACCTTTGAAGGACTCCGGTAGTGCTTTTTTGTACAATTCTCCCTCATGGACCCTGTAGGCCTTGGATCGCCACACTATGCAGCGTGCCTCATTTTGGTCCTCCGGAAGTTCCTGTCTAGTTAGGTAGGCCAGGAATGGTTCTGTCCACGGGGCAATAATGGCCATTATTTCGTGGGCTGAAGGTGTTATTTCGGTGGCGGAGCCTCCGATTGTGTCAGAGAGTTCGGTATCGGGTATTTTGGCCGGGTCCGGACTGTTGTTACCGGTATCCCCTTCCCATACTACGGATGGCTTGAACAGCCTTTCCAAAAATATGTTGGGGGGACCGCATCACGTTTTGCGCTGATGCGGGCGAGGATATCCGCCGCCTGATTGTTTTCCCGAGCCACATGGTGAAATTCGAGCCCCTCGAACCGAGCTCACATTTTTAGCACGGCGTTTCGATAGGCCGGCATTTTTGGATCCTTGGCGTCAAAGTCTCCATTTATTTGGGATATTGCGAGGTTTGAATCCCCACGCACCAACAGGCGCTGAATGCCCATGGAGACTGCCATCCAAAGACCATGCAACAGAGCATCATATTCGGCTGCATTGTTGGAGTCTGTATACAATATTTGCAATACGTACTGAACGGTATCTCCGGTTGGGGACGTCAGGACGACGCCAGCCCCTAGACCAGCCAACATTTTAGAACCGTCGAAGTGCATGATCCAATTGGAGTATGCGCCGTACTCGTTAGGGAGTTCGGCCTCCGTCCACTCGGCGACGAAGTCGGCCAATACTTGCGACTTAATGGCTCGTCGAGGTTTGTATGTTATGTCGAACGGGAGGAGCTCAATGGCCCATTTGGCAATCCGGCCTGTAGCGTTGCGGTTTTTTATAATATCATTGAGTGGCACTTCCGAGGCTACTGTAATTGAACACTCTTGAAAGTAGTGTCACAGCTTCCGCGATGCCATGAATACCGCATATGCTATCTTTTGGTAATGCGGGTACCGTGATTTGCATGGAGTGAGGACAGTGGATACATAGTATACCGGATTTTGAAGAGGGAATTTATGTACGTCCGCTTCCCGTTCGACAACGAGTACCGCGCTTAAAACTTGATGAGTTGCCGCAATGTACAACAACATCGGTTCGCCGATGTTTGGCGCGGCCAGGATTGGGTTGGTTGCCAAGATGGCCTTTATTTCTTCCAATCCGGCTGTGGCCGTGTCCGTCCATTCGAAGTGTTCGGTGCGCCCAAGGAGGCGATAAAGGGGTAAAGCCTTTTCTCCTAAGCGGGATATAAAGCGGCTTAGAGCCGCCATGCATCCAGTTAACTTCTGGATTTGTTTGAGATCTGTTGGGGTAGCCAACTGTGACAAAGCTCGGATTTTGGTCGAGTTAGCTTCAATACCTCTACTGGAGACAATGAAACCCAGGAGCTTTCCGGCTGGTACGCCGAAAACGCATTTTTCCGGATTGAGCTTGATGTCGTATGTTTGGAGGTTGTCGAACGTGAGCCTCAAGTCGTCTATCAAAGAGTCGACGTGTTTGGTTTTGACGACCACATTGTCTACGTATGCCTCTACTGTTTTGCCGATTTGTTTCTCCAGACATGTCTGAATCATGCGCTGATATGTTGCGCCGGTGTTTTTGAGCCCAAAAGGCATTGTGCTAAAACAGAAGGGACCGTATGGTGTGATGAATGTTGTTGCGGCTTGGTCGGACTCCACCATCTTGATTTGGTGGTAACCGGAGTATGCGTCGAGGAAACACAATGACTCGTGTCCTGCAGTAGCATCAATGATTTGATCGATGCGTGGGAGGGGGAAGGGATCCTGTCGGTGTCAAAACCGGTGGATCTCGGGTAGGGGGTCCCGAACTGTGTGTCAAGGCCGGATGGTAACAGGAGACAAGGGACACGATGTTTTTACCCAGGTTCGGGCCCTCTCGATGGAGGTAATACCCTACTCCTACTTGATTAATATTGATGATATGGGTAGTACAAGAGTAGATCTACCACGAGATCAAGGAGGCTAAACCCTAGAAGCTAGCCTATGGTATGATTGTTGTGTATGGAGTTGATTGCCTACGGACTACAACCCTCCGGTATATATAGACACCGGATAGGGTTAGGGTTACACAGAGTCGGTTACAATGGTAGGAGATCTTGAATATCCGCATCGCCAAGCTTGCCTTCCATGCCAAGGAAAGTCCCATCCGGACACGGGACGAAGTCTTCAATCTTGTATCTTCATAGTCCAGGAGTCCGGCTGAAGGTATAGTCCGGCTACCCGAACACCCCCTAATCCAGGACTCCCTCAGTAGCCCCTGAACCAGGCTTCAATGACGACGAGTCCGGCGTGCAAATTGTCTTCGGCATTGCAAGGTGGGTTCCTCCTCCAAGTCCTTCATAGAATATTGTAAACACCAAGAGTAGTGTCCGGCTCTGCAAAATAAGCTTCCACATATTGCCATAGAGAGAATAATATTAACACAAATCAAATCTGCTGACGCATTCTGTAGTGCGCCATCACACTACGGCCAAGTCCTTTACTCGAATCGTTTTTACTTTTCCACCTCAGCATGTTTTGCGAGGCGGTTTCTTTGGCACGTCTTGTCAAAGCAGAGATCGTGTACCCTCTTTATGGGATTCTCATCAATACGGACGTGGGTAACCCTAACCGCGCCATTTATCACGGCGCTTGGGAGACAAGCGAGTTTTACTAGGCTGGTGGGGACGCACAACCGCATCTGCCCATATAAGGGGATAAGGATCCACCTTTTTACCTACGCCGGTTGTGCGTCCCCACCAGCCTAGTAAAACTCGCTTGTCTCCCAAGCGCCATGATAAATGGCGCGGTTAGGGTTACCCACGTCCGTATTGATGAGAATCCCGTAAAGAGGGTACATGATCTCTGCTTTGACAAGACGTGCCAAGGAAACCGCCTCGCGAAACATGCTGAGGTGGAAAAGTAAAAACGATTTGAGTAAAGGACTTGGCCGTAGTGTGATGGCGCACTGCGGAATGCGTCAGTAGATTTGATTTGTGCTAATATTATTCTCTCTATGGCAATATGTGGAAGCTTATTTTGCAGAGCCGGACACTACTCTTGGTGTTTACAATCTTCTATGAAGGACTTGGAGGAGGAACCCGCCTTGCAATGCCGAAGACAATTTGCGCGCCGGACTCGTCATCATTGAAGCCTGGTTCAGGGGCTACTGAGGGAGTCCTGGATTAGGGGGTGTTCGGGTAGCCAGACTCCTGGACTATGAAGATACAAGATTGAAGACTTCATCCCGTGTCCGGATGGGACTTTCCTTGGCGTGGAAGGCAAGCTTGGCGATGCGGATATTCAAGATCTCCTACCATTGTAACCGACTCTGTGTAACCCTAACCCTATCCGGTGTCTATATAAACCGGAGGGTTGTAGTCCGTAGGCAATCAACTCCATACACAACAAACATACCATAGGCTAGCTTCTAGGGTTTAGCCTCCTTGATCTCGTGGTAGATCTACTCTTGTATTACCCATATCATCAATATTAATCAAGCAGGAGTAAGGTATTACCTCCATCGAGAGGGCCCGAACCTGGGTAAAAACATCATGTTCCCTGCTTCTTGTTACCATCCGGCCTTGACGCATAGTTCGGGACCCCTTACCCGAGATCCGCCGGTTTTGACACCGACAGCGTGCTTCCCAACTGGGGATGATTCCTCTAAAGGTTGTGCTACTTTGCTCGATGCGGTTCTAGTCTATTTCCATCTTTTGAAGAGTTTCCTCATAGATGAAGTTTAATCCGCTGCCGTCGTCTATGAGTACTTTGGTGAGTCGAAAGTCGTCCACGATTGGACTGAGGACCAGTGCGGCTGGTGCTCGGGCTGTTCGGAATTTAGGTTCGTCACTGGCATTGAAGGTAATAGCCGTGTCACTCCATGGATTTATTGCTGCTACGTGGCAGATTTCGGCCATGCTGCGGAGTGTTCACTTGCGCCTATTATTTGACGCGAAGGTCTCAAAGACTGTTAACACCGTATTGTTATCCACGGGATGGTGCTCTGTGGTATTTGGGATAAGAAGCACCACTTTTGGCCACCGGTCGGAGTATCCAACATGCTCTAAGGCTATGCGTTGGTATTGTATCCGCTGTACTATGAATTTTGTAGGGTCCGTTGAGCCATCCCTCCAGTACGGTTCCATGCCCTGTAGAGGGTTTTTGTTTCTTTACAACTAGCTCGGGTGTCTTGTGATAGTGCACCCTTTTACTTCGGACTGGGTGTATATTCAGAGCCGGATTATCCCAAAATTTCGTTTCGGTTTTCCAAGCGCTTTCCATCGCACAGTACTTTCGTAATATGGACGCCAAGTCAGCGATGCGTGATATGTCACGGCGAATTAAGGCGTTAAGGATTCCCTTGTCCGTGCAATTCTTGCAGAAAAGTGAGACTGCATCTTCCTCGCAACAGTCCTTAACCTTGTTCAATACAAGGAGGAATCTGGCCCAATAATGATGTACTGTTTCATGGGGCTCTTGCCTGATGTGGGAAAGATCGTTTATGTTTGGGTGGGTGGGTGGATTTAAGTCCGAACCCCTACCCAATCTGAGACCCAGGGGCTGAGGGGTTTCCGATCTTGGAAGTTCAGATTCGGATATGTTGCCCGATGGGTCTGGCCCGCTGCCTGACTCTAGGTTCAGGGTTTGGGTGATGTCCTCCCGTGAACGGGTATCCGGCTCGGAGAGCTCAGGTATTTGGACATAGTTGGTCCTCAAGATAGAGGAAGAGTTGCCGCATTGTTCCTCCACAATCGCAACATGATGGGTGACCGGTGGAGAGTTAATCTCCCTTTGATCGGGTTTAAGCCCAATCCGATCATAGTCTATAGCGACTCCCAGGGCGGCGATGCGATCCAAGAGTTCGTTTAGGGAGGCGAACTCCATTGGATCCATCTGCTCGGCGAATTCCGAGCCGACGTGGAGGCTGTTTTCAATGACCCGAGAAGTCATCGTCGGCGTAGCAGCCGAACAGGCGGTCATGACAAAAGTTCCTAGCCGGAGAGTTTGACCGACAGCCAGGGCTCCTCCGGCGATAATGTGGTTTTTAACAACGAGATGAGGCATCCTTCCTTATGGCGACGTCACAGAGGAACTCTCAATGAAAGCACCAATGTCGGTGTCAAAACCGGCGGATCTCGAGTAGGGGGTCCCAAACTGTGCGTCTAAGGTGGATGGTAACAGGAGGCAGGGAACACGATGTTTTACCCAGGTTCGGGCCCTCCTGATGGAGGTAAAACCCTATGTCCTGCTTGATTTATTCTTGATGACATGGGTATTACAAGAGTTGATCTACCATGAGATCGGAGAGGCTAAACCCTAGAAGCTAGCCTATGGTATGATTGTATGTTGTCCTACGGACTAAAACCCTCCGGTTTATATAGACACCGGAGGGGGCTAGGGTTACACAAGGTCGGTTACAAAGGAGGAGATATACATATCCGTATTGCCTAGCTTTCCTTCCACGCCAAGTAGAGTCTCATCCAGACACGAGACGAAGTCTTCAATCATGTATCTTCATAGTCCAACAGTCCGGCCAAAGGATATAGTCCGGCTGTCCGGAGACCCCCAATTCAGGACTCCCTCAACCATCCCATCATAGCCGGCCATCGCAGCTCCTCCTGTCGCTCCCATAGCACTAAGCCAAGTAACTGGGAGAAGTGTTCCGTCCCCCACAGCCAATTAGTAGAGTTGCAGACCCAGGGGTTTCTCCCTCCTGTGTATATGGTTCCCGTCCGAGCCAGACTAGCCACTTATAATGACGGGGAGCAAGCGGAGAGCTTTCCCAACCCATCCAGGGGGAGCGGGTATGCCTCGTCCCTTACATATTGAGGGGACTCGGATTTCCAATCCATCCGTTCCTCTGCGGACTCCTGGAGTTCTATGGCCTCCAGCTGCATAACTTCACTCTCGCCTCCATATTACACATCACTTGCTACGTCGCCTTTTGCGAGCTGTTTCTGGGCTGTGAAGCTCATTTCAAGCTATGGAAGAGGCTATTCCGCCTCGTACCCCGTACACAGGAGGGGTCAATATATCAAGTGGGCGGAGCCGAAATATGGCGCATCGCCAGGACCGGATACCTGTCCGGTACTTCGCAGAAGACATCCGAAGACTGGCCTTCGGAGTGGTTTTATATGGAGGACGTCCCCCTTCCAGACCCTATTCGGATGGGCCTTCCTGAGTTTGATAATGCCCCTTTGAAGAAACGCCACAGCTGGCACCCTCGGATCCCCCAGGAGGACGATAACAGAGAGGTCCTTTACCTGATAGGCGGGATAAAAATGTTGTCCAAGTCAGGACTGACAATAGTTGAGGTTATGTCAATATGTATAATGCGGGGGGTGCAGCCGCTTCAATATCAGGGGAAACCCATGTGGCACTTCAATGGAGAAGACGATGCCACCCGCTGTGGTCGTAAAGGTCCGGACTCCGCCGCTGCTCTAGCGAAAATACTGTCCGATTTGTACAAAGGAGAGGAAGAGGAGTTCATCGGCATTAAGCCACGGGATGGATTCTCCATGTACAACCCCCCAAATTGGGTGAGCTGCTACTTTTTACTCCAGACCTTCCCGCATTCTTTATCATAAATATTTACCTTGCTATTTCATAGCAGGAACTGCAAAAATCTGTGAGGGAGGTCCACAGCCCATCTCCACAGCCAGGGGAGCCTGACCGGGCCCTCGACCCCGGACTCGAAGAAGATCCGGATATATTTGTGGAGCTTGTCGACAGGACGTTCTATCTGTTAAGCTGCGACGGTGCCTTGGTGGCCATCATAGCCGATTATCCTGGCCTGCTCCCTGCACCGCATGTAAGTAAAACCGGAGTCCCAACTTTCGAGAAGGATCCCTTCTTCGCACTTTACCCACCGCACACGTATTGCGTCTTATAGGGAAGGCCCTCGGGGCGCCATGCCGAACCCGCGGTGACTCATCAACAAGGGGCACCGAAGCCGGGTAGGCTTAAAAGGAAGGTGGTCAGGACTGAAACGCCGTTGCAGAGGTATGAAAAAACCCTGCTCCGTGGTTGTCATCTTTAAAATATAATAACGTCCATGGTTCCTGGAAGAAAAACGCTCGTCGGACAGTGTCCGGAGGGCCTGCCGGCCACGGCTCCACCAGCCGGACTGTAGAACCGGACTCAGGGGCAGATGCTAACGTGGGGACAACACTGGATGTTCTTCCTACAGAGGACGCGGATAGGCTGTCCGCTACGAATTCCGAAGTGGAGAGCGCCATGAATCACAGGCGTCGCCGGGCTGTACTCCGCGACCCTAGTTTCTCCGAAGAGGCGTTCAACGCCTTCAACTCAGGAGACGCGTACATCCGTGCTGCTCAAAATGGCCTTGCCAGAGCCACGGACCAGTATCTTTAAAATCTGATAATTATGTATATCAGTAGCCCCTGAGACTTGAAACCATTGGCACAACTGATTTAAGGATCATTATATGCGTAGGTTCTTATGGAGAAGAATACCCAGTTGTCTCAAGAGTTGGAGGAGTGCAAAGCCCAGCTACGGGCCGCAGTTGCCGGAACGGAGGAATCCAAGAAGGCCCCATCTGGTAGTACTTGTCTTGATCGAAAAGAAGGAAATGACATGTACCAGTTAGTATTTGGCATGCATGAAAATCTAACAATAGATTCTGCAGATAATCCTGGAGTGAATCTGAAGATCGTGCGAGGAGATGAGCAAGATGCTCAACAACAGCTAGAGGCTGGCGAGCGCGTGCTTACGCGGGTTAGGCGGGAGAAAAACGATCTCCAAGATGCCAATACCCAGCTGGGCGTTGAACTGAAAGATGTTCGGGCCCAGCTTGCCGACTCCGTAAAGGAGAATAAGAGGCTTCGATGCGGCATCTTTAGTAAGTGATTGAATGAACTTTTATAGAGTTCGGCGAAGAGACCAGCTAACAGAGTTAGATCTGTAGGTATGCTGACGGGTTGTCCTGAAGAGGAGATGCCCGGATCTGCAGGCGATCTTCTGCAAGAGCTCTCACAACTGCACGAACAAGTTCGGCAGGTGATGCAGGGCATTGCCCAGGCCTTGTGGCCATCCGCCTCCCTGCCAGGAGGCATGGGGGAGCTCGTAGAGATGCTCAAGGGAGCGCGGTGGCGCTTCCGATTATGGAAGATATCGGCCTGCCGACAAGGTGCAAGGGAAGCCTAGGCCATGGTGAAGACGTGATATACCAAGGCTGACCCAAATCACATGGCCGAGGTTGGACCTGTAGGGGCTGATGGGAAAGAGATCCCCGTTAGTCTGGTATATGACTAGGTAAAATTTGCCGCAAAGTATTCCCAATAGGATTGTAGGCTAGATAGCCTGTTGGATGGTATAGAAGAAGAATTTAGTCAGTCTAAGTGACTGTGTACTTCAAAGGACATATGTTGTCCCTAGCCGGATTATAGATCATTTCTCATGGCGGACCTTTTCGCTTCAACCTCCGGACCCGACAGTCTGGAGTGTATCCGAATACCCGCTCAGTTATGTAAAAATCGGGGTACGCGTGGAAACCAGGCATAGGGGTCATAAGTGCTTGAACAAACAAGTACCCTAGCTATGTAATATTACATGGATAGTAAGAAACATCTTCCAGGGAGAATAGTTCCGTTAAGGGATCCTTTCCCTGGTACGCATGCATTGATGTGCATGTCCGAACTACGAAAAGAGATGCATGATATAAGCATCTGGGGGCATGTATTGAAATAAGTAAAAGTCATCTTTTGTTCATTGACCGAATATTCCCTTAAGAATGCTAGTTTCGGCTTCACCCAGTGTGAGGTACACATCCGGCTGACCCGGAAGTAACAATCGCAGAGGTGCTCCCCATATGCCCTAGCCGAATTAACGGGAACGTAGGGCATAAACACAAGAGCCAGGCAACCCAGCTTGGCCAAAACTTAAGTCATGTTGATGCATATAATGGCGAAGAAAAGGTACATGTGGAAAAGTAACACATGTGCAGGGGGCATAAAGCCCGGAATTTAATTATATTAAGCTTTTGTATAAGAAGCCCCCAGGTATAATGAGCACGCACAGCGCGGCAATATTGTGTAGTAAAGACACATTTTAAGCTTTTAAGGCCATGAAGAAAAAGGGAAGAAAGAAAGAAAGACAGATAGGGGATATATATATATATGTATATATATAAGGCGGAGGTAAGGAGACGAACACAGAGTCCGGCACTAGGCATAGAACCTTCGGAGTCTGGCCGCGTTCCATGGGTTTGGCTCGAGTCGATTATCCGATGCATCACACAGACGATACGCTCCACCAGTTAGAACTTTATCGATGATGAAGGGACCTTCCCATTTGGTCTTGAGATTGTCCTTTTTCTTCTCTGATAGGCGTAGAACGAGTTCGCCAACGTTATAAGTTTTGGCTCGTACTTATCTGCTTTGATACCGTCGAGCTTGTTGCTGATAGAATGCGGAGCGGGCTTTTGCAACGTCGCGCTCCTCCTCCAGGGAGTCTAAACTGTCCTGCCGATCAAGCTCGGCTTCTTTCTCTTCGTACATGCGCACTCGAGGTGAGTCATGAATGATGTCGCAGGGCAGTACCGCCTCTATGCCGTACACCATAAAAAATGGTGTGTATCCGGTAGTGCGATTCGGCGTGGTCCGCAGCCCCTATAGTACGGAGTCGAGCTCCTCAACCCAGTGCGTATCTGATTCCTTCAAGGATCGCACTAATTTGGGTTTAATGCCGCTCATAATAATACCATTTGCTCGTTCGACTTGACCGTTTGTTTGGGGGTGATAGACGGAGGCATAATCGATCTTAATGCCCATGTTGCCGCACCAAGTTTTTACCTCGTCAGCTGTGAAGTTCGAGCCGTTATCATTGATGATGCTGTGGGGGACACCATAACGGTGTACAAGCCCGGATATGAAGTATATCACTGGTCCGGACTCAGCCGTTTTAACTGGCTTGGCTTCTATCCATTTGGTGAATTTATCCACCATGACCAATAGGTACTTTTTCTTATGGCTTCCTCCTTTAAGGGGTCCGACCATATCGAGCCCCCAGACCACAAAGGGCCAAGTAATGGGGATTGTTTGGAGAGCGGTAGGTGGCATATGGCTTTGGTTTGCAAAAAGCTGGCAACCGACGCAATGTTGGACGAGGTCCTGTGCGTCTGCTCGGGCTGTCGGCCAGTAGAAACCTGTACGGAAGGCCTTGCTTACAAGGGCCCGAGCTGCGGCGTGATGGCCGCCGAGTCCAGCGTGAATTTCTGCCAAAAGTTGCCGTCCTTCCTTTTTGGAGATGCACTTTTGAAGTACTCTGGTAGCGCTTTTCTTATAGAGCTCTCCCTCGTGGACCTTGTAGGCTTTAGACCGTCGCACAATGCAGCGTGCCTCGTTTGGGTCCTCAGGGAGTTCTTGCCTATTTAGGTAAGCCAAGAAGGGTTCTGTCCACGGGGCGATGACAACCATAATCATGTGGGCCGAAGGTGTTATTTCGATGGCGGAGCCTCCGATTATGTCAGAGTGTTCGGAATCTGGTGTTGTGGCCGGATCCGGACTGTTGTTGCCGGTTTCCCCTTCCCACACCACGGATGGCTTAAACAGCCTTTCCAAGAAGATATTAGGTGGGACACGGATTGCTAGCCAGTCCAGAAGTTTTATTTCTCTAATGAATCCGGCCTCGAGTAACTTGGCTAGCTCCTCTCCCATGGCTTTGTCGCTTAGGCTCTGAGAAACACCGAAGAGTCTGCTTGACTGGCTTGTATCCCTTTAGAATGTTTAGGCTATGCTCGGCTAGCCTGCGTGCGATTCCTGGCATGTCTGAAGGATGCCAGGCGAAGATATCCCAATTCTCGCGCAGGAACTCCCGCAGTGTGGCGTATGTTGTGGGGTTTAGTTGTGCCCCGATGGATGCTGTTTTTGTAGGGTCTGTTGGGTGGACCTGGAATTTGACTATTTCGTCCGCTGGTTTAAAAGAGGTGGACTTGGGTCTTTTGTCGAGTATCACGTCGTCCGTGTCCACTGTGGAGCGCAGCGCAGTTAGTTCTTCGGCCGCGAGGGCTTCGGATAACGCCTTGAGGGCCAGTGCGGCGGTTTTATTTTCGGCTATGTCTGGATCACTAGCTAGAGTGATAATTCAATTGGGCCCGGCATCTTGAGCTTCATGTACCCGTAATGGGGTATAGCTTGGAAGATCGTGAATTCCTCCCGCCCTAAAAGGGCGTGGTATCCGCTATTGAACGGGGCCACTTGGAATGTGCATTCTTCGGACCTATAATTCTCCGGCGTGCCGAATACCACATCTAGTGTGATTTTTCCCGCACATCGTGCCTCCCGACTAGGGATGATTCCTCTGAAGGTCGTGCTGCTTTGCTCAATGCGGCTCTTGTCTATTTCCATTTTGCTTAGAGTCTCCTCATAGATGAGGTTTAATCCGCTGCCACCGTCCATGAGCACTTTAGTAAGCCAGAAGCCGTCCACAATTGGACTAAGGACCAGAGCGACTGGTGCTCGGGCTGTTCGGAATTGAGGTTCGTCACTGGCATTGAAGGTTATGGCCGTGTCGTTCCATGGATTTATTGCCACAACGTGCCAGACTTCGGCGAGGCTGCGGAGTGCTCGCTTGTGCCTATTATTTGATCTGAGAGTCTCGAAGACTGTTAATATTGTATTGTTATTTTCCACGGGATGGTGCTCTGTGGTATTGTTGATGAGGAGATACTCGCCGCTCTTGGCCACTTGCCGGAGTATCCAACATGCTCTAAGGCTGTGTGTTGGCATGGTATCCGTTGTACTGTGAATTTCGCATGGCCCATTGAGCCATCCCTCCAATACGGTTCCACGCCCTGTAGTGGGCTTTGGTTTCTTTGTAATTGGATTGGGTGTCTTACGAGTGTACACCCTTTTAGCTCGGACGGGGGGTTTAGTGGGAGCCGGAGAATCCCAGAATTTTGTTTGGGTTTTCCAGGCGCTTTCCATCGCACATTACTTCTGTACTATGGCCGCCAAGTCAGCGAAGTGTGCTATGTCACGGCGACCTACGGTGTTGAGGATTCCCTTGTCCGTGCAATTTTTGCGAAAGAATGAAATTGTGTCTTCCTCCTGACAGTCCTTGACCTTGCTCATTACAGGGAGGAAGCTGGCCCAATAGTGATGTGCTGTCTCTTGGGGCTCTTGTCTAATGTGGGAAAGATCTCTTATGTCTGGGTGGGTGGGTAGATTTGGGTCCAAACCCTGACCCGATCTAAGACCCAGGGGCAGAGGAGTTTCCGAGCTTGGCAGTTCGGGATCCAGGATGTTGCCCAATATTTCTGGCCCGCTGTCCGATTCTAGGTTCGAAGCTTGGGCCATGTCCTCCCGTAGACGGGTATCCGGCTCAGAGAGCTCGGGAATCCGAACATAGTTTGTCCTCAAAATAGAGGAAGAATCGCCGCATTGCTCCTCCACCACCGCTATCTGATGGGTGACCGGCGGAGAGTTAATCTCCCTTTGGTCGGGTTTAAGCCCGATCCGATCATAATCCGTAGCGACTCCCAGGGCGGCGATGTGATCCAAGAGCTCGTTCAAGGAAGAGAGCTACATTTGATCCATCTACTCGGTGAATCCCGAGCCGACGTGGAGGTTGTTTTTGATGACCCGAGAAGTCATCGTCGGTGCGGCGGCCGAACGGTCGGTCATGACGAAGCCGCCTAGTCGGAGAGTTTGGCCTACAGCCAGGGCTACCCCAGAGGTAATGCTGTCTTTGACAACAAGACGAGCCATCAAGCCTTACCGCGACGGCACAGTGGAACTCTCAATGAAAGCACCAATGTCGGTGCCAAAACCGGCGGATCTCGGGTAGGGGGTCCCGAACTATGCGTCTAAGGCTAATGGTAACAGGAGGCGGGGGACACAATGTTTACCCAGGTTCGGGCCCTCTCGATGGAGGTAATACCCTACTTCCTGCTTGATTGATTTTGATAATATGAGTATTACAAGAGTTGATCTACCACGAGATCGTAGAGGCTAAACCCTAGAAGCTAGCCTATGATTCTGATTGTTCCTGTCCTACGGACTAAACCCTCCGGTTTATATAGACACTGGAGGGGGCTAGGGTTACACAGAGTCAGTTACAAGGGAGGAGACCTACATATCTGAATCGCCAATATTGCTTTCCACGCAAAGGAGAGTCCCATCCGGATACGGGACGAAATCTTCAATCTTGTATCTTCATAGTCCAACAGTCCGGCCAAAGTATATAGTCCGGCTGTCCGAGGACCCCTTAATCCAGGACTCCCTCATCCGCCACCAACGCCCGCCACCATGCCCCTCGTCAGCGCGACGCCACGCCCGCCGCCGCTGGCCCGCGCCAGCCGCCACCGAGCAAAGGGAGGAAGGTGTTGGGGAACGTAGTAATTTCAAAAAAATTCCTACGCACACGCAAGATCATGGTGATGCATAGCAACGAGAGGGGAGAGTATGATCTACGTACCCTTGTAGACCGACAACGGAAGCGTTAGCACAACACGGTTGATGTAGTCGTACGTCTTCGCGGCCCGACCGATCAAGCACCGAAACTACGTCACCTCTGAGTTTTAGCACACGTTCAGCTCGATGACGATCCCCGGACTCCGATCCAGCAAAGTGTCGAGGAAGAGTTCCGTCAGCACGACGGCGTGGTGACGATCTTGATGTACTACCGTTGCAGGGCTTCGCCTAAGCACCGCTACAATATTATCGAGGATTATGGTGGAAGGGGGCACCGCACACGGCTAAGAATATGATCACGCCAATCAACTTGTGTGTCTAGGGGTGCCCCCTGCCCCCGTATATAAAGGAGCAAGGGGAGGACACCGGCCGGCCCTATAGGCGCGCCAAGGAAAGGAGTAGGACTCCTACTAGGAGGGGGAAGGAAGTGGGGAGGGAGAAGGAAAGGGGGGCGCCGCCCCCCCCCCCCTCCTAGTCCAATTCGGACCAGGGGGGAGGAGGCACGCGGCCCACCCTGGCTGCCCTTCTCTCTCTCCACTAAGGCCCATATGGCCCATTACTTCTCCCGGTAGGGTTCCGGTAACCCTCCGGCTCTCAGGTTTTCTCTGAAATCACCCGGAACACTTCCGGTGTCCGAATATAGCCGTCCAATATATCAATCTTTATGTCTCGACCATTTCGACACTCCTCGTTATGTCCCTGATCACATCCGGGACTCCGAACTAACTTCGGTACATCAAAACTCATAAACTCATAATATAACTATCATCGAAACCTTAAGCGTGCGGACCCTACGGGTTCGAGAACAATGTAGACATGACCGAGACACGTCTCTGGTCAATAACCAATAGCGGAACCTGGATGCTCATATTGGCTCCTACATATTCTACGAAGATCTTTATCGGTCAGACCGCATAACAACATACGTTGTTCCCTTTGTCATCGGTATGTTACTTGCCCGAGATTCGATCGTCGGTATCTCAATACCTAGTTCAATCTCGTTACCGGCAAGTCTCTTTACTCGTTTCGTAATACATTATCTCACAACTAACTCATTAGTTGCAATGCTTGCAAGGCTTGTGTGATGTGCATTACCGAGAGGGCCCAGAGATACCTCTCCGACAATCGGAGTGACAAATCCTAATCTCGAAATACGCCAACCCAACATGTACCTTTGGAGACACCTGTAGAGCTCCTTTATAATCACCCAGTTACGTTGTGAAGTTTGGTAGCACACAAAGTGTTCCTCCGGCAAACGGGAGTTGCATAATCTCATAGTCATAGGAACATGTATAAGTCATGAAGAAAGCAATAGCAACACACTAAACGATCGGGTGCTAAGCTAATGGAATGGGTCATGTCAATCACATCATTCTCCTAATAATGTGATCCCGTTAATCAAATGACAACACATGTCTATGGTTAGGAAACATAACCATCTTTGATTAATGAGCTAGTCAAGTAGAGGCATACTAGTGACGTTTAGTTCGTCTATGTATTCACACAAGTATTATGTTTCCGGATAATACAATTCTGGCATGAATAATAAACATTTATCATGATATAAGGAAATAAAATAATAACATTATTATTGCCTCTAGGGCATATTTCCTTCAGTCTCCCACTTGCACTAGAGTCAATAATCTAGATTACACAGTAATGATTCTAGCACCCATGGAGCTTTGGTGCTGATCATGTTTTGCTCGTGGAAGAGGCTTAGTCAACGGGTCTGCAACATTCAGATCCGTATGTATCTTGCAAATCTCTATGTCTCCCACCTGGACTAGATCCCGGATGGAATTGAAGCGTCTCTTGATGTGCTTGGTTCTCTTGTGAAATCTGGATTCCTTTGCCAAGGCAATTGCACCAGTATTGTCACAAAAGATTTTCATTGGACCTGATGCACTAGGTATGACACCTAGATTGGATATGAACTCCTTCATCCAGACTCCTTCCTTTGCTGCTTCCGAAGCAGCTATGTACTCCGCTTCACATGTAGATCCCGCCACAATGCTTTGTTTAGAACTGCACCAACTGACAGCTCCACCGTTTAATGTAAACACGTATCCGGTTTGTGATTTAGAATCGTCCGGATTAGTGTCAAAGCTTGCATCAACGTAACCATTTACGATGAGCTCTTTGTCACCTCCATATATGAGAAACATATCCTTAGTCCTTTTCAGGTATTTCAGGATGTTCTTGACCGCTGTCCAGTGATCCACTCCTGGATTACTTTGGTACCTCCCTGCTAGACTTATAGCAAGACACACATCCACTCCCTGCTATCCAGAAATTCTATATCATTTCCAATCAGCAATATGTCATCCACATATAATATTAGAAATGCTACAGAGCTCCCACTCACTTTCTTGTAAATACAGGCTTCTCCGAAAGTCTGTATAAAACCAAATGCTTTGATCACACTATCAAAGCGTTTATTCCAACTCCGAGATGCTTGCACCAGTCCATAAATGGATCGCTGGAGCTTGCACACTTTGTTAGCTCCCTTTGGATCGACAAAACCTTCCGGTTGCATCATATACAACTCTTCTTCCAGAAATCCATTCAGGAATGCAGTTTTGACATCCATCTGCCAAATTTCATAATCATAAAATGCGGCAATCGCTAACATGATTCGGACAGACTTAAGCATCGCTACGGGTGAGAAAGTCTCATCGTAGTCAACCCCTTGAACTTGTCGAAAACCTTTCGTGACAAGTCGAGCTTTGTAGACAGTAACATTACCATCAGCGTCAGTCTTCTTCTTGAAGATTCATTTATTCTCAATTGCTTGCCGATCATCGGGCAAGTCAACCAAAGTCCATACTTTGTTCTCATACATGGATCCCATCTCAGATTTCATGGCTTCAAGCCACTTTGCGGAATCTGGGCTCACCATCGCTTCTTCATAGTTCATAGGTTCATCATGATCTAGTAGCATGACTTCCAGAACAGGATTACCGTACCACTCTCGTGCGGATCTTACTCTGGTTGATCTACGAGGTTCAGTAGTATCTTGTTCTGAAGTTTCATGATCATCATCATTAGCTTCCTCACTAATTGGTGTAGGTGTCACAGAAACTGGTTTCTGTCATGTACTACTTTCCAATAAGGGAGCAGGTACAATTACCTCATCAAGTTCTACTTTCCTCCCACTCACTTCTTTCGAGAGAAACTCCTTCTCTAGAAAGCTTCCGAATTTAGCAACAAAAGTTTTGCCTTCGGATCTGTGATAGAAGGTGTATCCAATAGTTTCCTTTGGATACTCTATGAAGACACATTTCTCCGATTTGGGTTCGAGCTTATCAGGTTGAAGCTTTTTCACATAAGCATCGCAACCCCAAACTTTCAGAAACGACAACTTTGGTTTCTTGCCAAACCACAGTTCATAAGGCGTCGTCTCAACGGATTTTAATGGTGCCCTATTTAACGTGAATGCGGCTGTCTCTAGAGCATAACCCAAAACGATAGCGGTAAATCAGTAAGAGACATCATAGATCGCACCATATCAAGTAAAGTACGATTACGACGTTCGGACACACCATTACGTTGTGGTGTTCCGGGTGGCGTGAGTTGCGAAACTATTCCGCATTGTTTCAAATGTACACCAAACTCGTAACTCAAATATTCTCCTCCACGATTAGATCGTAGGAATTTTATTTTCTTGTTACGATGATTTTCAACTTCACTCTGAAATTCTTTGAACTTTTCAAACGTTTCAGACTTATGTTTCATTAAGTAGATATACCCATATCTGCTTAAGTCATCTGTGAAGGTGAGAAAATAACGATATCCGCCACGAGCCTGAATATTCATCGGACCACATACATCTGTATGTATGATTTCCAACAAATCTGTTGCTCTCTCCATAGTACCGGAGAACGGTGTTTTTGTCATCTTACCCATAAGGCACGGTTCGCAAGTACCAAGCGATTCATAATCAAGTGGTTCCAAAAGTCCATCAGTATGGAGTTTCTTCATGTGCTTTACACCCATATGACCCAAACGGCAGTGCCACAAATAAGTTGCACTATCATTATCAACTCTGCATCTTTTGGCTTCAACATTATGAATATGTGTGTCACTACTATCGAGATTTAATAAGAATAGACCACTCTTTAAGGGTGCATGACCATAAAAGATATTACTCATATAAATAGAACAACCATTATTCTCTGATTTAAATGAATAACCGTCTCGCATCAAACAAGATCCAGATATAATGTTCATGCTTAACGCTGGCACCAAATAACAATTATTCAGGTCTAATACTAATCCCGAAGGTAGATGTAGAGGTAGTGTGCCGACCGCGATCACATCGACTTTGGAACCATTTCCCACGCGCATCGTCACCTCGTCCTTAGCCAATCTTCGCTTAATCCGTAGTCCCTGTTTCGAGTTGCAAATGTTAGCAGCAGAACCAGTATCAAATACCCAGGTGCTACTGCGAGCATTAGTAAGGTACACATCAATAACATGTATATCACATATACCTTTGTTCACCTTGCCATCCTTCTTATCCGCCAAATACTTGGGGCAGTTCCGCTTCCAGTGACCAGTCTGCTTGCAGTAGAAGCACTCAGTTTCAGGCTTAGGTCCAGGTTTGGGTTTCTTCTCTTGAGTAGCAACTTGCTTGCTGTTCTTTTTGAAGTTCCCCTTCTTCTTCCCTTTGCCCTTTTTCATGAAACTAGTGGTCTTGTTGACCATCAACACTTGATGCTCCTTCTTGATTTCTACCTCCGCAGCTTTCAGCATTGCGAAGAGCTCGGAAATAGTCTTATTCATCCCTTGCAAATTATAGTTCATCACGAAGCTCTTGTAGCTTGGTGGCAGTGATTGGAGAATTCTGTCAATGACGCAATCATCTGGAAGATTAACTCCCAATTGAATCAAGTGAATATTATACCCAGACATTTTGAGTATATGTTCACTGACAGAACTGTTCTCCTCCATCTTGCAGCTATAGAACTTATTGGAGACTTCGTATCTCTCAATTCGGGCATTTGCTTGAAATATTAACTTCAACTCCTGAAACATCTCATATGCTCCATGACGTTCAAAACGTCGTTGAAGTCCCGATTCTAAGCCGTAAAGCATGGCACACTGAACTATCGAGTAGTCATCAGGTTTGCTCTGCCAGACGTTCATAACATCTGGTGTTGCTCCAGCAGCAGGCCTGGCACCCAGCGGTGCTTCCAGGACATAATTCTTCTGTGCAGCAATGAGGATAATCCTCAAGTTACGGACCCAGTCCGTGTAATTGCTACCATCATCTTTCAACTTTGCTTTCTCAAGGAACGCATTAAAATTCAACAGAACAACAGCACGGGCCATCTATCTACAATCAAACATAAACAAGCAAGATACTATCAGGTACTAAGTTCATGATAAATTTAGGTTCAATTAATCATATTACTAAAGAACTCCCACTTAGATAGACATCCCTCTAATCCTCTAAGTGATCCAAATCAATTAAACCATGTCCGATCATCACGTGAGATGGAGTAGTTTCATTGGTGAACATCACTATGTTGATCATATCTACTATATGATTCACGCTCGACCTTTCGGTCTCCGTGTTCCGATGCCATATCTGTATATGCTTGGCTCATCAAGTATAACCTGAGTATTCTGCGTGTGCAACTGTTTTGCACCCGTTGTATTTGAACGTAGAGCCTATCACACCCGATCGTCACGTGGTGTCTCAGCACGAAGAACTTTCGCAACGGTGCATACTCAGGGAGAACACTTCTTGATAATTACTGAGAGATCATCTTAAAATGCTACCGTCAATCAAAGCAAGATAAGATGCATAAAAGATAAACATCACATGCAATCAATATAAGTGATATGATATGGCCATCATCATCTTGTGCTTGTGATCTCCATCTTCGAAGCACCGTTGTGATCACCATCGTCACCGGTGCGACACCTTGATCACCATCGTAGCATCGTTGTCGTCCCGCCAATCTTATGCTTCCACGACTATCGCTACCGCTTAGTGATAAAGTAAAGCATTACAGCGCAATTGCATTGCATACAATAAAGCGACAACCATATGGCTCCTGCCAGTTGCTGATAACTTGGTTACAAAACATGATCATCTCATACAATAAAATTTTAGCATCATGTCTTGACCATATCACATCACAACATGCCCTGCAAAAACAAGTTAGACGTCATCTACTTTGTTGTTGCAAGTTTTACGTGGCTGCTATGGGCTTAAGCAAGAACCAATCTTACCTACGCATCAAAACCACAACGATAGTTTGTCAAGTTGGTGTTGTTTTAACCTTCACAAGGACCGGGCGTAGCCACACTCGGTTCAACTAAAGTTGGAGAAACTGTCACCCGCTAGCCACCTTTGTGCAAAGCACGTCGGGAGAACCGGTCTCGCGTAAGCGTACGCGTAATGTCGGTCCGGGCCGCTTCGTCCAACAATACCGCCGAACCAAAGTATGACATGCTGGTAAGTAGTATGACTTATATCGCCCACAACTCACTTGTGTTCTACTCGTGCATATAACATCAACACATAAAACCTAGGCTCGGATGCCACTGTTGGGGAACGTAGTAATTTCAAAAAAATTCCTACGCACACACAAGATCATGGTGATGCATAGCAACGAGAGGGGAGAGTGTGATCTATGTACCCTTGTAGACCGATAGCGGAAGCGTTAGCACAACGCGGTTGATGTAGTCGTACGTGTTCACGGCCCGACCGATCAAGCACCGAAACTACGGCACCTCCGAGTTTTAGCACACGTTCAGCTCGATGACGATCCCCGGACTCCGATCCAGCAAAGTGTCGGGGAAGAGTTCCGTCAGCACGACGGCGTGGTGACGATCTTGATATACTACCGTTGCAGGGCTTCGCCTAAGCACCACTACAATATTATCGAGGATTATGGTGGAAGAGGGCACCGCACACGGCTAAGAATATGATCACGTCGATCAACTTGTGTGTCTAGGGGTGCCCCCTGCCCCCGTATATAAAGGAGCAAGGGGAGGAGGCCGGCCGGCCCTATAGGCGCGCCAAGGAGGAGTCCTCCTCCTAGTAGGAGTAGGACTCCTACTAGGAGGGGGAAGGAAGTGGGGAGGGAGAAGGAAAGGGGGGCGCCGCCCCCCCCCCTCTCCTAGTCCAATTCGGACCAGGGGGGAGGAGGCGCGCGGCCCACCCTGGCTGCCCTTCTCTCTCTCCACTAAGGCCCATATGGCCCATTACTTCTCCCGGTAGGGTTCCGGTAACCCTCCGGCTCTCCGGTTTTCTTCGAAATCATCCGGAACACTTCCACTGTCCGAATATAGCCGTCCAATATATCAATCTTTATGTCTCGACCATTTCGAGACTCCTCGTTATGTCCGTGATCACATCCGGGACTCCGAACTAACTTCGGTACATCAAAACTCATAAACTCATAATATAACTATCATCGAAACCTTAAGCGTGCGGACCCTACGGGTTCGAGAACAATGTAGACATGACCGAGACACGTCTCCGGTCAATAACCAATAGCGGAACCTGGATGCTCATATTGGCTCCTACATATTCTACGAAGATCTTTATCGGTCAGACCGCATAACAACATACGTTGTTCCCTTTGTCATCGGTATGTTACTTGCCCGAGATTCGATCGTCGGTATCTCAATACCTAGTTCAATCTCGTTACCGGCAAGTCTCTTTACTCGTTTCGTAATACATTATCTCGCAACTAACTCATTAGTTGCAATGCTTGCAAGGCTTATGTGATGTGCATTACCGAGAGGGCCCAGAGATACCTCTCCGGCAATCGGAGTGACAAATCCTAATCTCGAAATACGCCAACCCAACATGTACCTTTGGAGACACCTATAGAGCTCCTATATAATCACCCAGTTACGTTGTGACGTTTGGTAGCACACAAAGTGTTCCTCCTGCAAACGGGAGTTGCATAATCTCATAGTCATAGGAACATGTATAAGTCATGAAGAAAGCAATAGCAACACACTAAACGATCGGGTGCTAAGCTAATGGAATGGGTCATGTCAATCACATCATTCTCCTAATAATGTGATCCCGTTAATCAAATGACAACACATGTCTATGGTTAGGAAACATAACCATCTTTGATTAACGAGCTAGTCAAGTAGAGGCATACTAGTGACGTTTAGTTCGTCTATGTATTCACACAAGTATTATGTTTCCGGATAATACAATTCTAGCATGGATAATAAGCATTTATCATGATATAAGGAAATAAAATAATAACATTATTATTGCCTCTAGGGCATATTTCCTTCAGAAGGGCCCCGCCGCCGCCGACGCCGGCGGGCTTCGCCCGTCAGCGCGCTCCGGTGGCGGCGAGGACAGGAGGAGAAGAGGAGGGAGGACTGAGGTGGCGGCTAGGGTTTCTCTCCCGGGTCGCTCGCGGGAGCGACACGGGAGGGGGGAGAGTGACTTTCTTCCACAATGCAAAAATTTTGGCACCTGGAGGGGGGACTGTGAATTCCAGTTTTACCCCCGATTTCAATATTTTTGGCACTAATTACCCTATTTAGTGGGATTTCATCCATTTTATCCCATTTTGCAAAAGTTCGGACACAATTTACTCTGTTTAAAATTTTGTGAGCGTTATAATGGGCAGGTCCCAATTGTAGGGTTCACATGGCATGCCACATCGACGGTTTTTATCTGTCTATTTCTCTCCCGCGGCGCCGGTGAGTGGATCGACAACAGGTGGCTCGGACGCGAGGCCACCGCGGCATCCGTTGCCCGCCACCTCCGGCGTTCCTAGCGTCCCCCCGCTTCTCCGGCTGAAGCCACAACGTGCGTCGTCGCCATCCTTACCTACCAAGACCACCCGCCGTTCATTCCTGTGGAGCATGAGTAGCAACAGCAGCTCGGTGCGGGTGACGATTCAAGACTGGATTAGCGGCATGTCCATGCCACCGCGATGATTCAGCGCTCCACAGTTGCGCCATCTAGATGCCCACCCACGACGGTGGCGCCGGCTTCCACCTGGTGCACCAGTCCTGAGGGGCAAGGGGCCCGTCGGCGTCACGCTGGGCTCGCATGCCCCAATCTCCGCGGGAGGACAGCGTGCCGGCGTGCGACGTCGCCAGGGATCTAGGCATCTCGTCGCCACGGAGCTAAGCGTCTCGTGCCATATGTTCTGAACCTCGCCGTGGATGCTCCTGTCGAATCTGCGTGTCTCGAGCACCCCCTGCACCCATCCTAGGTCGCCCCTGCGCCATCCAAGGGCGCCCTCGACCTCCCTGTCTGCGAGACCGCGACGAAGACGACGTCGGGCGCGGCGGTGCCGCACCACGCCGGCAAAGGCGGTGGTCTAGGGTGTGGCTCTGGATCGGGGCAGTCTAGGGGCGGTGGCGCAAGCTCCATGGGTCGGGCTATCTCCTTCACCTGCGTTGACCCTCTATGTTTTTGTCTATGTGTCGCATGTTTTCTGCCAACTCAACCTGACGGGTGGGTCCAGTTGATTAGTGACATCCACGAAGTACTTAGAGCAACTCCAATGGGATGACCAATTTCATCCGCGGCCGTCCGTTTGGGTCGGTGCGGACACAAAAGCTGGCCCAACGCGCCGACCCAAACGGACGCGCGTCCGCTTTCGTCCGCCTGCCGACCCATTCCCGGCCCATTTTTGAGCCTGATTTGCATCGGCGCGGACATAAGACGGATGGGGCGCACGCTCGCCCTCTTTCCTCACCGGGCCCGCTGGTCGGTGGCACATTGAATTCACACCCTCGCCCGCCTGCTACGTCGCCGACGCCGCCGATCATTTTTTCAGTTAAAAATGGATACATAGATAATTGTAGCGTACACAAATAAAAAGAAAAGACTACTACTCGTCGATTTCTGACTCCGACTCGGTAATGTCTTCCTCCGATGTCTGGATGTAGGCATCAACATACGCCTCGTTTTCAAGGTCCCAACCCGCCGTTTCTCGTAGCTTCAGTTTCAATTGAGCTACCTGCTTCCGCGAACGCTTGTCCTCCCGATAGGCGGCTCGCTCCCTCCTCCTCGCGTCCCTCTCCGATCTCAATTGCTTGTAGAACTAGCGCTCGTCGATGATGTCCTGCGGGAAGCCTCCGCGCCACACCACCAAGGCTTCCACGTCCTTCTCTACGATGGCGAGGCGACGCTGCCGCCTCCGGTGGACACGATGATCCTCGTCGGTGAAAAGCCCCGGGAGAGGCGGCAGATCCTGCGCCCGCTGGCTCGACACGTTGGGAAAATTCATATCCCGACGAGGCCTTAGGAGGCGCCACGCCGCCGCGTCGTGCGCGCGGGCTGCCTCCTCTGCGGTGTCGAAGGTGCCGAGGACGAGACGTTTCTCGCGAAACCAGATCTCGGCGGAGAAGCCGCCGGAGCGGCGCTCGTGGACTCCACGAAAATCCGAAGCGCCCAGGCGGCGGATCGACATGATGGCGTAGAGGCGGCGAGAGTGGGGCGACCGACGGAATGTGGAGGGAGCGCCTTCTTTATAGTGAGCGCCGGCCGCGGCGCGCGCGCGAACCTTTCCCGCGCGCTGGAGCGCCAAAACCAGCGCGCGCTAGGCCGCTTTCCCCGCGCGTGCGAATCTTTCCCACGCGCTGGAGTGCCAAAACCAGGGCGACGGCATGATGTTAAACACGCGCGGTCATGAAATAGGTCGGCCTATTGGGCGCACTGCCGACCAAAAACTAAAAGAGGGCGGACGGCGGGCGGACGACCGACCCAAACAGATAAAAAGCGGACAAAAACACCGTCCGTTTGGGTCGGCCCGTTGGAGTTGCTCTTAGTATTTACTATCAGTGTGCGGTCAAAAAAATATATTTATTTACTATCATTGTTTTTTGTCACTGTCATTTTTTCGGTGCCGTGCAAAATGTCACGTTTTGTAAAGTGGTGATTTTTTGAGAGCTATGACGTGAAAGTGGTGGTTTTATGCATTTTACTCTATTATTGTCATCTCCCCCACTCTGCTCTACTCCTCTCTCAATTCCATTCCTAACAGCTGCTGCAACCAGCAACCGGATCCAAATTGATGAATCATCTAGATTCCTTACTTTCCATGTAGACTGGAGTTCGCAACTTCCTCATAAGGCTACAACCTTTATGCCAGTATAGTTTGAAACACTGGGTAGTACCAGGATTCAGGCAGCTACAAGTTTTAGTGCAAAAGCAGCTACAGGAGTGCCATAGTTGTGCAGCTAGTAACTGAATTGTCCAAATCATGCGCGCTAGCTAGTAGAAACATTGCAATAGTTGGTACTAATGTTTTGCTTGCCACATCGCTAATAGCTAGTTCTATCAGCTTAACTGCCTTCTGAATAACTTAACAGTATTGATTCGTATCAGCGACATATCACAAGAATCACCTTTTATCTCGACAGTGAAAGTACGAACTTTTGACAAGCAGGGAGGAATGCAGGGAACTTGGAAACTACAACACTTACAAAACGTCTTGAAATGAGACTAAGCATGTAGTGAAAAAATGACACCAAATGAAGCAGTGGGAACGATCGCATCTCCTAGCTCAACTCCTATTCTTTTTTTTTATTCCAACAAAGGGTGTTTTTATTGACTCACGGTGCAGCATCGAGGGATATAATCATAATGAATGCACACCCGACCCCTGCATAATTAGGATGCACACAGTCTAACACAACACACACACGCACGCGCGCGCGCACACACACAAGCAGGGGCGGAGCTCCCGGTAGGACGAGGTTGGGCGCTCGCCCTACCTTGATTTTGGGCGAATCAGTTACGTATATACAGGCTAATCGATCGCTAAAATAATAAAGCCGGTTCAGAATCACCGTGAAACATTTTTGGGCCGTGATGGACCGTTGCACCCACCTGGAGAACATGCTTATTGGGTTCGTAGCAGCTACGCCATGAATACATTTTTCAGAAGTCCAAGGCAATGAGAAGAACAATTGGTGATGTAGAACTGTGACGAACCGCGGCAACAAACATTTGACAACACAAGGACTACGAGAAGGGTTCTTCAAAAAGCGACGCCTCCAGAAGGGAACGACGTACAAGCGTCGCCTTCGCCGGATCCAACACCAAAGGCCAGATTATGGGTTTTCACCCTAGAGATTAAATCCAAGCAAACTCCAAGCAATGCCATCATCATGGTTACAACACAAGAAAGCCGTCATTCCAGGTATAACCAACTAGGATCAGACCAAAGTTTTCACCCCTAAGCTCAAGACTGGGTACTCAAGAAGTACCACCCAATCGATGTCAAATTATGTTGTACCCTCCACTTGCCTCGATCCCAACTGCTATTCTTCTATGTGTTGTGTTCCTAGCAGGGAGGGATGCATGCATGATAGTGGAAGCACTAGCTGGAAATAAGCAGTAATGTTTTACTTAGCACATTGCTAATAGCTAGGTATATGAGGAGGTTAATTGTTTTCTAAAGGAAGTTGACAGTAGTGATTCAGTGACATCAGTGCCATTCCTAAAGAACAAACTCTTCCAAGTTTTCAAGAATGAAAGAATGAACTTTGATATGTGGGATGCAGGGGAGTTGAGAAACAACTCTTTGCCCTAGAGACATTATTTTGAGAATCACGAAAAATGTACACTGATATGAATATGACATGCAATGTCAGTTCTTTGGAGTGAATGGACGAATGAAGAAAGTGCTGCCTCTCCCATTAGCATAACATATGCAAATTTTGCGATTAAAGAAATATGTTCTATATATTCTTCTCCCACGTCTATAGAACATGTTGTTTCTTCTCCCAAGCTGTGTTAGGAGGACGAGCCGGTTTGGTCAGGTGGCGGAAGGAAGGATTTGGGCGCGTTCTGGACTTATGAAAGGAAACGTCGACTTCGTGCTTGCGGGTTTAGTGAGGTGGATTAGTAGGGAGGAGTAGTCTAATGTGTACTAGGTGGAATGGTGTTGTACATATGTGTGAGAAATCACCACACTTGTAATTGATTGGTGGAGGCTTTCTATGCCTTTCCTTCTTTAATACTATATGATATGCACACTCGTGCATATTTGAGAAAAAAATACATAACTTTTTTTTTACCCCGGCTACCTTCCTAATGAAAAGGCAAAGCTCTTTGCTTAAGAAAAAAGCTGCACCTTCCAGCCTTGTAGATGGGGTCCAGGAGACCACAAACCATGTGACCATGTATCATCTCGCAATAATAGTGTACTGTGCGCAGTGCAACAGTGGTCGAATGATCAATAATATTTAAACCGACAAGACAACGATTACTTTTTCCACAGAATGGGAACATGACAAGTGCAACAGATGCATTGGAATGATGTGTCTGGTAGACCTTATGTTTCGACAGGTACGATGATCCAGCTGGTTAGGGGTCGCTGTCTACAGTGGCCACATGCATGAATCAACCAGGCTTTCATTTTTCGGCAATAATAAGTAGGATCACATGGCCGGAGCAGGAAAAGAGTCAAGGAGAATGTGATGGGCTGATGGCCATCATCTGATTCTTTTTTTGAGGGAAGCCATCATGTGAAATGGGATGAAGAAATGCACAAACAAATTTGGTGGCAGCCGTGAAGAACCATGGAGGTGAGCCTTTGATTTGAGGCAGGCGTTTTTGGTGTGTTGCTTGGCGCAGTCAAATTTTCTTGTATCTTCCTTTTTGGAAGATAAAAACATCCAAAGCATTAGCGCATCATACTCAAGTACTCCCTCCGTTTTTAAATATTTGTCTTTTTATAGATTTCAACAAATGACTACATATGAATCAAAATGAGTGAATCTATACTCTAAAATATGTCTACATACATTTATATGTTTTAGTCCATTTGAAATGTCTAGAAAGACAAATATTTAGAAACGAAGGGAGTATGATACATGCACTGAAATTCAACAGTCAAATTTTCTTGTATGGAGCATCAATCAAGTTAGATAAACATTGCATTGCATCACACTCAATCAAAATCAAACCAAAGCCAAAAGGTTGGCATGAAAAATACTCCCTCTGTAAGAAAATACAAGAGCTTTTTGATTACTAAAATAGTGATCTAAATGCTTTTATATTTCTTTATAGAAGGACTTAAATCTAACGGTGAATCCCCGGAATGATTGGGTATCCCGCCACCAAACCAAGGGGCACATCACATGGACATGGGACGAGCGTTCGATCAAGGTAGTAGGCCCCGGCTGGCATCCATCAGTGCAATGGAGCATTCATTGACGCGGAGGACGTGTCGTTCGGTGGCCGGAGTAGGCTGCTGTTCACGGTGCAGTGCAGTGATAATACAGTTACAGGCACACGGCGGCCTGAGCCAGCCAAAGCCACCGGCCTGTGAGTTTATACAACTTTGCAAATTCTTCCTCGAGATTACATCAACCAACTGAATTAGGATAAATGTCATAAAACAGGCTAGTACATCAAACGCATGAAATAAAAGCTTCCGCTTAAATCAGAGCAACTGAGAGAATAAAATTCACAGCTCTTTCTTAATTGTTTTTTATTACTTCTGCTACATGGACCCAAATGTTTTATCCTGGCTAGGACTCAACTATGTTCTTAAGAGCAACTCTAGCAGAGTCGTCATTTTTTTTCGAAAAGGGGGACTCCTCGGCCTCTACATCAAAACGATGCATACAGCCAACTTATTAAAAAGATAGATAGGTTCAATAAGGTCTTATAGTCTCAAAACGAAAATAAAAGAGAGCTCACAAAGAGTCAAAAGGGCCAAAAACAAACTGGCCATGAAAAGCCACAACCGGCTGGCATAAGAGAGACAGGTAAACTAATTGCCTATCGTATTACATGACCGCCATCCAAACCGGTTGAAGATATCTCGTGCTACCATCTCGCAGCGGGTAGACCCAGTAACCAAACGCTCCCTGGCATCCGTCGGAGTGAGTAGCGACCACATATGGAATAGAACCGTCACATGGCCCCTATCGGCATAATAACTACCAATATGACTATTTTTGTGTGAAAATGACACTACCTGAGTTGTCGCCTCCTTCACTCCCATCTCCTCCTTCCTCAGCGACAATGCCGCCTAGCCGAAATGCAGCCTACTGCACTCGTAGAAAACAGGGCTTTGGTCACAGCTCAATATACACATTAGTCCCGGTTGCATTACGAACCGGGACTAATGTGAGCATTAGTCCCGGTTCAAATGAGACCTTTAGTCCCGGTTAGAGACACGAACCGGGACTAAAGGGTGTGATGCCCTTTAGTCCCGGTTCGTGTCTCAAATCGGGACTAATGATTAGACATTTAGTCCCGGTTAGAGACACTAACCAGGACTAAAGGGTGCGATGCCCTTTAGTCCCGGTTCGTGTCTCAAACTCTACCCCCCCCCCCCCCCCCCCCCGTGTATCGCCATTTCAGTTTTGAAAAAAAAGAAAATGATAAATACTTAAAAAATAAAATCCTTCAAGATGTAGTTATATTACTACATCTACTAGTTAGGAAAATAAAAAACTTAAATTTGAACATGTTTTGTAAAAAAATGTTATGAAAAAGTAACACGGCTATAAATTTTGCATACGATGTCGGAATAAACGTATAATATATCAAAATGTTCAGCACGAAAATTCGCATTTGATTTTGACCGCCATAGGCCGTTTTGCAAATTTTTAGAATCCTCAAATTCTAAAAGGCAAAAAAGTTATGCTCAAATTTCAGTTTTTTTGAATTTTGGTTAAATTTGGTCAAACTATGGTCAAACTACTTGTTCAAGAAGTATTAGTGTTACTAAATAATTAGTCAAGAATATTAGTGTTACTAACTAATTATTTCAGTTTTTTTTGAATTTTGGTCAAATCTGGTCAAATTGTGGTCAAACAATGGTCAAACTACTTATTCAACAAATATTAGTGTTACTAAATAATTATTGTTTTTTAGAATAATAGTTTCAAACTCAAACAGTGAAACGTATGACTTTATGCTCAAGCTAAGTGTGAGGTTAGAGATTAAATTAAGCAGTGATGAGGGGTGATTAGAGATTAAATTCTAAAATAATTCAGAAATTTGAAAATCAGAAAAAAAAATAAAAACAATCAAAAAATCGTAAAATTTTCTTTAGTCCCAGTTGCCAACTGGGACTAAAGGTGGAGCTCTAGACAGCGGCCACGTGGAGGGCCTTTAGTCCCGATTCTGGAACCGGGACTAAAGGGTCGGGACAAATGGGTCTTTTTCTACTAGTGCTGGCTGAATGCACCGGCGGAGCAGAATGTCTCATTGTAGACACCACCAAATCGTGGGGCGAACTCACCCCGCTATGCATTAGCCGTGAAATCCGTCGACTCCTCCTCCCACGGCAGTGGAGGGTCTGGCGTAGCAGGACCAGTGCATCCAATGGAGTTGGCGCCGACTGCGTGGGAGCCAGGCCCCTCTTTTTGAGTGAAGGAGGAGGAGGACATCATCCTCATCGGCTCCCTAGTCCAAGTGAATGATACGTCCCCATCGTGCAAAAGCAAAGTTGGAGGAAGAGCCAGGAGTATATAGCAAAAAACTACCGCATTACAGGCTAAGTCAACAAAAAAAACTAGCACTTTTTTTTTATGTTTCAAGATGCTACCACAAAATTGATGGGCTGTTCCAAAAAACCCAAATCACCACGTTGTTTAGAATTGATCTAGATTATTATGACAGGCCGGACCCGCTTCTAACTAAACCGTCTGTTTTGACTTTTTATTTGACCGTCAACTGTTTCTTCTTCTTCTATATTCTCTCCCGAGAGCACCACGAAGGGCCGGCCACAAGGCCGAGGCTCCTGCAGCGGCAAGCAGTCGGCGGGGAGCAGCAGCAGCCTCGAGCTGCCGCAGCGGCGGGGAGCAGCAGCAGCAGTACGCAGCAGCGCCGGCGACCAGCAGCAGTGGAGGGGAGCAGCGCCGGAGAGGAGTAGCAGCACGCAGCAGCGGCAGCTTCAAGCCATGGCGACGGCTGACGGGTGCGATGCCCAGGAGCACAGGGCCCTGATTGCTTTTTTCGCAAAACTAGTAGGGACCTGATTGCTTTTTTTACAAAACGTACAGGGGCCAGATTGCTTTTTTAAAAAAAACTTATAGTACTGGTTTGCTTTTTATTTTTTGTAGGACCGACATGTGGGCTCCACATGTCATGACGGTCAACCAACGATCCAATATAAGGGTGACCTGACGAGTGAACCCTCTTTATCATAAACGCGGTTAAAACTTAACATGTAATTTGTTGTCTAATTATAACGGTGATCCAATATAACGGTGACCTGACGAGTGCACACCACACCATCCACTGAAAGTTTAATACAGTTAGAACTCTGCTGATGAGGTACTATGATGAGTTCCAGTCACTGTTGTACCTGTGGCTGTTATGTGTGGTCGTCTGATCGTAATCAGCTATGCAACATCGATATCGATAGGTGTGTATTCGTATGGAGGCAATACAGATACATGAGACATCATTTTTAGTAAAAGCTAGTATGATGGACATGACTTTGTGTTCTTCTTAAGGAATAATAAGTTATAGATAAAAGTGTAGAAGCACAAAATGCGAGTGCGGCATTTCTGCTCTCGAGCCCATCTACACCCCCTAACAAAAAAAATCAAAATAAATACTAAAAAAATTAAAAAATTCTAATTTTTTTGTGTGGTAGATAAGTTTATGCATGAGATGCGTTCCAAGTTTCAACTCATTTAGACATCTGAGCAACTCTCAGTAAAAAAAAGATAAATTCAGGGTCTGTAAAAAAGTTTACAGTTCACGCACTGTTCTGATCCGATTTGATTTTTTGCTGAGAGCTGCTCAAATGTCCAAATAAGTTGAAATTTGAAGTGAATCTCACGCATACAATTATCTATCACACAAAAAAATTGGATTTTTTAAGTATTTGTTTTGATTTTTTTCTGACCGGGTGCACATGAGTCTGGGCACCGAATTGGGTTTTCGAGCGCAAAATGTCCTTTTTGTGATAATGTTGGAAAACTCTCCTTTAGTATCAAAAAATCTTTCTAAGCCTGGGCTCATCTGCACCCACCCGTGTTGAATAAAAAATTAAAACAAATACTAAAATTTGAAACAATTCCAATTTTTTTCTCCATGGTAGACAATTTTATGCGTGAGGTCCGTCCCAATTTGCAAATCATTTGGACAACTGAGCAACTCTTGGCAAAAAAAAAAAACAAATTCGGGATCTGTAAAATAGTTTACTGTTCATGTATTGTTTTGACCCGATTTGTCTTTTTTGTTGGGAGCTACTCAGATGTCCAAGTGAGCTAAAATTTCGAGTGACCCTCACGCAATAAGTTGTCTACCATAGGAAAAAAATTGGATTTTTTGAATTTTTCTTGTATTTTTTGTGAATTTTTTCTGGACGGGTACAGATGAGCCTGGGCACCGAATCCCTGCACACCTTCAGTATGAGCTTTAGCAAGCTATAGATATAGATACTATGACCACGGAAAATACACTTCGAACATGGTGGTAATTACACCTGGTTACGTATTTTATTTTTATAAAATTTAGAAAATGTCAAAATGTTCCAAAACTTTTTCCCAACAAACTTGAGATGTCGTTTCTGGCATACAAAAATATTCTACAACAAAATATTCTCTAGCAAAATACTGACAAAAATGACAAATATTATCTGATAATAGCATGAACAGTATGGCGTATATACCGACAAATTTGTTTTTCTACGTCCAGCTCAACATCAAAGCCATTTCTTCGCGAAAGTTTTTATACGAGTGCAACAACAAATCTGCTTTGTTCACAAAGTGTTTCAGATTTTTTTTTCACTTTCTTACAAATTACTATTTTCGGGTGTAATTACACCCGAGAGCCATACGTCCCCGTCCACTAACAATGTCTCACGTCCTTGACGTTCTATCTATATATAGAAGGAACCCTGAGGCATTGGACAAAAACAAGTAGTACAATGGCAACACAAGAAGATAACACACTGGGAATGGGAGGGGAGTGCGTGATAGGTGAGGAGAAGCATAACTCTAGCTGGATGGTGGATGTGGAGAAGATGCTGGAAGATGACAATAATCCAGACTCGAGGAGGATGGACGAAGAGCGATGGAGGGTGCAATCCATCTACCGGGTACCAGAGTGGCTCAAGGGCACCAACCCCAAGGCCTACCAGCCGCGGCTGGTGTCTTTGGGTCCCTTGCACCACTGCGACTCCAACCTGCTACCCATGGAGGGGCACAAGCGCCGCGCGTTGGTGCACCTGATTAAGCGGAGCAACAAGCAGCTTGAGGATTTCATCTCTGCCATCCATGACATGGTGGAGGACCTTGAGGCAGCATACGGCAAGGACCTCCCTGTCAAATTGCGGAACAATAGACAGACCTTCGTCGAGGTGATGCTCACTGACGGCTGCTTCCTGCTAGACATGATGAGCGGCCCTTACTTGGATTACGAGATGCATGCATGATCACGTCTTCAGCATGCATGGCCCCATCATCCTGTCTGACATGCTGCCTCTACTTGTTCTCAAGAAGATCTTGGGTGTCCTGCATCCTGACTATCCGGTACTTCATTTCAACACAGTTCATTAGTTTCTAAACTTATATACTCTCTCTGTCTCTCAACGCCGTCTTCACACAGTTGCATTTCCTCCCATACGAATATCACTATATATCTAGCAATGCCAATGTAACTTGAACTGATGAAGAAATGAAATCTATGTTTGCAGGCAAATAATTTACATGAGGTTTTTTACTACTCCCTCTGTTCACTTATATAAGACGTTTTAGTAAATTCAGACAGTGTACTAAACAGTTCAAACTCAGCTGTCTGAAACTCCTTATAAAAACGAACGGAGGGAGTACTTAAGTTTCCAATCTAGAGTCTAAAAAATGGAAGTTAGACCATCCACATCCAGTGGTGATTTTTTTCTTTTGCAAGCAAATACTTACCGGATCCATCGGCTCGGTCATGTGGTTACTTCAGTCTGCTATCCTAAGGAGCGGGGGAACTGCATAAGGACATGATGATGTCTGTGAAAACAAAATTTATACCATGCTTTGATTTCTTTCTCGTTTACATATAACTGTGCCAAAATATCTTAACATTGCAAAATCGTACTAAAGAAGGAATTCACAACATCATGGCGAGTACCTTAACTTATGCATGATTTTTTATCCTTTAATTTTTCATATGACTATAGTGAATTGGTTTTTCCTGACATGGCCCGCGTGCTGATCTGAGTCGTTGGATCTTCCCAAACTACTGCAGTAAAAACTAATTGTGTGTGTACAAGCGTTGTTAGGGCATTAACAGTAGCTGGTTTGATTGCAGGAGGATGAAATGGATTTATATATAAACCTCATGGTGCTGGAATATCTAGAACGGGCGCCTGAAGGACGTAACTTCGCAAAGATATCGCTGGGTCGCCACCCTCTTGAACTTTATCATGGAAGCCTCACCTACAATAACGGCGCCCATAGAGTTCACCCACCAGCGTACAA
Source organism: Triticum urartu (assembly GCF_056163025.1). Taxonomy (NCBI): domain Eukaryota; kingdom Viridiplantae; phylum Streptophyta; class Magnoliopsida; order Poales; family Poaceae; genus Triticum; species Triticum urartu. The sequence goes on from NC_141878.1 coordinate 521,686,690, forward strand.
GTATGAAATGATGCCCTCAGCATTAGAAATCCACCAGGCTGGCATCAAATTCAAGAAGCGGGAGAGGGGCAACCTGCAGGACATTCGCTTCGAGCACGGCGTGCTGAGTATGCCAGTGATTGAAGTGGTTGACAACACCGAGAGCTTGTACCTCAACCTGATGGCGTTCGAGCGGCTGCATTTCGGTGTCGGCGATCTCGTAACGGCCTATGTAATCTTCATAGACAACATCATCGTCTCGGCCAAGGACGTGGCGATGCTGAGCTCCAATGAGGTCCTCAAGAATATGCTAGGCTGCGACAAGGAGGCAGCAAAGCTGTTCAACGGTACTCTATCAAGAGGGCAACTTCTGGGCCCATGCCCTGGTCTCCATAATGTGCAGTACGAGGTGAATGCCTACTGCAAGGAGTCCTGGCACAAGTGGCGGGCCACCCTAATACGTACCTACTTCCGAAATCCCTGGGCATTCATCTCCCTCGTAGCCGCTACCATTCTACTGATTGCCACCCTGTTGCAAACCACCTACACCGTCATGCCCAACAAGCCTTGAGAGTGCAAGCTTAATTATAATATCACAGAGGAAAAATAGTTCATCCCTGTAGACTTTAGTGATCTCTAATGTCTATGTATGTGTTGAACAATATTTTCAGTTTGTTGCTGGTTTTGTTTAAGAGCGGTATGGATCATTCATTACAACAATGGCTGTGTTGTGCGGGAGTTTACTCCTCTATTGTCTACATAAAGTGCATATGTATATTTGATCCTGTTGAGTTTAATTAGTTCCTGTCTTATTAGTCATACTCCTAACCTGTTGATGAGCTTACTAGAGATTATCCTATCTCATAGACTGTGACCAGAAGTCGGGCTCACATAGATGTGTTCCTTCAAAGAATGCTCACTAGGATATCATTTTACTTACACAAGCTTTGAAACACATTAAGACAAAAATTAGTCTGCCTTACATATTATAAGAGTATGACATCTCACAAGGACGAAAGTAGTTCATAAAGGAGACGGGCGGACAAAATATTGAAAAATCAGGATGAAGCTAGGCTCAAGATTATTCAGTTTCCATATGGCACATCAGCTAGCTTTCCATACGGCACATGAGCTAGTGACTGAATTGTCCAAATCACGCAGGCTATGGGAGGTATTGCGGATAATTCAGTCACTACCTCTACAAAAGCCTAATTGGTTTCGGAATGAGTTGAAACAATATGATTCTCACTCAGTGCCATATTGAAAGAACCAACTCCGAGAGACTGGAAAATGAACAATTACTTAACATTATATGGCATGCAGAGCAGGACGCAGGCAATCATCCCCTGGGCCAGAAGATGGAATCTGCATTCCCTTCCTTGCATGCATTCAGGTGAATTCCTAAATCCTAATTTGTTAGTTGATCATCTCCCCACTCAGCTCTTCTCTTCTTCTATAAATATCAACACAGCCAGATATCAAAACAGCATCTACAAACGACTGCATAAATCCAGTCCGCCCAAACACTCGACCGTACACGACTCAATCTGTCCCTCATTGCTATTATGTTCACATATTCTCCCTGCAGTTTACAACGCGCAGATATAATCACAAATAGTATCCTAGTCTCCATGCAGCTACAATATTAATTGTTTCCTCGATCACAAAAGCTTACTACTGCCAACAGTATAAGATACACGACACTCGTCTTTATCTGATATATGACAAAACAAATTGTAGCCTTTGTTTGGACCTTCCATTGCCATGAAGGACCTGTGTTGCATCCGCATAAAATTTGGTGTTACCAAGCTGAGGAGCAGGGTGAAGACCTATCAACAGGGCTGGGCTTACTAGTCTTTCTCGCACCTGCACACATTAAAATTTAAACTGGATGAGATACTGTATATGACTATGTAAGCATGCTTTTGTGTTTTTTTATCGCCTGTGCATAGCTTTATCGGTGTGCTTTTTGTGTGTGTGCGTTAATGTTGGCTGTGTGCATCTTAGTTATGCAGAGGCTGGGTGTGTGCTCATTATGTTTGTATTCTCTCGATGCTCCATTTTGAGCCAATAAAATCCACCCTTTGTCGAAAAATGTAAGCATGCATCCAATTGAGTTGGTTTAAGCTCTGTATCAAGGTTTTTCACTACCATCAATCAGACATATATCACAGCCAGCAATACCAACACATTCTTAAATATGTTTATCAATCAGCCTTGTTTCTTTCAAAATAATCTAACACATTCACCAAGAGATTAAATGATTTCTGAGTAGTATTCTCAAAAGTAAGAATGAGTTAACCATTCAATATTTGATTTTCCACTATTAGTCATTTCATATTTGGTTTGTTATCACTCAAGGACGGAGATAGCCACACTGAATGATAACACACACAAAAAACAATGAACTGGTGATGACATTCCTCAAAAAAAAAAGTGGTGATGACTTATGTTTGTCTATCTAGCTATATTAAATGAGAACATATACTGAACAGTATGACTATGATCGTCAATCTAGCATATGTATTCGAGCATTCACGGATCAAATATGAAAAAATTAGGTAACACCTACAGTATATTACCTAGCGCATAGAAACTCTTGAAAGAATGACAGGCACTAATACGACGGTCTTCACAAAGTTTCCTTGATTGCAGTGAATTTAGTTGAACCATATAGACACCGTCCTTCGCATATAAAAATATTCAATCAGTATCCTCAATATATCCTAGTATAAATTTCAACCATACTAACCCTCCTTCAACCCGAGGAGGCAATGCAAGAATGTTATCTGTTTCAATGGTCTTCCACAGCACCTAGGTGGCAACACCAAGACAATTGGTCTTCCTCTGCCACATTTCAATGTTATGATCAGGGCGAGAGATCATGGCGAGACCAACTGCGCCATCCTCTGTCCGGATGATCTGTCGGCTGTAGGAATGATTCATACCGGGAGGCCCCTCCAGCACATCAAAGCTATGCCTTTCCAAATCAAATGCAAGTATACCCTCCTTCACATACTTAAACGACCAATAAAGAACATTACCAACTAGGGTACTAATATAAGAGCCAAAACTATCTCGATATTCAACCTCTATTGAGATGAGATCGGCCCATGTGTCGGTCTCGGAAGAATAAACAGAGGCAAGAGGTCGACCATGTGTAGTGCGCGTAAGCAGCAAGACCACCTTAAAGAGGATGGAGTGGCAATCGCCGTGTACGTGGCCCCGGTCACGGGCAGCGCAGACCACCGCCCCGTGGACGTAGCCGCATTTGAACTCGGGTGGAATTGTCACATGGTGCTGATTACCGGTGATGGGGTCACACACGAGGACCTCGGTGCGCAACCGGTGTAAGATGAGGACAAGGCCGTGCCGGCACCCGAGCAGCCGGCCCGACAAGTCGCCGAGTGGCAGGTTGAGCTGCCCGTGAGGGATGCGGTCTGGAGCGGGCAGGACGGGGGTGTACTTGATCTTATCATCGTGATTGAAGAAGACGCCGAGGAGGGGCGGGCGGTGGTGTGCATAGAAGCAGCGGAGGAATCTAGAGTCGGTGATGAGGCCTCGCCAGCGTTTGCAGACGGCGGAGACGCGCGGGAGGGAGGACGGCTGGGGCGGAAGACGGAGGAGGATCTCCCAGAGCATGTCGTCCTCTTCCAGTGCCGCCGGCAGGGAATTGCTGTGGCGGCAGATCATGGCGGCGCCCTCCTCACCGTCGCCGATCCGGTCTTGTGAGATGGAGGGATCGATCTGGGGGAAGGAAGGAGCACGCACGTGTACTGGGTAAGATTTCTGTGCGTGCAATCTCTGGACTCCACAAATCAATGTTTTTCTTCATCACAAATCAATACTATAATGTTATCCCTAAAAAAATTCAATATAATGTTGTTTCCCTGATGGAAGAAAATCCTATTGGACCTGGGTCTTTTCCTTCATCAAGTGGCATTGCTAATCTCAAAGCACCGTGCCGCATTAATCTTTCAGCGTAATTAGGCAGCAAATCGCCATTTCCAGTCACTGGTTAGCCATTCCCGGTTCCCAGTTTCCGACGGCTTATGATTCTTGATTGATATTTTATTATTATTATACTACGGGGCGGACGAATACTCGTGTGCGCAAGAAGTATTTTTTTTAAAAAGGGACTCCCCGGCCTTTGAATCAGAATGATGCATACGGTCATCTTATTAAAGCAAATAAATAGGTTCCAACAAGGTCTCAAACTCTCCAAATGAAAAGTAAAAAGTAGCTCATACAGAGCCAAAAAGGACTAGAAACACAACCTAGCCAAATAAAGGACGCCACAACCGGCTGGCAAAAAAGAGATAGGTAAACTAATTGCCTATCCTATTACATGACCGTCATTCAAACCGGTTGAAGATATCCCGAGCTATCATCTCCCAGCGGATAGATCCAGTAACCAAAACGCTCCCTGGCCTCCGTCGGAGTGAGTAGCAACCACGGACGGATCAAAGCCGTGGCTCTGAAAATAACCTGCAAAAAATGAATGCGTGTTGTCCTGTTAAAAACCAAATCATTTCTACAATTTCAGAGCGCCCACAACAAGGCGAAGACTCCTACACGAATATGTCTCACTAACTCGGGCTCTATCCCGTTAAGCCACGTTTCAAATAACGTGTTGACAGAACTCGGTGGAGTAATATTAAAAGACCGTCCTCCATAAAACTTTGGCTAGCGGGCAATCAAGAAAAAGGTGCTTCATCGTCTCATCTCGATCACAGAAACTACACCTAGTAGGTCCTGTCCAATTACGCTTTGTCAAGTTGTCCTTGGTTAAAATAACTTGTTTATGGACAAACCACATAAACACTTTGATTTTCAAAGGGACTTTGACAGCCCAAACATGTTTGGAACTAGGAATCGAGCTTGAATTGATAACATCAACATACATTGATTTAACTGTAAATACTCCAGACCTAGTAAGCTTCCAGCGTAATTCATTGGGTTGTTGGGAAAGCTGAACCTCCATCAGTCTACTTACTAGATGTAGCCATTCTTCCCAACGATTACCCACTAACGCCCTTCTGAACTGAATATTAAGGGGGATAGATTGAAGTACCGTTACAACAAAAACCGCACGTCGTTGAACAATACGATACAAAGACGGGTATTGGATGGCTAAGGGTGCCTCTCCAAGCCAAGTATCCTCCCAGAATCGCGTACTAGCACCGTTACCAACAATAAACTTTGTCCTATTAAACAGGGAAAGTTTGACTTTCATAAGCCCTTTCCAAAAAGGTGAATCAATCGGTCTTACTGTCACCTGAGACAAAGTTTTGGTTTGAAGATACTTGCTACGGAGGATTTGCGCCCAAGTGGCGTCAGTCCCACTTGATAACTTCCACAACCACTTGCTGAGAAGACATCTGTTCTTAACTTCAAGATTCTCAATACCAAGACCCCCTTGGTCTTTCGGTCTACAGATGATATCCCATTTGGCTAAACGGTATTTTCTTTTTAGCTCATCATCCTGCCAAAAGAATCGCGATCGATAAAAGTCCAGTCTTTTCCTAACTCCAACTGGGACTGCGAAGAATGACAAAAGAAACATAGGCATACTCGTGAGAACCGAATTTATCAGAATTAATCGGCCTCCGTATGACATGAGCTTGCCCTTCCAGCAACTCAGTTTCTTTTCAAATCGGTCCTCGATGCACTTCCATTCTATGTTTGTCAGCTTACGATGGTGGATTGGTATTCCTAAGTAGGTGAAAGGTAAAGCCCCCAAATCGCACCCAAAAAATTGCCTATATGCCTCTTGTTCGTCATTGGCTCTACCAAAGCAGAACAACTCGCTTTTGTGAAAGTTAATCTTTAACCCGGTCAATTGTTCAAATAAGCATAATACCAGGTTCATATTTCTCGCTTTGGCCAAGTCATGCTCCATAAAGATGATTGTATCATCGGCGTACTGGAGGATGGACACACCTTCGTCAACGAGATGGGGTACCAGGACACCCACTTGACCAGCCTCCTTAGCCCTTCCTATCATAATTGCCAACATATCAACTACAATGTTAAACAGGATAGGGGACATCAGATCCCCTTGTCTCAGGCCCTTATGTGTCTGAAAATAATGACCTATCTTGTCATTCACTTTAATTCCAACACTCCCTTTTTGCGTATATGATTCAACCTGGCGGCGCCAGACTTCATCAAAACCTTTCATACGCAACGCCTGTTGCAGGAATGGCCATTTTACTTTATCGTACGCTTTCTCGAAATCCACCTTAAAGACAACTCCATCCAATTTTTTCGAGTGAATTTCATGGAGCGTTTCATGTAGGACCACCACCCCTTCTAGGATGTTTCTGTCCGGCATGAAAGCAGTTTGGGAATGCTGCACCACAGAATGCGTAATCTGTGTGAGCCGATTAGTCCCAACCTTGGTGAAAATTTTGAAACTAACATTGAGAAGGCAGATTGGCCTGAACTGCTCGATTCTCACAGCATCCGTTTTCTTAGGAAGCAGTGTTATTGTTCCAAAATTTAAGTGAAATAACTGAAGCCGTCCAGAGAAAAGATCATGGAACATTGGTATTAAATCCCCCTTAATAATATGCCAACACTTTTTGTAAAACTCTGCCGGGAATCCATCAGGCCCGGGAGCCTTATTGTTTTTCATCTGCGCTATAGCATCAAACACCTCCTTCTCCGAGAATGGGGCAACCAAAATATCATTATCATTAGCAGTTAGTTGAGGCACATCCTCAATCCTGGATTCATCGAGGGATACACAACTATCCTCCGGAGGTCCAAATAACTGCTTATAATACTCGGTGATGTAAAGTTTCCGGTTGTCCTGCCCTACAATAGTTCCTTCATCTTGTTCAAGCTGAAAGATTCTCTTCTTTTTGTGCTTTCCATTAGCAATCAAGTGAAAGAATTGAGTGTTTGCGTCCCCCTGGACCACTCTGCGGACCTTAGCCCGCAATGCCCACTTCAGTTCTTCTTCGCGGAGAAGTTCTTTCAACCTCATCTCCGCATCTAGCTTAATCTGGAGCTCTGCGGTTTGCAAAATCGTGGATTTGGCTTTTATATCTAGGGACTGAATCAAAGAAAGGAGCCTTTCCTTTTTAATCTTATAAATCCCACTAAGGTGTTTAGCACATCCCCGTAGGAAACTTCTCAAATGCCTAATCTTATTCTACCAACGCTCGACAGAAGTCGTACCTCCTGCATCCTTAGCCCATTCCCTGGCAATCAGATCCAAGAAACCTTCTCGTTCAAACCATGCCAGCTTGAAAGAAAAGGTGTTTTTGTTTCCCACGTGGTTTGGCTCACCTGAGTCCACGAATAAAGGTGTGTGATCCGAGATTCCGCGCGAGAGAGCCTGAACCGTTACGAGAGGGAACTTCTGTTCCCACTCGACACTCGCGAGGGCTCGATCCAGCTTCTCATACGTCGGGTTTGGCAAAGCATTAGCCCAGGTAAATTTTCTACCGGAAAGCTCTATCTCTCTCAGATCCAAGCTTTCAATAATGGTATTGAACATAAACGATCATCTGCCGTCAAAATTATCATTATTCTTTTCCTCTCTCCTCCTAATGATGTTGAAGTCACCCCAACTAAAATTGTGAGCTGCTCGGATCCGCAGATTTGAACAAGGTCCGCTAAAAACTCCGGTTTAAGCTCGGGTTGTGCGACACCATAAACCGCCACCAGAGCCCAGTTAAACCCATCAGCTTTGGACCTGACCCGAAATTTAACCGCGAAGTCACCCATCACTACACTTCAGACTTCCAGTGAATCGCATCTCACTCCAAGCAAGATCCCACCCGATATTCCTTGTGGAGGAAGGCAATGCCAATCAAAATCGACACCACCCGATAAAGTGTTGAGAAACTGGGGCACAAAACTATCCCTACCAGTTTCGGAGAGAGCAATGAAATCTAATCTATGCTCAAGAGACGCCTCAGCAAGAAACCTTCTTTTAGCCAAGTCCTTCAGACCACTGCTATTCCAAAAGATGCCTTTCATATGTCATCATGAAATTTTTTGGCAGTCCGAATCCTAGCACTCCTACGAACCGCGGAAGCGGGATAAACCTTCCGCTTCCACTTACGTTTGGGTTTACTATGGTCCTCCATCCGGTCCTCATAACCGGGCTCAATTGGTCTAGCTACTGCATCCTCTAGAATTACATCCTCTTCCTCAGATTCAGGAGCGGATGGTGCAAGATCCGCACAGAAATTATCGAGTACTCTGACCCCCAATGCATCAATCTCTGCATCATTCATGGGTTTTACCGCTGCTAGGTTTCGAATTGTTTCTAAAGTGCGTTCCGCTTCCAAATCTAGGGGATCATTAACCGAGTTGAAAATTTCACTATTAGTACTCCCTAGCGAAACTCCTAATTGGTTGGCATTATTTATAATCTCCTCATTAGAAAAATGCAATATAGAATTAGACACGTTGACAGACATACCAGTAGTGGCCTTAATGTCACGAAGCTTGGCCACCCTCATAGCGCACCTCTGCTGCATGTCATCAACCTCCGGGTGGTCCTGGAGACGAGAACTCATCCATCGCCCCGCAGAGACCGGGTCGGGGATCTCACCAAAGGCAATGACCTCCTCCCGAGTAATACCTCGCGCTGAAGAATCAGCCAAAGTTACCGGAGGAGGCGGCGGTGGGCTCCCAAGCCCCACGGGCGGTAAGCCAGGAGAGGGAAGCGCGGGCGCCGCCTGCCCGAACACTCCCCCCCTCCCCAACCCTCTGGCCGGAGGGCGTTGCCGTCCTGACTGCCGAAGGAGAAGGGGGGGGCGAGGCCACCTGCCCCAGACCCCCACCCAACGCCACTGGAGATGTGGCCGCTCTAGCTGCCGCCGAAGAAGAGGGAACCGGGGCCACCTGACCTAGACGGCCTCCCCCATGGCCGGCTGTCGTCGGCGTCGCCGGCGCCAGGATAGGAGGAGAAGAAGTCGAGGCCACCTGCCCCGGACTCCCCCCCCCTCCCAGACACAACCTCCGAAGCAGACGACATCTCCCGGAACGCGACCACTGGGAGAGCGGGGGAAAGCGAAGCCACCTGAGGCTCCACCTCCCCTCCCCCATCCAAGGTCGTCGCCGAGTGCGTCCTCGCCCGGCAGGCTACTGTTCATCGTCGACATTCTTTTAGTGGAGACATGGCAAGGACTCATCAAAGGAGTGAAGGGATGAACACTGTCTTGATGAAAACATTTTGTAAAAAGCTCTCTGTATCAGAATTTATAGAAGCACGTGACAAGCGCATGGCTTGCCTTGGCCGAAAAGAGAAGTCACCCCATACTAATCCAGTACCTTGCATACTGTTGAAGAGTGCAGCTGAATCATACTGTATAAGCTAGCCTGGTCGGCTTCCAGATCACTAGCGGAAAGATATGTAATCCTACAATGACTGGCAGGATGAAACAATCAGTAAACTATGGATGAGATCTGAAAAAGGCGAGCATCAGATGTCTAAATAATATCGCCCTAGACAGTGAGATGAGACCTCCAGAATTCGAGAGCTTCACGCTAAAACAAGTAGGAGTAGTTGATCAACCCTAAAAATCAGTTACTTACTCAACTCTGATAGTTGGCATCCTTTTTGCAGCTCTGAAGGATGCAAGGAAGTCCATAGTGCGGTGTCCAGTGCCAAAGCACTCTACACTACACAGACTAGTGTGATCTTCTCACTGTGCTCCATGGATGGACTAGTTTGCCAGAACTAGCTCCCTTGGTGAATTCAGTCGCAGGAATGCCGACAAAGGAAGGAGGGCAGTTCATGCCAACGAGTTTGCCTCAAGTCAGATCGACGAGGCCAAGGTTGACGCCGTCACTGCGGCACCAATGTTGCACACTTCAGGCCTCAGAGACAGTGCTTTTTTGTTCTGAATCCAGTTCCATTTGGGTAAACTGAAGATGCATTCAGTTCACATCCATCTGATCCAACCATCATCCATGCAGTACATTTAAAATAAAACATCATCCATGCACAGTGATGAAGCCGGCATATTCCATGACAAAAATTCTCAGTGCGGCAAGTTAAACAGCAGAAAAACACACGCCTTCCACAACTCAAGGAATTCATCTCTGTTCTTCCTCTCTATACCACCCACTTGGCAAGGCACAAAACTCTGAATTCCGTTCCATCCAGCAGAGTTGATCAACTGTCACAAGCACTCCACACTGTCTTCTCTAAATAGCGACAGAAGAAAATACACTACGATGACAATATCATCAACAATGCGCTAAGCGCTGACTCCTGCTGCAGCTGAATGAATGAATCATTGACCAAACACATACTTCCTCCGTCCGAAAATACTTGTCATCAAAATGGACAAAAAATGATGTATTTAAAACTAAAATACATCTAGATACATCCCCTTTTATTCATTTTGATAACAAGTATTTTCGGACGGAGAGAGTATCATGCATAAACACACACAGGACACCCTCACCGCATTTTTTGCTTGCAGATTCTTCCTTCGGGTTACAGTTACAGCAACCAACCGAAAGAATATACGGAAACACAAATAGCCTTTATCCTCTATGCAGCTACGTTATTAGTTGTTGTCTCAACGCATCAAAACTTACTGCCAATAATTCTCCAAAAAAAAAACTTACTGCCAACCCAGTCTCGTACTCGCTTCAGCGAGGTAGCCATATGTATCGGTATAAGCGAGACATAGACACGCCCGGTTTGAAGGAAGGTGACCCAGATAATATACTTGTCTCAAAAATAGAGTCACCAGAGTTTATGCCTATCTCTCTCAAAAAAAAGAACCTCCAGAGTTTATGCCTAGTCTGTCCCATGAGCACTACCATGGATCTCTCATAGAGTTTTCTCCCTATGCCTTTCACTCCCTCTATCTCGATGCATAGGGTGTGCATGTAGTTCTAGGTTACCGATTTGACTAACTAAAATGTGTATATGTCATCGAAAGCTTATCATTGGATTCATATGAGAATGTAGTTTCTAAATATATCTATTTTATTAGATATAATACATACTTAGCTAGTTAAATTGATGACCTAGAACTACGTGCATGCCTTATGCACCGAGACGGAGGGAGATGGATCGTCATTCAGGATGCACGCGTTAAGATAGGAGATGCGACTAACTTGAGGGAAAACACCCGGGTTTTTCCTTTTTTTTCTTTCAGCTTTTTCTTTGGCTTTCTTATCTCCTCTCTGGTTTTTTTTTCGTCCTTATAATTCGTGGTTTTCTTGTTTTTCTTTTGGTTTCTCTTTGCTTTTTTTTTCACGGTTCTTTTCCATTTTTTATTTTCTTTCTCCTTTATTTCCATTTCGTGTTTTATTTCTTGGTTTTCAATATTTTTTCCTTGTTTCTTTATTTGTTTTCATAGTTTTCCAATTCTTTTTACAATTTTCCTTTGGTTTTATTTTTTGTAATATTTTTCTTTGGTTTCTTTTTTTCTTTTCATTTATTTTCGTCTTTTTTTTCATTCTACATTTTTCGTATATGTAAAGAAATTTTTTCTAATACACATTTATCATTTTTCAAATACAATATCAACATTTTCTTAATACACTGTCAACAATTTTTATCCATGTTTAAGGTTTTTTTATATTTATGATTAATAGTTTTACAATACAAGATTATCTTTTTTTAATACATGGTCATCAATTTTTCTATACATATTTAACATTTTATTCTATAGGTTTATTGACATTTTTAAATACTTGTTTAGCATTTTTTAAATGCTTGATTTACATTTTTATATACGACATAAAAAATTCATCAAAACACCGTGAACATTGTTTTAATACACGGTGGACATTTTCTTAGTACATGATAATCATTTTGAAATACACACTGAACATATTTTTACAAAAGTGTGCATGCATTTGTATGTGAATGTTCGCATATTTTTAAAGATTCATTTACTTTAAAAATTCATATGTTCAAAATATTGATATTTCTGAAATATTCAGATTTCTAAAAATATTCATATTTTTTAGAAATGTTCATGTAGTTTTTAAAAAATGTTTGCTGAACTATTATTATTGTTCATATTTTATATCTGGAAGGTCAGGTTTATGTACGAAATGTAAAACCGTTTTAGAACTAAGCCAAACTGTGAAAACGAAAAAAAACATTTGCCAAGACAAAACTGTAGGAGCGCTCGGCAAAGAAAACAGGACGCTACATGGTATTGGGCATCCGGCTATTACGTGCCCTGATCGTTGAACGCCCCATATAACGCTATGAGCATCATATAAGAGCACTCACGAATTTATGGAGACCTGTGCGCATGGGCCGTCAGCATGCGACGATCCATCGCAAAAACAAATGAGCAGGGCGTTAGGGTCAATTACGTTTTTATGTTGTTTCTTTTTTTCACAAAACCAACAGTGGGATTTTTTATCCCCTAAACAAAACTGTGGGATTTTTTAAACAGCTAAATAATTGAAAACCTACTCCCCCCGTTCATCAATATTGTAATATGGGCTTCATATGGAATGAAATGAGCGAACAAACACATAAAACATGTCTATATACATCCAATTCAGAAAAAGGTTAGAACATCTTATATTTATAAATGGAGGGAGATTAGAAAAACAGAAAATAGATTGAATATTAATCGTATACGAAAAAAATGTTCTCCGTACATTTAAAAAAGGTTAATCGTATATGAAGAGCTTACTGTAAATTAATAAAAGCTCACTATGTATAAGAGTTTTACCATATAACAAATAAATCTTCAATGTGTACTTAATAAATGTTCATCTTATATTAGAAAATGTTTATAGTATAAAAACTATAAAAATAAAGAATGTAAAAAACAACAGAAAACCTATATCTAGAAATAAATCATAAAAAGGAAATGAAAAATAATTTAATAAAAACTATAAATAAAAGAATAATAAAAACATAAAAAACATGCACAAAAACCATAAAAAACGACTGAATTTTTTTCAAAATAGATTTCAACAAATATTCATGAATTTTGTGAAGATATTTATGAAATTTAATAAAAAAATATATTTTTTAAGGAGAAAAGATACTGTGAAAATTAAAATAGAAAAAGTAAAATAGAAAAGAAACGTGCAAAACAGGACGTAAAATGATTGGAAAACCCGCATGAGAAAAAGAAACAGAACAAAACCTACTGTGGGGTTATCTGATGAGCGCCAAGGGGGTAGCGCATTTGCGTGGTATGCAGTGCGGAATAGGAAAAACATGAAATAAAGAACTTACGACATTCTACTAGAAAAAAGAATTTGCAAGTTGCAACGTCCACAAAAAGGAGAGTCTCTTTATATTTCTAATTACAATAATTTCTTATGAATTTTACGTATATGTACTCTTGTTTTGAATGTTGTTGATGTGGAAAAATAAGGTACCAAACAGCATACCTTTTCTTTTTTCTTTTGCTTTTTGAGATGAGGTTGGAGTTGGGATTACATTGTGTTACAGGTAGCGTCCAACAGATATGTTTGAGTTCTGTTGCTTATTCATCACAGTCAAAAATGGGTGTAGAAAAAATGGGATTACATTGTGTCACCCGGCATGCTGCCGAGCAATTGGTATCTACCTAATCTAATGTCATCTAATCAAACTGGTGTGTATCTCTCAGCCCCACAATAAGTTAACAGTATATGGCTCTAAGTTACTCTCAGTGCCAAACACGTACTTACAAAAGAACAAACTTCTCCATTTGAAAATGGCAACAGACGAAAAATGGAACTTAACTTGTGTTTGGTGCAAAAACGGGTACCAAATACTACAGTTTAGTCGATTAAACTGACGGAAGACTGAATCAACACGAGGAAATTACAAACCATGCTCCAGGCATGAACATAGCAACCTGATCACTAGAACAAACTCAAATGTAAAGCACAAATGGCCCCCAATTTACAACTGAATCAACCACGGCAAATCCTAACAACTGAATCAACCACAACCCCCGTCCTGCCTATATTACTTGTCGCTCAAATGGCCGTGAGTCCTGTATCTAGCATTATCCGTTTGAGAGGCGAGTAATATGGTACGGAGGGAGTAAAACATACAGGACTCACGGCCGTTATGCAGATTCTCCCTTGAGGTTGCAAGCAGAGACTCAAGGATTTAGAAATCACAAATACTCTTTTGTTCCATAATACTGTATATTGTACATTTTTGTGAATGAATCGCTGTACCTGATCCTGGCTGGAGCCTTTCGACATGGCATGCATATGCCCTCCACTGGCACGAGGCAGGAGGCATCTCCATCCTCCTCTGCATTCCCTTCCTTTCATCAGTTGGTCTGCTGCGTGATCATTTGAAACATGAACTTGCACAAACAACTCCTATCACTGTCATGTCATCCCTCTTCTTCTGTAAATTGTGACAGCAAATATATACTACATTGAAGTATCCACGACGCGCTTAACACTAGCTAGAGATGCTACAGCCAAACGAATCATGACCAAACAATTTTCATCCAGTCCAGGACTTGCTCACTGCTATTTTGCTTGCGGATTCTTCCTTGAGGTTACAACAACCAGCTGAAAGTAATACATAGAAATCACAACTAGTCTTTAGCCTCCTCACATGCAATGCCGTGGTGTGTGGCTGGACGCTTGTTTGTTGGTATTTGGCTTGGCAGTTTGGATCACCAGTTTACTTTGATAATTTGTTGGTCCAGGAGGATGCACATGTAGGAAATTTGATTGCGCGCGCTAGTTGCGTTGCATTGCATACATGCAACCCAACTGATTGCATGCCCCGCTACTGGTACTGGTAGGCAAGCGCGGACTAGTTGCCGTTGCATGCGCCGTACGTAACGTCTGGCCGGTGGTGCTGCTGGTGCCGGTCCACCCATCTTCTTCTTCCTCCGTTTTTTTTTTGAAAAGGGGGTTTACCCCAGCCTCTGCATTATTAAAAGGATAATCCAGTAACAAAGTCTCCAAGTAACGTGGCGAGAAAATAAACAAAAGCTCAAAAGAGCTAAAACCCAAAGCCACAACCGGCTGGCAAATACAATAGGAGCACTACATGCCTACAAAGTTTCTTCTTCCTCCGTGAGGGGGATGTGGGAGCAACTTGTTTTCATACATTCAATACATCTCCGGGATAAAAGGCGCGAATTAACTCGCCATGTCGTCCAAGCCAGCCAAAGATATATACCATGCCAGTGCCATGTACAAAAGAAGAAACTTTTTTTTTCCTTTTGAGAGACAGAACAAACTTTGATTATGTACTAATAGAATGCAAGGAGGAGAACTTGGGAGTCACAACTCTTTAAGAACATGAATCTTGTTAGCAACTTGGGAGTAGCAAAGAAGAAAATCGCAACTACCGAAAAATGAAACTGAAAATGATTAGTAGCAGAGGAAGGGAATGCCAAACCGAGCTACGTACGTACTCCTCTGCATTACTCGAAAGTCAGGATTTATAAAGGCATACTACAACTTGGACAGAGCAACCTGAACACTGTAGCAAATTCAAATGTAGGGCAATCTGCAAGCCAACAAGTGCCTGCCAATTCTCCTCCTTGTCAACCACGTCCATCAGTCCAACTGTAAGAAACACATTGACACGCTTAACACTAACTAATATCTACTACAACTGAATGCTGCCCAAACAACTGTCAAACCTAAGCATACACGACCCAATTGAATGGGTCCTTTCAGTGTTCCTCCACTTGTAAAGCACGCCACGGCTCTCTTCCATGAGTGCAGCTGCCATATCACACATTTAATCTTTGTCCATCTTTCTCATTCAGCACGTTCGGCAAGCTAGTCATCTAGTATCATCCTCACACTACATCACTCCGCATGTCTCATCGTCATCTCAAGGACACCGTTGCGCCAAGTCGATGGGATAGTACATGTTTGTCTTGGTCATGGTGAAAAAAAAACAGTGAATGCTCGCCCCCAAGGCCGGTGATGCGCCCGAGTCGGCAGCAGCGGCACACCGGATGTATGGCCTCGATAGACGCACCTCGAGGGAACATACCGCCGGTGCCTTCTTTGGTCCAAGCGACTACCATCACCAACGGCGAAGCTCGACATCTTGGAGCTCGTTAGCTCACCGCATGCGACTACGCCGGTTTCGTCGCCATCAACCTCCGGCTCAATGAGGAAGTCTGTTTTATCGAGATGACGTCAAACCTTCACCGACTTCTCAACCTGCGAGGAAGTTGACTACCTCGACAGGATGCCACCATCTACATCAATTCTTTATCGGTGCGTCGTAATTCATCTCCATCAACTCTTCCTCGACTTCGTCCACATTGACGTGTCGCCTTGCACCCATATCGACATGATGTCGACACCGTCATCGACCTGACGAGGGCGTTGACTATCTCAACACGCCGTTATTTGACTGCATCAACATGATGTCGCCATCAAATCAACTCTTTATCGGCGTCGTCTACATGGGTGCGCCACAGTGTGCCTACATCGACATGATGTCGCCACCTTCATCAAACCGACTACACCGGCACTACTCCACTCTTTCACATCAACTTTCGACACCAAGCAGAGGTCATCTGTGTACACTGATGCCGCGAGGTCTAGCTTGCAAGGCATGCATTATCATCATCTTCAAGCGACGCCGCCATGTGGCGACACTCGAGAATATTCCAACTTCTATGTCAACACACTTCCCCAACATTGTCCAAGCTCCGACAAGGCGAAGCCACTTCGCCGACATGTCTTTTCCCGATGAAGCAAACTACCAGTTGATATGCCGATGAGGCAATGTTAAGTAATCCAGTCTGACATTGACAAGACGACGCCACAAGGCCAGGCACCGACGAGGCGAAGGCCGCCAACTTTATCATCGGACATCGACAAGATGGAGGGCTATTGCTAACCATAGCTGGAGCGATGGGCGTGACGCTTGACCCTTCCACTTCATCACCATCTACGTCGACATCATGGAGAAGACGAGATGTGAAGATGACAACCATTGCAGCAGCTTAATCGGAGGCGGTCCACGAGCTTGACTCGTAGACTTAATTAATCGGGAGCTTTCCGAACCCCCGTGAACCCGAACCTCACATTGCCGAAGTCTTATTGGCCGTGCCAACAGGCCACTGAGCACATCCTTAACAAGGACTTTGTAATTTTGTTTCTCGACACGAGATTAACAAAATGCATGTTTCCCTATATATTCTTTGTGCGCTTGGGACACTCGCGTGCCCGCGTCGTTTTTTTTCGGGTCAAACACTTGGGAACACAACAGTAGCAATTTTGCATGGGAAGAATGATGCATGAAACAGAAAACACATGGGACAGCACTAACGGATGAGTAGAGATCATGTAAAGGAAAGTATTGGAAAGATGCGAAACGAAGATAAAAAAGAGGAGAAAACAGAACTGAAACATAACATAAAAACAGTGCAGGGACGATGGATGTAGAAGATGAAGAGTTGTCAGAACTCGTGGAACAGGGTTTGTAACATAACAGGGTTTGCTCATGGAGCCCAAAAATATAACTGCATGCACTTTTGAGACTTGCTACTTTAGGCAACATATTTAGTCAAACATTTACCGCTCACAAAAAATCTCGTCAAACATTTAATTTGACAAGGCTGTTAGAACATCTACAGTCGGGCACCCCATGCCAGCCTCAAACGCCCGTACGGATAGCCCGGTTAGTGACAGGTCAAAAAATAAAAATACCCAGACTGGCCCCTCAAACCGGCATCAAATGACCGGCTGACCGGCGCCCCTCATATCCAGCCCAAATAGGGGGCGGATATGAGGAGGCCCGGGCGTGACTGGGCGCATCCACCATGTCGGGTCCGGCCAATGCTGGCCCACCCGACCCCACATATAATCATCCCTATCCGCTCCCCGGACCAAACCCTAGACACTCTACTCCAATCCCCTCTACTCCCCTTCGTCCTCCAAGCTCCCGTCCAGCGATCTCCGGTCTTTTCTGGCATGGCAGGCAACCGATCTCACCCTGACCAGTCCGGATTCCTCAACTTCGACTGGTGTGTCGTCCGATGTGGATTGGAGGAGGCAATGGTCGTCCGCATTGTACTACGCCGCTCCCGGGCGGACATTGACCGACTACGGGGGGATTTGTCCGGCACAAGTCCATCGTGTCGGTGCATCGGGCATTCGGATCCTCCGTGGATGGACCATGGGAGCCTTCCAATCTCCCTTTCCCCATCACCGGTCCGCCAGAGTACGAGAGGTAACGGGGCCGATGTGCCTGCCGTGGGAAGAAGAGGATGAGGGTGGCCGAGGCCAAGCTCATTGCCGAAATGGAGGCGATTGATGCGGCGGCGCGGGCTGCCGCAGAGGTGGAAGCCATCTGCTCCTGCATTGTAAAGAAGTGGCAGCGTAGGAGCACGTGCGCCCTCGTCTGAGAGAAGAATCGGGCGGTCCGAGCAATGGCAGGAGGAGAAGGAGGACAGTGACGGCGATGAGCAGATCCAGGCTAGATCGATACTGCATCTTCAACCGCTACTTCCGCGGGAAGAACGGCAAGGGCACCGGGAAGGGTAAGGGCAGCCGTGGATGATCTTCTCCATAGCTAGCATGTAGGTAGACCATGCCAAAATTTGGTAGTCCAATAGCATGTCCTGATGTAGTCAGGGCCGGTCCTGAGATTTTGGAGGCCTGGGGCAAGACAAAAAATTGAGGGCCCCCTAATATATATAACCAATAACACTTTAATGCAACCAATTTTGATACTATTTTCGTTCAATACTTTCTACATATTATTCTAGAAGTTTCTTCTAAAATCCCGCTGGCCATCCGGGACCTAGTACTAAGGCTATGATTCGTGTCAAGAGATCAGTCATTTTTCTCTAGGCGAAACATGTTAGACATCCGTTTATCCTGAAAAACATTCGAATAACTAGGCTACATAACGACTAAGCAAGCAAAGGACAACAATATATATAAGATCTAGTCTCTTAAAATAATTCTCGATACAAATCCACTTATCATAGGGTCAATGTCAATTTTATCCAACAATTTTTATAGATGTGTAATATTGCCAAATCATTTAGCAGTGGAACATATGCATCTTATATGTATGTGAAGGTAAATTACTTCATCAGCAACATAAATAATAGGGAATAGTACGAGTGATATACCTCTTCTTTTTTGCGGGTACAAATGATATCCTCAAAGCAATCGCATCAGCATCCGTGATTAGGCGCTCAACAACGACGCGATATGGATGTCAGGAGGAGGCACCCGGCAATATACTCCCGACACCAAGAAAGTGGATAACGAAAGCACTCGGTGCTGTCAATTGCCATGGCCTGGTGATGTGCGTGTGAGTCCTGCGTGGCTGCGTCCAGCTACTCGAGCTGCCGGCGGCCAGCGACGTTTTGATCTAAAGTTCGGGGCCAGGGAACAGAGAATAGGGCAGTGGATTAGGGATGCGATCTCACGTCGCAAGAGTTACGCCGTGATTGCATGCGTACATCAATGTGGGCCTAGTTTTGTTTACTTGAGCTAATTTCGTTTCGGGAGAAGAAAGTAATAAATTCCTGATTGCGTACTTGCGCCTAGGCTGCTACCTCTTTCCTTTTTTTTTGAGCTAATTCTGTTTCAGGAAATGATATGAGCCTATGGGCTACCTTCTGGGAGCCCCCCCCCCCCCCTGATTTTGGGGGTCCGGGGCGGCCGCTCCCCTGCCCCCCCCATCCGGGCCGGGCCTGGATGTAGTAGCCGGATGATGTGTGCAATGCATCAGTATGTAGTTGCATGAGTTTGTATAAATTGACCAAGTCTGGTTGTAGATGCTCTTACATGCATGCATGCATAGCATACGTACATTAAATGAGTATGCACCGATAAATAAAGGTATATAAACACATAGATGCATACATAGCATACATATATTATTGTCAAAAAATAGCAGAAGTATATTATATATCCGATATAACATCTTCACTTCACGCTTGATAAATAAATATACATAAGCACATACATACATGCATACACATAGCATACGTCCGCTATAACATCGATCTTTATGCTTGCTTGCTGCTTTGATGCCCTTTGACGCCGCCGATGGAGGAGCTCCACTCCAGGTTGGTGCCGATGAAGGAGCTAGCAGGTGCTACTACTAGAGCCACATGGTTGTTGCGAGGACATGGATGAGGACATGGACGGTATTCTTCCCGCCATTCCTGGCAATGGCGGGGGCATTGGATAGAGCGTGCTGGGCGGCGCCAAAGGGGCAGCCGTAATTGCATGCGTACTGGCATTGCTCCTGGGTCAAGTTCTTCCCCTTGACGGCGCAATCGTGAAGGCACAAGTCCATGCACTCGTCAGCGCCCACTCGCGCCATCATCATCATCATGACAAGGCCGCTCACGACGACGACGATCCTTAAAGCCGGGAGCGCCATGGATATATCCTTTTTTTTCCTTTCCTCGTTCCTGCATTCCTTCCTTCCTTCCTCCCTTCCTTATATGCATGCATGCATGCATGCTAATCATATATATGAGTGAGTAGGTAGGTAGCTAGGGACCGGCCGGGAGAGCTTCCAGGAGAACCACACGCAAGCATATATGCTTTCATGTCTCTTCTTTCTTTCTTTGCACTCCGATGCAAGTTTGGCATGGTTTTAACATGGTTTCCCTTACCTCCACTTTTCAAGTAGAATGACCGAATGACTGAATGGTTCTAGACAGATTCATACAAATATAACGGTGGGAATGGGGTGTCATCATACAGGTGAAGAGACAGCATTCCACCTGCCAGCACAAATGGCTTCGTATACCTGTAGTGTGTGGCAAACATTTAGACATCGGCTCGTTCCCGCAACCCGCGTCGTGGCGTGGCGTGGCGTGGCGTGGCAAGGCGAGGCGGGCGGCGGAGGAGCGCGCGTGGATGTCCCTCTTGTTCTCATGCTCATACAAGTGGGAAAAGAACCTCCCTTATAAAGAGGTCAACTCCCTCTAAACTAGCAATGTGGGAATAAACTTTAGTTCCACCTCTTGTCTTGCACGAATGGGCTGCGTGGGCCTCTAGGATTTATTAGGAATTTCTGAAATAGTTATTGGGCTGCCCAAAATAGAATAAATTCCAGCATAACATAGAGGGAATCCTCGACTCGCAACTGCGATATGCACTGCATATTGAGGTTCAGGAGATGTGCAAATCTTGCTCTGAAAAGTTGCAACGAAGACAACCCATCAACCTGGCACAAGTCCTGTAAAGTTTCTAGTGACAATTCTCTAAGGGAGGTTCAATGACCAATTGACAATGATGAAGAGATTTTGCACCACATCATGGAAAGGCTTCTCAGGTGCAGCAAGTCACTAATGAAGAACTGGAACCACACAGACAGAGTGTTCTAAATAGAGTGTATCAAGGGACAATGGCAAAAAATCTGATCCACGTGCCAAGTCTAAAGAATGGCAGCTCGATAATAAAATGTCTAAAAGATTGGTAGCACGTAACCCCCCTAGTGACCTAAGGCACCCGCATGAGTCATCGATGACCAAGTAATGAAGCTTTGTCAATTGTTGGAGGACATCTTGTGATGGAAGTGTAGTTAAAGTCATAATCTCTTTTAATGACAAACGTCTCAGCAAAGTGAGACCATCAAGGCAAACGGCTAATGCTCCATCTGTAATGATGCATGAAGAAAGGTTAAGCTGACAAAGCCCTGATGGTGGAACAAGTGGCAACATATGAGTCTTACCCTTTCCTCATGGCAACATATCCAAGCCTTGATGATATCCTCTTTTACAAACACTTCATCCCCCTCTCTTTCTAGAGCACTTTCTATTCTATGGTTTGAAGATGTGACATATTAGAATCCATCGATGCCATCAAGCACTTCAGAGATGAAAGTTCTGAGAATAGTACGTCCTTGATTTTTGATCCTGGATCCTCCTCCCACATGGAAGAAAGCCATGAGTTCAAAGTATATGTCATGATGTTCTAGCTCATTGTTGCAAGTAAACATAAGCAACATGCATTTCTCAATCACTAACTGTTGAAGGCTGGTTGGAAGAGAAGGTAATGTCTCCAGGTTTGCGAGATTCTCAAGGCGAAGTGAGGAGCAATTCCCAAAGAGAGCGGCATTTGATGGTAGGATTTTAAAGGCACAACAATTAACAAACGCAAGTGACTCCAAATTCTGGAAATAAGAATCCTCAAGTAACCAGGCTGGGTATGATACCATGTTGGAAACGAATGTTTCGGCAATGCTTCACGATATATTGATCGGTGCAAAGCGCACGTATATATGGATACAAAATGGGCCACAACCTCAACTATACAATGACTAGGAGGTGGGCCAGGCTATACAATATACATGCACAAACCATATATTCAACCCCCCCTCCCGCAGTCGAAGCGTCGCCGGAGACGCAAAGACTGGACCTGAACTCCTCGAAGACAGAAGTGAAGGAAATATGCCCTAGAGGCAATAATAAAGTTATTATTTATTTCCTTATTTCATGATAAATGTTTATTATTCATGCTAGAATTGTATTAACCGGAAACATAATACATGTGTGAATACATAGACAAACTGAGTGTCACTAGTATGCCTCTACTTGACTAGCTCGTTGATCAAAGATGGTTATGTTTCCTAACCATAGGCATGAGTTGTCACTTGATTAATGGGATCACATCATTAGGAGAATGATGTGATTGACTTGAACCATTCCGTTAGCTTAGCACACGATCGTTTAGTATGTTGCTATTGCTTTCTTCATGACTTATATATACATGTTCCTATGACTATGAGATTATGCAACTCCCGTTTACCGGAGGAACACTTTGTGTGCCACCAAACGTCACAACGTAACTGGGTGATTATAAAGGTGCTCTACAGGTGTCTCCGAAGGTACATGTTGGGTTGGCGTATTTCGAGATCAGGATTTGTCACCCGATTGTCGGAGAGGTATCTCTGGGCCCTCTCGGTAATGCACATCACTTAATCCTTGCAAGCATTGCAACTAATGAGTTAGTTGCGGGATGATGTATTACAGAACGAGTAAAGAGACTTGCCGGTAACGAGATTGAACTAGGTATTGAGATACCGACGATCGAATCTCGGGCAAGTAACATACCAATGACAAAGGGAACAACGTATATTGTTATGCGGTTTGACCGATAAAGATCTTCATATAATATGTAGGAGCCAATATGAGCATCCAGGTTCCGCTATTGGTTATTGACCGGAGATGTGTCTCGGTCATGTCTACATAGTTCTCGAGCCCGTAGGGTCCGCAAGCTTAAAGTTTCGATGACAGTTATATTATGAGTTTATGAGTTTTGATGTACCGAAGGAGTTCGGAGTCTCGGATGAGATCGGGGACATGACGAGGAGTCTTGAAATGGTCGAGACGTAAAGATCGATATATTGGACGACTATATTCGGACATCGGAAAGGTTCTGAATGATTCGGGTATTTTTCGAAGTACCGGAGAGTTACGGGAATTCGTATTGGGCCTTAATGGGCCATACGGGAAAGGAGAGAAAGGCCCCAAAGGATGGCCGCACCCCTCCCCATGGGCTAGTCCGAATTGGACTAGGGAGGGGGGGCGCCCCCTTCCTTCTTTCTCCTTCTCCCTTCCTGAGGGAGTCCTGGATTAGGGGGTGTTCGGGTAGCCGGACTATACCTTCAGCCGGACTCCTGGACTATGAAGATACAAGATTGAAGACTTCGTCCCATGTCCGGATGGGACTTTCCTTGGCGTGGAAGGCAAGCTTGGCGATGCGGATATTCAAGATCTCCTACCATTGTAACCGACTCTGTGTAACCCTAACCCTATCCGGTGTCTATATAAACCGGAGGGTTGTAGTCCGTAGGCGATCAACTCCATACACAACAATCATACCATAGGCTAGCTTCTAGGGTTTAGCCTCCTTGATCTCGTGGTAGATCTACTCTTGTACTACCCATATCATCAATATTAATCAAGCAGGAGTAGGGTATTACCTCCATCGAGAGGGCCCGAACCTGGGTAAAAACATCGTGTCCCTTGTCTCCTGTTACCATCCGGCCTTGACACACAGTTCGGGACCCCCTTCCCGAGATTCGCCGGTTTTGACACCGACATTGGTGCTTTCATTGAGAGTTCCTCTGTGTCGTCGCCTTTTGGCCCGATGGCTCCTTTGATCATCAACAACGATACGGTCCAGGGTGAGACTTTTCTCCCCGGACAGATCTTCGTCTTCGGCGGCTTCGCTCTGCGGGCCAATTCGCTCGGCCACCTGGAGCAGATCGAAAGCTACGCCCCTGGCCATCAAGTCAGGTTTGGAAGCTTAAACTACACGGCTGACATCCGCGGAGACTTGATCTTCGACGGGTTCGAGCCACAGCCAAGCGCGCCGCACTATCTCGAGGGGCATGATCTAGCTCTGCCTCCGGACAGTGTCCTGGAGGCCGCACACGAATCGGTTCCGACCCCTAACTCGGAGCCTATTGCGCCAATCGAGGATGAGCGGTTGGACGTCACCTCGGGGGCTGCGATCCCAAAAGCGATCGAGCCGAACGCTAGCCCCGCACTCTGCACGACCCATGACTCCGAGGATCCGGACTCCTCCCGGACTCCGAACCCCCCGCTCCCCTGCCAATCGAATCCGATTGGGTGCCGATAATGGAGTTCACCGCCGCAGACATCTTTCAGCATTCGCCTTTTGGCGACATCCTAAATTCTCTTAAGTCTCTCTCTTTATCAGGAGAGCCCTGGCCGGACTACGGTCAGCGAGGGTGGGACGCGGACGATGTGGAAATTCAAAGCCCACCCACCACCCACTTTGTAGCCATTGTCGACGATCTAACCGACATGCTTGACTTCAGCTCCGAAGACATCGAGGGCATGGACGATGATGTAGGAGACGAACTAGAACCAGCACCTGTAGGGCGCTGGAAGGCCACCTCGTCATATGACATATATATGGTGGATACTCCAAAAGATGGAGATGGCGATGGAACAGTGGGGGATGACGCCCCCAAGAAACAGCCGAAGCGCCGGCATCAGCGGCGCCGCTCTAAATCCCGCCAAAGCAAAAACGGTGATTCCAGCACGGGAGATAATACTACCCTGGATAGCGCCGAAGAACACCCACCTCAGCAAGATTCGGCACAGGAAGATGGAGAAGCCAGCCCTCATGAGAGAGCGGCAGACCGAGAGGTCGAGGATGATAACTATACGCCTCCCTCCGAAGACGAGGCAAGCCTCGATGACGATGAATTCGTCATACCATCAGACCCCACCGAACAAGAGCGTTTTAAACGCAGGCTTTTAGCCACGACAAGCAGCCTCAAGAAAAAGCAGCAACAGCTTAGAGCTGCCCAAGATTTGCTAGCTGACAGATGGACTGAAGTCCTTACGGCCGAAGAGTATGAACTCGAACGCCCCTCCAAGAGTTACCCGAAGCGCAGGCCGCTACCCCGATCAGAGGAGGAAGCACCTACATCACCAGCGCATGACATGGCAGAATAGCCACCTCGCGGCCGCGACAGAGAGGCCTCTCGGCCCTCCACCCAAGCCATGCCCCGATGCCGCTCAACTAAGGCACGGGAAAATGCGCCCGACCTGCGAGACATACTGGAGGATAAGGCAAGACAAACAAGATCGATCTACGGATCGCGCAGGCGCCCTATGGCAGGTGACAATGATCCTCACTCCGGATACAACAAATCCGGCCGGGCCGAACACAACAGACATAGCTCTTCCGAGCTACGTCGTGATATAGCCTAGTACAGAGGCGCCGCACACCCGCTATGCTTCACGAATGAAGTAATGGATCATAAAATCCCAGAGGGTTTCAAACCCGTAAACATCGAATCATACGATGGCACAACAGATCCGGCGGTATGGATCGAGGATTATCTCCTTCACATCCACATGGCACGCGGCGATGATCTACACGCCATCAAATACCTCCCGCTCAAACTTAAAGGACCGTCCCGGCATTGGCTTAACAGCTTGCCAGCAGACTCAATCGGTTCTTGGGAGGACCTGGAAGCCGCATTCCTCGACAACTTCCAGGGCACTTACGTGCGACCGCCGGATGCCGACGACTTAAGCCACATAATTCAGCAGCCAGAAGAATCGGCCAGACAATTTTGGACACGGTTCCTAACAAAGAAAAATCAGATAGTCGACTGTCCGGACGCAGAGGCCCTAGCAGCCTTCAAGCATAACATCCGCGACGAGTGGCTTGCCCGGCACCTGGGACAGGAAAAGCCGAAATCCATGGAAGCCCTCACGACACTCATGACCCGCTTTTGCGCGGGAGAAGACAGCTAGCTAGCTCGCAGTAACAACTTATCAAAGAACCCTGGTAATTCGGACACCAAGGACAAAAGTGGCAGGACACGTCGGAATAAGCAAAAACGCCGCGTTAACAGCGACAGCAATGAAGACACGGCAGTCAATGCCGGATTCAAAGGCTATAAATCCGGTCAGCGGAAAAAGCCATTCAAAAAGAATACTTAGGGCCCGTCCAGTTTGGACCGAATACTCGATCGCTTGTGCCAGATACATGGCACCCCCGAAAGGCCAGACAATCACACTAACAGGGATTGTTGGGTGTTCAAGCAGGCAGGCAAGTTAAGGGCCGAAAACAGAGACAAGGGGCTGCACAGCGACGACGAGGAGCCCAAGCCGCCGAACAACAATGGACAGAAGGGTTTTCCCCCACAAGTGCGGATGGTGAACATGATATACGCAACCCACATTCCCAAGCGGGAGCGGAAGCGTGCGCTACGGGACGTATACGCGATCTCGGAAGAGCTATGTCTGTTGTGTTCGGCCCGGCTGGATTTGTTGTATCCGGAGTGAGGATCATTGTCACCTGCCATAGGGCGCCTGCGCGATCCGTAGATCGATCTTGTTTGTCTTGCCTTATCCTCCAGTATGTCTCGCAGGTCGGGCACATTTTCCCGTGCCTTAGTTGAGCGGCATCGGGGCATGGCTTGGGTGGAGGGCCGAGAGGCCTCTCTGTCGCGGCCACGAGGTGGCCGGTCTGCCATGTCATGCGCTGGTGATGTAGGTGCTTCCTCCTCTGATCGGGGTAGCGGCCTGCGCTTCGGGTAACTCTTGGAGGGGCGTTCGAGTTCATACTCTTCGGCTGTAAGGACTTCAGTCCATCTGTCAGCTAGCAAATCTTGGGCAGCTCTAAGCTGTTGCTACTTTTTCTTGAGGCCGCTTGCCGTGGCTAAAAGCCTGCATTTAAAACGCTCTTGTTCGGCGGGGTCTGATGGTATGACGAATTCGTCGTCATCGAGGCTTGCCTTGTCTTCGGAGGGAGGCGTATAGTTATCATCCTTGACCTCTCGGTCTGCCGCTCTCTCATGAGGGCTGGCTTCTCCATCTTCCTGTGCCGAATCTTGCTGAGGTGGGTGTTGTTCGGCGCTATCCGGGGTAGTATTATCTCCCGTGCCGGAATCACCGTTTTTTGCTTTGGCGGGATTTAGAGCGGCGCCGCTGACGCCGACGCTTTGGCTGTTTCTTGGGGGCGTCATCCCCCACTGTTCCATCGCCATCTCCATCTTTTGAAGTATCCACCATATATATGTCATATGATGAGGTGGCCTTCCAGCGCCCTACAGGTGCTGGTTCTAGTTCGTCTCCTACATCGTCGTCCATGCCGTCGATGTCTTCGGAGCTGAAGTCAAGCATGTCGGTTAGATCGTCGACAGGGGCTACAAAGTGGGTGGTGGGTGGGCTTTGAATTTCCACATCGTCCGCGTCCCACCCTCGCTGACTGTAGTCCGGCCAGGGCTCTCCTGATAAAGAGAGAGACTTAAGAGAATTCAGGATGTCGCCAAAAGGCGAATGCTGAAAGATGTCTGCGGCGGTGAACTCCATTATCGGCGCCCAATCGGATTCGATTGGCAGGGGCGCGGGGGTTTCGGAGTCCGGGGAGGAGTCCGGATCCTCGGAGTCACGGGTCGTGCAGAGTGCGGGGCTAGCATTCGGCTCGATCGCTTTTGGGATCGCAGCCCCCGAGGTGACGTCCAACCGCTCATCCTCGATTGGCGCAATAGGCTCCGAGTTAGGGGTCGGAACCGATGCGTGTGCGGCCTCCAGGACACTGTCCAGAGGCAGAGCTAGATCATGCCCCTCGAGATAGTGCGGCGCGCTTGGCCGTGGCTCGAACCCGTCGAAGATCAAGTCTCCGCGGATGTCAGCTGTGTAGTTTAAGCTTCCAAACCTGACTTGATGGCCAGGGGCGTAGCTTTCGATCTGCTCCAGGTGGCCGAGCGAATTGGCCCGCAGAGCGAAGCCGCCGAAGACGAAGATCTATTCGGGGAGAAAAGTCTCACCCTGGACCGTATCATTGTTGATGATCAAAGGAGCCATCGGGCCAAAAGGCGACGACACAGAGGAACCCTTAATGAAAGCACCAATGTCGGTGTCAAAACGGGCAGATCTCGAGTAGGGGGTCCCGAACTGTGTGTCAAGGCCGGATGGTGACAGGAGACAAGGGACACGATGTTTTTACCCAGGTTCGGGCCCTCTCGATGGAGGTAATACCCTACTCCTGCTTGATTAATATTGATGATATGGGTAGTACAAGAGTAGATCTACCACGAGATCAAGGAGGCTAAACCCTAGAAGCTAGCCTATGGTATGATTGTTGTGTATGGAGTTGATTGCCTACGGACTACAACCCTCCGGTTTATATAGACACCGGATAGGGTTAGGGTTACACAGAGTCGGTTACAATGGTAGGAGATCTTGAATATCCGCATCGCCAAGCTTGCCTTCCACGCCAAGGAAAGTCCCATCCGGACACGGGACGAAGTCTTCAATCTTGTATCTTCATAGTCCAGGAGTCCGGCTGAAGGTATAGTCCGGCTACCCGAACACCCCCTAATCCAGGACTCCCTCAGATCCGTTGGGCAAGCTTTATTGGGGTCTTTAAAATTGACACAAAGGCGCCAGGATTTGTCCTTCTTTGGTACCATCACCAGGTTTGCTAGCCAGTCCGGGTGTTTTATTTCTCTGATGAATCCGGCCTCCAATAACTTGGCTAGTTCCTCTCCCATGGCCTGTCTCTTAGGTTCGGAGAAACGCCGAAGAGCTTGCTTGACCGGCTTGGATCCCTTTAGGATATTGAGGCTATGCTCGTCCAGCCTGCGTGGGATTCCTGGCATGTCTGAGGGATGCCAGGCGAATATGTCCTAGTTCTCGCGCAGGAACTCTCGTAGTGCGGCGTCCACAGCAGGGTTTAAGTGTGCCCCGATGGAGGCTGTTTTTGTAGGGTCCGTTGGGTGGACTTGGAGTTTGACTATTTCATCCGCTGGTTTAAAAGAGGTGGACTTGGATCTCTTGTCGAGTATCACGTCATCCCTGTCCACTGTGGAGCGTAGCGTGGTTAATTCCTCGGCCGAGAGGGCTTCGGATAATGCCTCGAGGGCCAGTGCGGCTGTTTTGTTTTCAGCGTGGAGTGCCATGTCCGGATCGCTGGCGAGAGTGATGATTCTGTTGGGCCCGGGCATTTTGAGCTTCATGTACCCGTAATGGGGTACGGCTTGGAAGATTGTGAACGCCTCCCGTCCTAAAAGGGCGTGATAACCACTGCTGAACGGGGCCACTTGGAATGTAATTTCTTCGGCGTGCCGAATACCACATCTAGTGTGATTTTCCCATCATAGCGTGCTTCCCGACTGGGGATGATTCCTCTAAAGGTTGTGCTACTTTGCTCAATGCGGTTCTAGTCTATTTCCATCTTTTGAAGAGTTTCCTCATATATGAGGTTTAATCCGCTGCCGCCGTCCATGAGTACTTTGGTGAGTCGAAAGCCGTCCATGATTGGACTGAGGACCAGTGCGGCTGGTGCTCGGGCTGTTCGGAATTTAGGTTCATCACTGGCATTGAAGGTAATAGCCGTGTCACTCCATAGATTTATTGCTGCTACATGGCTGATTTCGGCCATGCTGCGGAGTGTTCGCTTGCGCCTATGATTTGACGCGAAGGTCTCAAAGACTGTTAACACCGTATTGTTATCCATGGGATGGTGCTCTGTGGTATTTGGGATAAGAAGATCCTCACCACTTTTGGCCACCTGCCGGAGTATCCAACATGCTCTAAGGCTGTGCGTTGGTATTGTATCCGTTGTACTATGAATTTTGCAGGGTCCATTGAGCCATCCCGCCAGTACGGTTCCATGCCCTGTAGAGGGTTTTTGCTTTTTGGTAGTTGACCCAGGTGTATTGTGATGATGCACCCTTTTATTTCGGACTGGGTTTGTATTCAGCGCCGGATTATCCCAAAAGTTTGTTTCGGTTTCCAGGCACTTTCCATCGCACAGTACTTTCGTACTATGGACGCCAAGTCAGCGAAGCGTGTTATCTCACGGCGATTTATGGAGTTAAGGATTCCCTTGTCCGTGCAATTATTGCAGAAATATAGGATTGCGTCTTCCTCGCGACAGTCCTTAACCTTGTTCATCGCAAGGAGGAATCTGGCCCAATAGTGATGTACCGTTTCCTGGGGCTCTTGCCTGATGTGGGAAAGATCGCTTATGTTTCTTGGGGAACGTAGTAATTTCAAAAAAAATTCCTACGCACACGGAAGATCATGGTGATGCATAGCAATGAGAGGGGAGAGTGTTGTCTACGTACCATCATAGACCAGCAACGGAAGCATTGACACAACATAGAGGAAGCAGTCGTACGTCTTCCCGATCCGACCGATCCAAGTACCGAACGTATGGCACCTCCGAATTCTGCACACGTTCAACTCAGTGACGTCCCTCGAGCTCTGATCCAGCTGAGTGTTGAGGGAGAGTTTCGTCAGCACGACAGCGTGATGACGGTGATGATGTTCTACCGATGCAGGGCTTCGCCTAAGCACCGCTACGATATGACCGAGGTGGAATATGGTGGAAGGGGGCATCACACACGGCTAAGGAACGATCACGAAGATCAACTTGTGTGTCATGGGGTGCCCCTGCCCCCGTATATAAAGGAGGGAGGGGGGAGGTGCGGCCGGCCCCTAGGGGTGCGGCTGGAGGAGTCCTACTCCCACCGGGAGTAGGACTCTCCCCTCTTGCCTTGTTGGAGAAGGAAAGGGGAAGGGGGAAAGAGGAAAGGGGGGCGCAGCCCCCCCCTTCCTTGTCCTATTTGGACTAGGGGGGAGGGGGCGCGCGGCCTGCCCTGGCCGGCCCTCCTCTTCTCCCTTAGGGCCCATGTAGGACCATTAACCCCCCCCCCCCCCCCCCCCCCGGGGGGGGGGGGGTTCCGGTAACCCCCCGGTACTCCGGTAAAATCCCGATTTCACCTGGAATGATTCCGATATCCAAATATAGGCTTACAATATATCAATCTTTATGTCTCAACCATTTCAAGACTCCTCGTCATGTCCGTGATCACATCCGGGACTCCGAACAACCTTCGGTACATCAAAACACAAAAACCCTAATTACGATCGTCACCGAACTTTAAGCGTGCGGACCCTACGGGTTCGAGAACTATGTAGACATGACCGAGACACGTCTCCGGTCAATAACCAATAGCGGAACCTGGATGCTCATATTGGTTCCTACATATTCTACGAAGATCTTTATCGGTCAAACCGCATAACAACATATGTTGTTCCCTTTGTCATCGGTATGTTACTTGCCCGAGATCCGATCGTCGGTATTCCAATACCTAGTTCAATCTCGTTACCGGCAAGTCTCTTTACTCGTTCCGTAATACATCATTCTGCAACTAACTCATTAGTTGCAATGCTTGCAAGGCTTAAGTGATGTGCATTACCGAGTGGGCCAAGAGATACCTCTTCGACAATCGGAGTGACAAATCCTAATCTCGAAATACACCAACCCAACAAGTACCTTTTGAGACACCTATAGAGCACCTTTATAATCACCCAGTTACGTTGTGATGTTTGGTAGCACACAAAGTGTTCCTCCGGTAAACGGGAGTTGCATAATCTCATAGTCATAGGAACATGTATAAGTTATGAAGAAAGCAATAGCAACAAACTAAACGATCAAGTGCTAAGCTAACGGAATGGGTCAAGTCAATCACATCATTCTCCTAATGATGTGATCCCTTTAATCAAATGACAACTCATGTCTATGGTTAGGAAACATAACCATCTTCGATCAATGAGCTAGTCAAGTAGAGGCATACTAGTGACACTCAGTTTGTCTATGTATTCACACATGCATTATGTTTCCGGTTAATACAATTCTAGCATGAATAATTGAAGGAAATATGCCCTAGAGGCAATAATAAAGTTATTATTTATTTCCTTATATCATGATAAATGTTTATTATTCATGCTAGAATTGTATTAACCGGAAACATAATACATGTGTGAATACATAGACAAACTTAGTGTCACTAGTATGCCTCTACTTAACTAGCTCGTTAATCAAAGATGGTTATGTTTCCTAACCATGAACAAAGTGTTGTTATTTGATTAACGAGGTCACATCATTAGTTGAATGATCTGATTGACATGACCCATTCCATTAGCTTAGGACCCGATCGTTTAGTATGTTGCTATTGCTTTCTTCATGACTTATACATGTTCCTATGACTATGAGATTATGCAACTCCCGTTTGCCAGAGGAACACTTTGTGTGCTACCAAACGTCACAACGTAACTGGGTGATTATAAAGGAGCTCTACAGGTGTCTCCAATGCTAGATGTTGGGTTGGCGTATTTTGAGAATATGATTTGTCACTCCGATTGTCGGAGAGGTATCTCTAGGCCCTCTCGGTAATGCACATCACATAAGCCTTGCAAGCATTGCAACTAATGAGTTAGTTGCGGGATGATGTATTACGGAACGAGTAAAGAGACTTGCCAGTAACGAGATTGAACTAGGTATTGGATACCGACGATCGAATCTCGGGCAAGTAACATATCGATGACAAAGGGAACAACGTATGTTGTTATGCGGTCTGACCGATAAAGATCTTCGTAGAATATGTAGGAGCCAATATGGGCATCCAGGTCCCGCTATTGGTTATTGACCGGAGACGTGTCTCGGTCATGTCTACATTGTTCTTGAACCGTAGGGTCCGCACGCTTAACGTTACGA
This sequence comes from Triticum urartu, assembly GCF_056163025.1. Classification (NCBI taxonomy): domain Eukaryota; kingdom Viridiplantae; phylum Streptophyta; class Magnoliopsida; order Poales; family Poaceae; genus Triticum; species Triticum urartu. The sequence continues at coordinate 521,719,624 of NC_141878.1, forward strand.
TGACAGTTATTATGAGTTTATGCATTTTGATGTACCGAAGATTGTTCGGAGTCCTGGATGTGATCATGGACATGACGAGGAGTCTCAAAATGGTCGAGACATAAAGATTGATATATTGGAAGCCTATGTTTGGATATCGGAAGTGTTCCGGGTGAAATCGGGATTTTACCGGAGTACCGGGAGGTTACCGGAACCCCCCGGGAACTATATGGGCCTTAGTGGGCTTTAGTGGAAAGGAGAAAGGGGCAGCCCAATGTGGGCCACGCGCCTCCCCCCTCCCCTAGTCCTATTAGGACAAGGAGAGGTGGCCGGCCACCCTCTCTCTCTTTCCACCTCGGGGAATCCTATTCCAACTAGGATTGGGGGGGGGAGTCCTACTCCCGGTAGGAGTAGGACTCCTCCTGCGCCCTCCTCCTGGCCGGCCGCCCCCTCCCCCTTGGATCCTTTATATACGGGGGCAGGGGGGCACCTCTAGAGACATAAGTTGATCCTTGAGATCGTTCCTTAGCCGTGTGCAGTGCCCCCTGCCACCATATTCCACCTCGATCATATTGTAGCGGTGCTTAGGCGAAGCCCTGCGACAGTAGAACATCAAGATCGCCACCACGCCGTCGTGCTGACGGAACTCCTCCCTGACGCTTTGCTGGATCGGAGCCCGGGGATCGTCATCGAGCTGTACGTGTGCTAAGAACTCGGAGGTGCCGGAGTAACGGTGCTTGTATCGGTCGGATCGGGAAGACGTACGACTACTTCCTCTACGTTGCGTCAATGCTTCCGCAGTCGGTCTGCGTGGGTACGTAGACAACACTCTCCCCTCTCGTTGTTATGCATCACCATGATCTTGCGTGTGCGTAGGAATTTTTTTGAAATTACTACGTTCCCCAACAGTGGCATCTGAGCCTAGGTTTTATATGTTGATGTTATATGCATGAGTAGAACACAAGTGAGTTGTGGGCGATATAAGTCATACTGCCTACCAGCATGTCATACTTTGGTTCAGCGGTATTGTTGGACGAGACGACCCGGACCAACATTACGCGTACGCTTACGCGAGACCGGTTCCCCTGACGTGCTTTGCACATAGGTGGCTTGCGGGCGACAGTCTCTCCAACTTTAGTTGAACCGAGTGTGGCTATGCCCGGTCCTTGCGAAGGTTAAAATGGAGTCTATTTGACAAACTATCGTTGTGGTTTTGATGCGTAGATGAGATTGGTTCTTGCTTAAGCCCGTAGCAGCCACGTAAAACTTGCAACAACAAAGTAGAGGACGTCTAACTTGTTTTTGCAGGGCATGTTGTGATGTGATATGGTCAAGGCATGATGATGAATTTTATTGTATGAGATGATCATGTTTTGTAACCGAGTTATCGGCAACTGGCAGGAGCCATATGGTTGTCGCTTTATTGTATGCAATGCAATCGCGATGTAATGCTTTACTTTATCACTAAGCGGTAGCGATAGTCGTGGTAGCATAAGATTGGCGAGACGACAACGATGCTACGATGGAGATCAAGGTGTCGCGCCGGTGACGATGGTGATCATGAAGGTGCTCCGGAGATGGAGATCACAAGCACAAGATGATGATGGCCATATCATATCACTTATATTGATTGCATGTGATGTTTATTTTTTATGCATCTTATGTTGCTTTGATTGACGGTAGCATTATAAGATGATCTCTCACTAAATTATCAAGAAGTGTTCTCCCTGAGTATGCACCGTTGCCAAAGTTCGTCGTGCCCAGACACCACGTGATGATCGGGTGTGATAAGCTCTACGTCCATCTACAACGGGTGCAAGCCAGTTTTGCACACGCAGAATACTCAGGTTAAACTTGACGAGCCTAGCATATGCAGATATGGCCTCGGAACACAGAGACTGAAAGGTCGAGCGTGAATCATATAGTAGATATGATCAACATAACGATGTTCACCATTGAAAACTACTCCATCTCATGTGATGATCGGTTATGGTTTAGTTGATTTGGATCACGTGATCACTTAGAGGATTAGAGGGATGTCTATCTAAGTGGGAGTTCTTAAGTAATTTGATTAATTGAACTTAAAATTATCATGAACTTAGTACCTGATAGTATCTTGCTTGTTTATGTTGATCGTAGATAGATGGCTCGTGCTGTTGTTCCGTTGAATTTTAATGCGTTCCTTGAGAAAGCAAAGTTGAAAGATGATGGTAGCAATTACACGGACTGGGTCCGTAACTTGAGGATTATCCTCATTGCTTCTCAGAAGAATTACGTCCTGGAAGCACCGCTGGGTGCCAGGCCTGCTGCTGGAGCAACACCAGATGTTATGAACGTCTGGGAGAGCAAAGCTGATGACTACTCGATAGTTCAGTGTGCCATGCTTTACGGCTTAGAATCAGGACTTCAACGACGTTTTGAACGTCATGGAGCATATGAGATGTTCTAGGAGTTGAAGTTAATATTTCAAGCAAATGCCCGGATTGAGAGATATGAAGTCTCCAATAAGTTCTATAGCTGCAAGATGGAGGAGAACAGTTCTGTCAGTGAGCATATACTCAAAATGTCCGGGTATAATAATCACTTGATTCAGATGGGAGTTAATCTTCCAGATGATTGCGTCATTGACAGAATTCTCCAATCACTACCACCAAGCTACAAGAGCTTCGTGATGAACTATAATATGCAAGGGATGAACAAGACTATTCCCGAGCTCTTCGCAATGCTGAAAGCTGTGGACGTAGAAATCAAGAAGGAGCATCAGTGTTGATGGTTAACAAGACCACTAGTTTCAAGAAAAAGGGCAAAGGGAAGAAGAAGGGGAACTTCAAAAAGAACAGCAAGCAAGTTGCTGCCCAGGAGAAGAAACCCAAGTCTGGACCTAAGCCTGAAACTGAGTGCTTCTACTGCAAGCATACTGGTCACTGGAAGCGGAACTGCCCCAAGTATTTGGCGGATAAGAAGGATGGCAAGGTGAACATAGGTATATGTGATATACATGTTATTGATGTGTACCTTACTAGAGCTCGCAGTAGCACCTGGGTATTTGATACTGGTTCTGTTGCTAATATTTGCAACTCAAAACAGGGACTACGGATTAAGCGAACACTGGCAAAGGACGAGGTGACGATGCGCGTGGGAAACGGTTCCAAAGTCGATGTGATCGCGGTCGGCACGCTACCTCTACATCTACCTTCGGGATTAGTATTAGACCTAAATAATTGTTATTTGGTGCCTGCGTTGAGCATGAACATTATATCTGTATCTTGTTTGATGCGAGACGGTTATTCATTTAAATCAGAGAATAATGGTTGTTCTATTTATATGAGTAATATCTTTTATGGTCATGCATCTTTGAAAAGTGGTCTATTTTTGATGAATCTCGATAGTAGTAACACACATATTCATAATGTTGAAGCCAAAAGATGCAGAGTTGATAATGACAGTGCAACTTATTTGTGGCACTGCCATTTAGGTCATATCGGTATAAAGCGCATGAAGAAACTCCATACTGATGGATTTTTGGAACCACTTGATTATGAATCACTTGGTACTTGCGAACCGTGCCTCATGGGCAAGATGACTAAAACACCGTTCTCCGGTACTATGGAGAGAGCAACAGATTTGTTGGAGATCATACATACAGATGTATGTGGTCCGATGAATATTGAGGCTCGTGGCGGGTATCGTTATTTTCTCACCTTCACAGATGACTTAAGCAGATATGGGTATATCTACTTAATGAAACATAAGTCTGAAACATTTGAAAAGTTCAAAGAATTTCAGAGTGAAGTTGAAAATCATCGTAACAAGAAAATAAAGTTTCTACGATCTGATCGTGGAGGAGAATATTTGAGTTACGAGTTTGGTGTACATTTGAAATTTTTTGGAATAGTTTCGCAACTCACGCCACCCGGAACACCACAGCGCAATGGTGTTTCTGAACGTCGTAATCATACTTTACTAGATATGGTGCGATCTATGATGTCTCTTACTGATTTACCGCTATCATTTTGGGGTTATGCTTTAGAGACGGCCGCATTCACGTTAAATAGGGCACCATCAAAATCCATTGAGACGACGCCTTATGAACTGTGGTTTGGCAAGAAACCAAAGTTGTCGTTTCTTAAAGTTTGGGGCTGCGATGCTTATGTGAAAAAGCTTCAACCTGATAAGCTCGAACCCAAATCGGAGAAATGTGTCTTCATAGGATACCCAAAGGAGACTGTTGGGTACACCTTCTATCACAGATCCGAAGGCAAGACATTCGTTGCTAAGAATGGATCCTTTCTAGAGAAGTAGTTTCTCTCGAAAGAAGTGAGTGGGAGGAAAGTAGAACTTGACGAGGTAACTGTACCTGCTCCCTTATTGGAAAGTAGTACATCACAAAAAACTGTTTCTGCGACACCTATACCAATTAGTGAGGAAGCTAATGATGATGATCATGAAACTTCAGATCAAGTTACTACCGAATCTCGTAGGTAAACCAGAGTGAGATCCGGACCAGAGTGGTACAGTAATCCTGTTCTGGAAGTCATGTTACTAGACCATGACGAACTTGCGAACTATGAGGAAGCAATGATGAGCCCAGATTCCGTAAAATGGTTTGAGGCCATGAAATCTGAGATATGATCCATGTATGAGAACAAAGTATGGACTTTGATGGATTTGCCCGATGATCGGCAAGCCATAGAAAATAAATGGATCTTCAAGAGGAAGACGGACGCTGATAGTAGTGTTACTATCTACAAAGCTAGAATTGTCGCAAAAGGTTTTCGACAAGTTCAAGGGGTTGACTACGATGAGACCTTCTCACCCGTAGCGATGCTTAAGTCTGTCCGAATCATGTTAGCAATTGCCGCATTTTATGATTATGAAATTTGGCAGATGGATGTCAAAACTGCATTCCTGAATGGATTTCTGGAAGAAGAGTTGTATATGATGCAACCAGAAGGTTTTGTCAATCCAAAGGGAGCTAACAAAGTGTGCAAGCTCCAGCGATCCATTTATGGACTGGTGCAAGCCTCTCGGAGTTGGAATAAACGTTTTGATAGTGTGATCAAAGCATTTGGTTTTATACAGACTTTTGGAGAAGCCTGTATTTACAAGAAAGTGAGTGGGAGCACTACAGCATTTCTGATAAGTATATGTGAATGACATATTGTTGATCGGAAATAATGTAGAATTATTCTGTAAAGCATAAAGGAGTATTTGAAAGGAGTTTTTTCAAAGAAAGACTTCAGGGAAGCTGCTTACATATTGAGCTTCAAGATCTATAAAGATAGATCAAGACGCTTGATAAGTTTTTTCAATGAGTACACACCTTGACAAGATTTTTGAAGTAGTTCAAAATAGAGCAGTCAAAGAAAGAGTTCTTGCCTGTATTACAAGGTGTGAAGTTGAGTAAGACTCAAAGCCCGACCACGGCAGAAGATAGAAAGAGAACGAAAGTCATTCCCTATGCCTTGGCCATAGGTTCTATAAAGTATGTCATGCTGTATACCAGATCTATTGTATACCCTGCACTGATTTAGCAAGGGAGTACGATAGTGATCTAGGAGTAGATCACTGGACAGCGATCAGAATTATCCTTAGTAAAATAAGGATATGTTTCTCGATTATGGACGTGACAAAAAGGTTCGTCGTAAAAAGTTACGTCAATGCAAGTTTTGACACAGATCTGGATGACTCTAAGTCTCGATCTAGATACGTATTGAAAGTGGGAGCAATTAGCTAGAGTAGCTCCATGCAGAGCATTGTAGACATAGAATTCGCAAAATACATACGGATCTGAATGTTGCAGACCCGTTGACTAAGCCTCTTCCACGAGCAAAACATGATCAGCACCAAGGCTCCATGGGTGTTAGAATCATTACTGTGTAATCTAGATTATTGACTCTAGTGCAAGTGGGAGACTGAAGGAAATGTGCCCTAGAGGCAATAATAAAGTTATTATTTATTTCCTTATATCATGATAAATGTTTATTATTCATGCTAGAATTGTATTAACCGGAAACATAATACATGTGTGAATACATAGACAAACTTAGTGTCACTAGTATGCCTCTACTTAACTAGCTCGTTAATCAAAGATGGTTATGTTTCCTAACCATGAACAAAGTGTTGTTTTTGATTAACGAGGTCACATCATTAGTTGAATGATCTGATTGACATGGCCCATTCCATTAGCTTAGCACCCGATCGTTTAGTATGTTGCTATTGCTTTCTTCATGACTTATACATGTTCCTATGACTATGAGATTATGCAACTCCCATTTGCCGGAGGAACACTTTGTGTGCTACCAAACGTCACAACGTAACTGGGTGATTATAAAGGAGCTCTACAGGTGTCTCTAATGGTAGATGTTGGGTTGGCGTATTTCGAGAATAGGATTTGTCACTCCGATTGTCGGAGAGGTATCTCTGGGCCCTCTCGGTAATGCACATCACATAAGCCTTGCAAGCATTGCAACTAATGAGTTAGTTACGGGATGATGTATTACGGAACGAGTAAAGAGACTTGCCAGTAACGAGATTGAACTAGGTATTGGATACCGACGATCGAATCTCGGGCAAGTAACATATCGATGACAAAGGGAACAACGTATGTTGTTATGCGGTCTGACCGATAAAGATCTTCGTAGAATATGTAGGAGCCAATATGGGCATCCAGGTCCCGCTATTGGTTATTGACCGGAGACGTGTCTCGGTCATGTCTACATTGTTCTCGAACCGTAGGGTCCGCATGCTTAACGTTACGATGACAGTTATTATGAGTTTATGCATTTTGATGTACTGAAGATTGTTCGGAGTCCCGGATGTGATCATGGACATGACGAGGAGTCTCGAAATGGTCGAGACATAAAGATTGATATATTGGAAGCCTATGTTTGGATATCGGAAGTGTTCCGGGTGAAATCGGGATTTTACCAGAGTACCGGGAGGTTACCGGAACCCCCCGGGAACTATATGGGCCTTAGTGGGCTTTAGTGGAAAGGAGAAAGGGGCAGCCCAAGGTGGGCCGCGCGCCTCCCCCCTCCCCTAGTCCTATTAGGACAAGGAGAGGTGGCCGGCCACCCTCTCTCTCTTTCCACCTCGGGGAATCCTATTCCAACTAGGATTGGGGGGGGGGAGTCCTACTCCCGGTAGGAGTAGGACTCCTCCTGCGCCCTCCTCCTGGCCGGCCGCCCCCTCCCCCTTGGATCCTTTATATACGGGGGCAGGGGGGCACCTCTAGAGACATAAGTTGATCCTTGAGATCGTTCCTTAGCCGTGTGTGGTGCCCCCTGCCACCATATTCCAGCTCGATCATATTGTAGCGGTTCTTAGGCGAAGCCCTGCGACAGTAGAACATCAAGATCGTCACCACGCCGTCGTGCTGACGGAACTCCTCCCCGACGCTTTGCTAGATCGGAGCCCGGGGATCGTCATCGAGCTGTACGTGTGCTAAGAACTCAGAGGGCCGGAGTAACGGTGCTTGGATCGGTCGGATCGGGAAGACGTACGACTACTTCCTCTATGTTGCGTCAACGCTTCCGCAGTCGGTCTGCGTGGGTACGTAGACAACACTCTCCCCTCTCGTTGTTATGCATCACCATGATCTTGCGTGTGCGTAGGAATTTTTTTGAAATTACTACGTTCCCCAACAATAATAAACATTTATCATGATATAAGGAAATAAATAATAACTTTATTATTGCCTCTAGGGCATATTTCCTTCAGTCTCCCACTTGCACTAGAGTCAATAATCTAGATTACACAGTAATGATTCTAACACCCATGGAGCCTTGGTGCTGATCATGTTTTGCTCGTGGAAGAGGCTTAGTCAGCGGGTCTGCAACATTCAGATCCGTATGTATCTTGCAAATTTCTATGTCTCCCACTTGGACTAAATCCCGAATGGAATTGAAGCGTCTCTTGATGTGCTTGGTTCTCTTGTGAAATCTGGATTCCTTTGCCAAGGCAATTGCACCAGTATTGTCACAAAAGATTTTCATTGGACCCGATGCACTAGGTATGACACCTAGATCGGATATAAACTCCTTCATCCAGACTCCTTCATTTGCTGCTTCCGAAGCAGCTATGTACTCCGCTTCACATGTAGATCCCGCCACGACACTTTGTTTAGAACTACACCAACTGACAGCTCCACCGTTCAGCATAAACACGTATCCGGTTTGCGAATTAGAATCGTCTGGATCAGTATCAAAGCTTGCATCAACGTAACCATTTACGACGAGCTCTTCATCACCTCCATATACGAGAAACATATCCTTAGTCCTTTTCAGGTACTTCAGGATGTTCTTGACCGCTGTCCAGTGATCCACTCCTGGATTACTTTGGTACCTCCCTGCTAGACTTATAGCAAGGCACACATCAGGTCTGGTACACAACATTGCATACATGATAGAGCCTATGACTGAAGCATAGGGAACATCTTTCATTTTCTCTCTATCTTCTGTGATGGTCGGACATTGAGTCTTACTCAACTTCACACCTTGTAACACAGGCAAGAACCCTTTCTTTGCTTGATCCATTTTGAACTTCTTAAAAACTTTGTCAAGGTATGTGCTTTGTGAAAGTCCAATTAAGCGTCTTGATCTATCTCTATAGATCTTAATGCCCAATATGTAAGCAGCTTCACCGAGGTCTTTCATTGAAAAACTCTTATTCAAGTATACCTTTATGCTATCCAGAAATTATATATCATTTCCAATCAGTAATATGTCATCCACATATAATATCAGAAATGCTACAGAGCTCCCACTCACTTTCTTGTAAATATAGGCTTCTCCAAAAGTCTGTACAAAACCAAATGCTTTGATCACACTATCAAAGCATTTATTCCAACTCCGAGAGGCTTGCACCAGTCCATAAATGGATCGCTGGAGCTTGCACACTTTGTTAGCTCCTTTTGGATCGACAAAACCTTCTGGTTGCATCATATACAACTCTTCTTCCAGAAATCCATTCAGGAATGCAGTTTTGACATCCTTCTGCCAAATTTCATAATCATAAAATGCGGCAATCGCTAACATGATTTGGACAGACTTAAGCATCGCTACGGGTGAGAAGGTCTCATCGTAGTCAATCCCTTGAACTTGTCGAAAACCTTTCGCAACAAGTCGAGCTTTGTAGACAGTAACATTACCGTCAGCGTCAGTCTTCTTCTTGAAGATCCATATATTCTCAATTACTTGCCGTTCAACGGGCAAGTCAACCAAAGTCCACACTTTGTTCTCATACATGGATCCCATCTCAGATTTCATGGCTTCTAGCCATTTTGCGGAATCTGGGCTCACCATCGCTTCTTCATAGTTCGTAGGTTCATCATGATCTAGTAGCATGACTTCCAGAACAGGATTACCGTACCACTCTGGTGCAGATCTTACTCTGGTTGATCTATGAGGTTCGGTAGTAACTTGATCTGAAGTTTCATGATCATTATCATTAGCTTCCTCACTAATTGGTATAGGTGTCACAAAAACCGGTTTCTGTGATGTACTACTTTCCAATAAGGGAGTAGGTACAGTTAGCTCATCAAGTTCTACTTTCCTCCCACTCACTTCTTTCGAGAGAAACTCCTTCTCTAGAAAGGATCCATTCTTAGCAACGAATGTCTTGCCTTCGGATCTGTGATAGAAGGTGTACCCAACAGTCTCCTTTGGGTATCATATGAAGACACATTTCTCCGATTTGGGTTCGAGCTTATCAGGTTGAAGCTTTTTCACATAAGCATCGCAGCCCCAAACTTTAAGAAACGACAACTTTGGTTTCTTGCCAAACCACAGTTCATAAGGCGTCGTTTCAACGGATTTCGATGGTGCCCTATTTAACGTGAATGCAGCCGTCTCTAAAGCATAACCCCAAAACGATAGCGGTAGATCAGTAAGAGACATCATAGATCGCACCATATCTAATAAAGTACGATTACGACGTTCAGACACACCATTAAGCCGTGGTGTTCCAGGTGGCATGAGTTGCAAAACTATTCCGTATTGTTTCAAATGTAGACCAAACTCGTAACTCAAATATTCTCCTCCACGATCAGATCGTAGAAACTTTATTTTCTTTTTACGATGATTTTCAACTTCACTCTGAAATTCTTTGAACTTTTCAAATGTTTCAGACTTATGCTTCATTAAGTAGATATACCCATATCTGCTTAAATCATCTATGAAGGTGAGAAAATAACGATATCCGCCACGAGCCTCAACATTCATCGGGCCACATACATCTGTATGTATGATTTGCAATAAATCTGTTGCTCTCTCCATAGTACCGGAGAACGATGTTTTAGTCATCTTGCCCATGAGGCACGGTTCGCAAGTACCAAGTGATTCATAATCAAGTGATTCCAAAAGTCCATCAGTATGGAGTTTCTTCAAGCGCTTTACACCGATATGACCTAAATGGCAGTGCCACAAATAAGTTGCACTATCATTATCAACTCTGCATCTTTTGGCTTCAACATTATGAATATGTGTATCACTACTATCGAGATTCATCAAAAATAGACCACTCTTCAAGGGTGCATGACCATAAAAGATATTACTCATATAAATAGAACAACCATTATTCTCTGATTTAAATGAATAACTGTCTCGCATCAAACAAGATCCAGATATAATGTTCATGCTCAACGCTGGCACCAAATAACAATTATTTAGGTCAAATACTAATCCCGAAGGTAGATGTAGAGGTAGCGTGCCGACTGCGATCACATCGACTTTGGAACCATTTCCCACGCGCATCATCACCTCGTCCTTCGCCAGTGTTCGCTTAATCCGTAGTCCCTGTTTTGAGTTGCAAATATTAGCAACAGAACCAGTATCAAATACCCAGGTGCTACTGCGAGCTCTAGTAAGGTACACATCAATAACATGTATATCACATATACCTATGTTCACCTTGCCATCCTTCTTATCCGCCAAATACTTGGGGTAGTTCCGCTTCCAGTGTCCAGTCTGCTTGCAGTAGAAACACTCAGTTTCAGTCTTAGGTCCAGATTTGGGTTTCTTCTCCTGAGCAGCAACTTGCTTGCTGTTCTTCTTGAAGTTCCCCTTCTTCTTCCCTTTGCCCTTTTTCTTGAAACTGGTGGTCTTGTTGACCATCAACACTTGATGCTCCTTCTTGATTTCTACCTCCGCAGCCTTTAGCATTGCAAAGAGCTCGGGAATCGTCTTATCCATCCCTTGCGTGTTATAGTTCATCATGAAGCTATTGTAGCTTGGTGGCAGTGATTGAAGAACTCTGTCAATGACACTATCAACAGGAAGATTAACTCCCAGTTGAGTCAAGTGATTATGATACCTAGACATTTTGAGTATATGTTCACTGATAGAACTATTCTCCTCCATCTTGCAGCTATAGAATTTATTGGAGACTTCATATCTCTCAATCCGGGCATTTGCTTGAAATATTAACTTCAACTCCTGGAACATCTCATATGCTCCATGACGTTCAAAACGTCGTTGAAGTCCCGATTCTAAGCCGTAAAGCATGGCACACTGAACTATCGAGTAGTCATCAGCTTTACTCTGCCAGACGTTCATAACATCTGGTGTTGCTCCAATAGCAGGCCTCGCACCCAGCGGTGCTTCCAGGACATAATTCTTTTGTGCAGCAAGGAGGATAATCCTCAAGTTATGGACCCAGTCCGTGTAATTGCTACCATCATCTTTCAACTTTGCTTTCTCAAGGAACACATTAAAATTCAATGGAACAACAGCACGGGCCATCTATCTACAATCAAACACAGGCAAGCAAGATACTATCAGGTACTAAGTTCATGATAAATTTAAGTTCAATTAATCATATTACTTAAGAACTCCCACTTAGAAAGACATCCCTCTAATCTTCTAAGTGATCACGTGATCCAAATCAACTAAACCATAACCGATCATCACGTGAATTGGAGTAGCTTTCAATGGTGAACATCAATATGTTGATCATATCTACTATATGATTCACGCTCGACCTTTCGGTCTCAGTGTTCCGAGGCCATATCTGCATATGCTAGGCTCATCAAGTTTAACCTGAGTATTCTGCGTGTGCAAAACTGGCTTGCACCCATTGTAGATGGACGTAGAGCTTATCACACCCGATCATCACGTGGTGTCTGGGCACGACGAACTTTGGCAACGGTGCATACTCAAGGAGAACACTTTTATCTTGAAATTTAGTGAGAGATCATCTTATAATGCTACCGTCAATCAAAGCAAGATAAGATGCATAAAAGATAAACATCATATGCAATCAATATAAGTGATATGATATGGCCATCATCATCTTGTACTTGTGATCTCCATCTCCGAAGTACCGTCATGATCACCATCATCACCGGCGCGACACCTTGATCTCCATCATAGCATCGTTGTCGTCTCGCCAATCTTATGCTTCAACGACTATCGCTACCGCTTAGTGATAAAGTAAAGCATTACAGGGCGATTGCATTGCATACAATAAAGCGACAACCATATGGGTCCTGCCAGTTGCCAATAACTCGGTTACAAAACATGATCATCTCATACAATAAAATATAGCATCATGTCTTTGACCATATCACATCACAACATGCCCTGCAAAAACAAGTTAGACATCCTCTACTTTGTTGTTGCAAGTTTTACGTGGCTGCTACGGGCTTAGCAAGAACCGTCCTTACCTACGCATCAAAACCACAATGATAGTTTGTCAAGTTGGTGCTGTTTTAACCTTCGCAAGGACCGGGCATAGCCACACTCAGTTCAACTAAAGTTGGAGAAACTAACACCCGCCAGCCACCTGTGTGCAAAGTACGACGGTGAAACCAGTCTCGCGTAAGCGTACGCGTAATGTCGGTCCGGGCCGCTTCATCCAACAATACCGCCGAACCAAACTATGACATGCTGGTAAGCAGTATGACTTATATCGCCCACAACTCACTTGTGTTCTACTCGTGCATAACATCAACGCATAAAACCTGGCTCGGATGCCACTGTTGGGGAACATAGTATTTCAAAAAATTTCCTACGCACACGCAAGATCATGGTGATGCATAGCAATGAGAGGGGAGAGTGTTGTCTACGTACCCTCATAGACCGGCAACGGAAGCGTTGACATAACGTAGAGGAATTAGTCGTACGTCTTCCCGATCCGACCAATCCAAGTACCGAACGTACGGCACCTCCGAGTTCTGCACACGTTCAACTCGGTGACGTCCCTCGAGCTCCGATCCAGCCGAGTGTTTAGGGAGAGTTACTTCAGCACGACGGTGTGATGACGGTGATGATGTTCTACCGATGCAGGGCTTCGCCTAAGCACCGCTACGATATGACCGAGGTGGAATATGGTGGAAGGGGGCACCACACATGGCTAAGGAATGATCACGAAGATCAACTTGTGTGTCATGGGGTGCCCCCTGCCCCCGTATATAAAGGAGGGAGGGGGGAGGTGCGGCCGGCCCCTAGGGGTGCGCCTGGAGGAGTCCTACTCCCACCGGGAGTAGGACTCTCCCCTCTTGCCTTGTTGGAGAAGGAAAGGGGAAGGGGGAAAGAGGAAAGGGGGGCGCCGCCCCCCCTTCCTTGTCCTATTCATACTAGGGGGAGGGGCGCGCAGCCTGCCCTGGCCGGCCCTCCTCTTCTCCCTTAGGGCCCATGTAGGCCCATTAACCCCTGGGGGGTTCCGGTAACCCCCCGGTACTCCGGTAAAATCCCGATTTCACCCGGGACGATTCCGATATCCAAATATAGGCTTCCAATATATCAATCTTTATGTCTCGACCATTTCGAGACTCCTCGTCATGTCCGTGATCACATCCGGGACTCCGAACAACCTTCGGTACATCAAAACACAAAAACCCTAATTACGATCATCACCGAACTTTAAGCGTGCGGACCCTACGGGTTCGAGAACTATGTAGACATGACCGCGACACGTCTCCAGTCAATAACCAATAGCGGAACCTGGATGTTCATATTGGTTCCTACATATTCTACGAAGATCTTTATCGGTCAAACCGCATAACAACATACGTTGTTCGCTTTGTCATCGGTATGTTACTTGCCCGAGATTCGATCGTCGGTATTCCAATACCTAGTTCAATCTCGTTACCGGCAAGTCTCTTTACTCATTCCATAATACATCATTCCGCAACTAACTCATTAGTTGCAATGCTTGCAAGGCTTAAGTGATGTGCATTACCGAGTGGGCCCAGAGATACCTCTCCGACAATCGGAGTGACAAATCCTAATCTCGAAATACGCCAACCCAACAAGTACCTTCGGAGACACCTGTAGAGCACCTTTATAATCACCCAGTTACATTGTGACGTTTGGTAGCACACAAAGTGTTCCTCCGGTAAACGGGAGTTGCATAATCTCATAGTCATAGGAACATGTATAAGTTATGAAGAAAGCAATAGCAACAAACTAAACGATCAAGTGCTAAGCTAACGGAATGGGTCAAGTCAATCACATCATTATCCTAATGATGTGATCCCGTTAATCAAATGACAACTCATGTCTATGGTTAGGAAACATAACCATCTTCGATCAACGAGCTAGTCAAGTAGAGGCATACTAGTGACACTCTATTTGTCTATGTATTCACACATGTATTATGTTTCCGGTTAATACAATTCTAGCATGAATAATAAACATTTATCATGATACAAGGAAATAAATAATAACTTTATTATTGCCTCTAGGGCATATTTCCTTCAATGTTTGGGTGGGTGGGTGGAATTGAATCCGAACCCTTACCTGATCTAGGATCCAGGGGCCGAGGAGTTTCCAATTTTGGAAATTCCGGTTCCGGGGTGTTACCCAATAATCCTGACCCGCTGCCTGACTCTAAGTTCAGGGATTGGATGTTGTCCTCCCGCGAACGGGCATCCGGCTCAAAGAGCTCGGGAATCCGGACATAGTTGGTCCTCAAGATAGAGGAAAGGTCGCCGCATTGTTCCTCCACCACTGCAATATGATGGGTGACCGGTGGAGAGTTAATCTCCCTTTGATCGGGTTTAAGCCCAATCCAATCATAGTCCGTAGCGACTCCCAAGGCGGCGACGTGATCCAAGAGCTCATTTAAGGAGGAGAGCTCCATTGGATCCATCTGTTCGATGAGTGTCGATTTGACGTGGAGGCTGTTTTCGATGACCTGAGAAGTCATCGTCGGCGCGGCGGCCGAACAGGCGGTCATGATCAAACCGCCTAGCCGGAGAGCTTGGCCGACAGCCAAAGCTCCCCCAACAGTAGTACCGTCTTTAAAGATGAGATGAGACATCCTTCCTTCCGGCGACGGCACAGAGGAACTCTCAATGAAAGCACCAATGTCGGTGTCAAAACCGGTGGATCTCGGGTAGGGGGTCCCGAACTGTGCGTCTAAGGCGAATGGTAACAGGAGGCAGGGGACCCGATGTTTTACCCAGGTTCGGGCCCTCTTGATGGAGGTAAAACCCTACGTCCTGCTTGATTTATTCTTGATGATATGAGTATTACAAGAGTTGATCTACCACGAGATCGAAGAGGCTAAACCCTAGAAGCTAGACTATGGTATGATTGTACGTTGTCCTACGGACTAAAACCCTCCGGTTTATATAGACACCGGAAAGGGCTAGGGTTACACCAGGTCAGTTACAAAGGAGGAGATATACATATCCGTATTGCCTAAGCTTGCCTTCCATGCCAAGTAGAGTCCCATCCGGACACAAGATGAAGTCTTCGATCTTGTATCTTCATAGTCCAACAGTCCGGCCAAAGGATATAATCCGGCTGTCCGGAGACCCCCTAATCCAGGACTCCCTCAATCTTCGATCCCTATGTGCTCGTGCTGAAACCCCAACTAGCTTAGTTGAGGGCAAATCTTTAGATGAGCATGATTGTTATGTGCGACACCGAATATAGAAAAAGGGAAAATTTTACTGGGTCAAATTCATCGTTTGCAATGCTATGCTTGGAATTTATGCAAAATATATGATATTACTTGTTGTTCTGAAAACCCTAAGAAACACCTTCCCTATCAATGTGAGTTTAGTGATAATGGAATCATATCTTCGTATGCTAAGGGTGTTTAGAGTTACTATGATGTTCAACAAATTAAAGAATTTGTTGCTTTTAAGGGTGCTTATGAAATTGCTTCTTTGATTGAAACGTATGATGCTACTCTTTACAAATCTGAAAATTTTGACATACTTAAATATTGCTATGATAATTATGCTTCTAATGCCTATGTTGATCCATATATTGAGGACTACCCCGCTGTCCAAGAAGAGACTAATATTTTGCAGGAGTCTATGGAAGAAGAAATTGATGAAATTGTGAGCTCATTGGATGAAAAAGATGAGGAGGAGAGCGAAGAACAAAAGGAGGAGGAGGGGATTAGCTACCCGTGCCCACCTTCTAATGAGAGTAACTCTTCAACTCATACATTGTTTAATTTCCCTTCGTGCTTACCCAAGGGTGATTGCTATGATGATTGTTATGATCCCGTTGATTCTCTTGAAATATCCCTTTTTGATGATGCTTGCTATGCTTGCGGCCAAGATGCCAATATGAATTATGCTTATGGAGATGAACCTGCTATAGTTCCTTATGTTAAAAATGAAATTGTTGCTATTGCACCCACACATGATAGTCCTATTATCTTTTTGAATTCTCCAAACTACACTATATCAGAGAAGTTTGTGCTTATTAAGGATTATATTGATGGGTTGTCTTTTACTCCTACATATGATGATTTTGATAGATATAATATGCATGTGCTTGCTGCTCCTACATGGAATTATTATGAGAGAGGAACTACATCTCCACCTCTTTATGTTTCCAATACAATAGAATTGCAAGAAACTGGTTATACTATGCATTGGCCTTTACTTTGTGTGCATGAATTGTTCTTTTATGACATGCCTATGCATAGGAAGAGAGTTAGACTTCGTCATTGCGTGATATATGTTACTTTGTGCTCACTACTAAATTACAATCATTGTTAATTAAAATTGGCTTTGATATACCTTGGGACTCGGGTGGATTCACTACTTGAGCACTATATGCCTAGCTTAATGGCTTTAAAGAAAGCGCTGCCAGGGAGACAACCCGGAAGTTTTAGAGAGTCATTTATTTCTGTTGATTGCTTTCATATAGTTTAAAAACAACAAAAATAAAGTGGGGAACCCAAAACTTTTTCAAAAAGGAAAGTGAAAGTGAGAAAGACAAGCATTGTTGAAGTGGGAGAGCTCCTTGAACTTTGTTCATGCTCACGACAACTTTGTGAATCTTGATTACAGAAACTTTTCAATAAAAATAATTATCCCCTTGTAAAATTCCATTGTATTATAAAAATAATGTGCCAAGGTTTGCCTTTAGGATGTTTACATTTGCTTGATGGTTTGTACGGTGCAGGACAGAAACTTTGGCTGTAGTGCACGATTTTAGATTTTTAGCTGGAACGTCAAATGGTTCTGATTCTTTTCGCACTGTCTTCCTATACAAATTTTTATTTTTCCTAATTTTGGTAGAATTTTTCAATTATCAGAAGTATGGTGAATTTTCAGATTATTACAGACTGTTCTGTTTTAGACAGATTCTGTTTTTGATGCATAGTTTGCTTGCTTTGATGAAACTATCAACTCATATATGTGGATTAAGCCATGAAAAAGTTATATTACAGTAGACAAAATGCAAAAACAAAATATGAATTGGTTTGTAACAGTACTTAGAGTAGTGATTTGCTTTATTATACTAACGGATCTTACCGAGTTTTCTGTTGAAGTTTTGTGTGGATGAAGTGTTCGATGATCGGGAAGGTCTCGATGTGAGAAGAAGGAAGAGAGGAAAGAGCTCAAGCTTGGGGATGCCCGAGGCACCCCAAGTAAATATTCAAGGATACTCAAGCGTCTAAGCTTGGGGATGCCCTGGAAGGCATCCCCTCTTTCTTCAACAAGTATCGGTATGTTTTTGGATTCGTTTCGTTCATGCGATATGTGCAATCTTGGAGCGTATTTTGCATTTAGTTTTCACTTTTCTTTTATGCACCATGCTGGTATGAGATAGTCCTTGGTTGATTTATAGAATGCTCTATGCACTTCACTTATATCTTTTGAGTACTTCTTTATAGAATGCTTCATGTGCTTCACTTATATCATTTGAAGTTTGGATTGCCTGTTTCTCTTTACATAGAAACCGCCATTTGTAGAATGCTCTTTTGCTTCACTTATATTTGTTAGCGTGGGCACATCTTTTGTAGAAAGAATTAAACTCTCTTGCTTCACTTATATCTATTTAGAGAGATGGCATGAATTGGTCATTCACATGGTTAGTCATAAAATCCTACATAAAACTTGTAGATCACTGAATATGATATGTTTGATTCCTTGCAATAGTTTTGCAATATAAAGATGGTGATATTAGAGTCATGCTAGTGGGTAGTTGTGGATTAGTAGAAATACTTGTGTTGAGGTTTGTGATTCCCGTAGCATGCACGTATGGTGAACCATTATGTGATGAAGTCGGAGCATGATTCATTTATTGATTGTCTTCCTTATGAGTGGCGGTCGGGGACGAGCGATGGTCTTTTCCTACCAATCTACCCCCCTAGGAGCATGCGCGTAGTACTTTGTTTCGATAGCTAATAGACTTTTGCAATAAGTATGTGAGTTCTTTATGACTAATGTTGAGTCCATGGATTATA
This sequence comes from Triticum urartu, assembly GCF_056163025.1. Classification (NCBI taxonomy): domain Eukaryota; kingdom Viridiplantae; phylum Streptophyta; class Magnoliopsida; order Poales; family Poaceae; genus Triticum; species Triticum urartu. The sequence continues at coordinate 521,738,269 of NC_141878.1, forward strand.
CGCACTCTCACCCTTCCACCATTGCTAGCCTCTCTAGTATCGCACAACTCACTACAAAAAAATACACTTCCGTGATGATACGTGTTTGTCACAGTAGGTCGCTTTTTTTGTCATGCATGTACATCCATGACAAATTTATGACAGAATCAAGATAGTCATACCTGTGCTGTCGTAGAAGTGTTCCATGACATTAACAAAATTATCATCACGGAAGTGTCCACTTCCATGACGATAAATCGCGCATCACAGAAGTGCTTTCGTCAAGGGTGACCGACACGTGGCATCCACCGTAACGGAACGCCGTTAAGCTATCGGGTCGGGTTTTGGATCCGATAACCCGTTAATAGCCCCGACCAATGGGGATTTTCCACGTGTAAAATCATCATTGGCTAGAGGAAACACGTGTCGGCTCATCGTTGGGACAGATGTCATCCACTCACTGGACAGAAGGCGCCTATGATACGTCGACACGTGGCACGGCCCAACAAGTTTAAATGGGCCGGCCCAACTAAAGGCCCACAAGATTTTGCGGACCATAATGGGCCAGCCCAGCTAAAGGCCCACGAGATTTTGCGGACCATAATGGGCTGGCCCAGCTAAAGGCCCACAAGATTTCGCGGGCCATAATGGGCCGGCCCAGGTAAAGGCCCACATGATTTTCGTGTGCCATAATAGGCCAGCCCAGGTAAAGGCCCACGGTGACTCTAGCCCATAATGAACAATAATTTTCTTTATAACCGTTAACGGCCCATGATTTACATGGGCCATTTCCAGCCCGTGTTAGCTTTCGGCCTATTGACGGCCCATACGTTCTTGGGCTCCTGTTTGGCCCTTGATTACTTCCGGCCCGTTACTGGCCTGTTCCCCTAATGGGCCAAATTCGGCCCATGGCAAGAGTCGGCCCGTTACTGGCCTGTTCCACTAATGGGCCAAAATCGGCCCATGGCAAGAGTCGAGCCGTTACTGGCCTGTTACCCTAATGGGCCAAATTCGGCCCATGGCAAGAGTCGGCCCGTTTCTGGCCTGTTAACCCGTTGCGCCATTTCCAGCCCGTCCTATATTCTGGCCCATTAACGACCCGTTATGCCCATGACAGAATTAAGCCTTTGCTATCCTACGGTGTTAACGGCCTGTTACCGTGCTGGGCCGATACCAATTACACTCGATTATGGCCCATGTAGACCCATTTATCCGAGGCGCACCGATTACAGGCCCATTTATCGACGGCCCGTAGGAGACCCATGGATCCTATGGCCCGTATATGGCCCATGGTAGTTGCGGCCACTAGCAAACCAGGGAAAAAGAAGACTAGGAAATAAATAAGGCCGAAACTAACGCTAGGCTATTAAGGCGATTGCATAGATTACATCCACTCGGCATCAAAGATCGCCACCAGTGCAAATATAGGGAACACCCTACACTATAGAAAAATGGCTTGCTGTTTTCTTCAGGCGGTGGCTGCACGTTAAGAATAAATTTTGTATCGCACCAAAACAAATTACAACTATATAACAAAAGGAAGGTTGGCATAAAACTTAACAGTCTAGCAGATAAATGCACCACCAAAAGTTCAGAAGCTCAGTTCATTTGACCTGACTGTTATGTTTTCATGCTGTATTGTCCGATGGAGCACCATAACCCTCACCTTCATTTCCCCTAGGCTTATGAACAACATAGCAAATGTCTGATAGTCTGGTTTCAAAACCATGCATATCTTGACGACATTGAGCAATGTTTCTCGTTGTTTCACAAAGGGTCTCTATTAGGGAATGGACTTGTGTCTGGAGCGCAGATACAACATTGCTTTGAGCTTGCATATCTTGATCATGAGGCAGTTTGGACGATATTGCCTTAACAACCAACCCAGTATTACGCAGGAACGTGCTTTTGGCACTGTTAGTGGACAGGTACTGACCCACTGCAGCAAGAGCTGACATTGCGGTTATAGTTGCCTTGCCACCTTCAGAAGGTGGCGGTTCCACCATTTTTTCCATAGCTCGCTGAAAAGTTGAGGTTTTACATTAGTAGTACCAGAACATAAGATATTAAGGAGGCAGCAAAACCAAACAAAATAGCTTTGGTCTATATACAGAACTTATTCTGGTGAACCCATGTAAAATATTAGTTGTATTTTATTGCAAAGTACATAATAAAACCAGGTTCCAAACATATGACCATGTACCATCGCTAATGTATTGTCTATTTCTTCACATTGTATTGAGGGCTAAGGATAAAGAGACGAAGTTTATAATACGGTAATCATAGTATGACGTCATTCATATCACAAAACAACTGAGAACAGACAAACAGGCAATTGTAACGTTGTGTGGGCAAGTCCAGCACGGAACTAGATTATGGGTCAAGATCAAAGGAACATCACTCCTCTCTTTTAAACCTTGTAAGGTGCAATGATACGCTAAGACAATTGTGTATAAAATTGAAAAGAGTAATAGACATTGGCTGCAAACCATGCAGTTCAAGGCACAAGTCAGAGTAAGTAGTAGTTAAAAGGCATGAGGATGAAGGACTTACAATAGCGGCTTTGACTGGTGTAGTCATGCCCTTCTTCTTGCTGGTGTGACAGTCCTTGAAGATTTCCACAACATTTGGTTCAGGTACTTTTTGGTCCTTGCGGGCTTTCCTCTGCATTTGGAACAAGTTAATATAGATCTGATAATATGGTACAGCGAAAAGAGTGAAACAACAGCTAATTACAAGAGCCTCGCAGTGTGCAATATAGCTCGAGATCCCGTCGTCTGTTGGAATTTCACTTTCGTACGGTTGGCCTTGTTCTTTGAACAGTTCACCCACAAGAAGATAGATTTGTGTGGCACATGCATAAATAGGACTTCAACATGTGATCTGATGACATATATATTATGTACCTGATACTTCGGATCGGACCAGTGTTTAACGAGGCCTCTCCAGTCTTCATCAGATATATTTTCCACTGGAGATGTTTGGGCAAGTTCACTGTTAGCCTTGCCTTCAAAATGAGTTTTCCTTAAGTTATACCGATACTGTCACAGAGCAGAATTGAAAACAAGGGTGCAAGCTTGTCTGGTTGCATCATCTTGGCTATCCAACTTGAACCTCATCTGTTGAAAATTATGGGAGTCTCATTATCAGCAACCTATAAAGTATTGGACAGAGAAAGACGATATTACTAGTTTCCATACATAACCATACTTACAGATAAATGGTCGAGGAAGATGTTGAACTGGGTTTCGTCTTTGTCATTCCTGTATTGAATCCATGTTGGGAGGATACGTACATGACACCTAACAGCAACCGCTGCCTCTGATACTAACTTGGCTGACTCTGTAGCATCACATGGCCTTTTTAAACCTGCCTCAAAACGGATCTCCATTCTTCCTCCTCTAGATTTAGTTAACCTATCGAGCATTATCCCTGATGTTTGTTTCCTCTTGCGCCTAGGTGCTAGTCCAACAACAAACATAGGAAGTGTTAGTGTACATCAAACTGTGAGACTACATATAAAGAAGCATGCTACTGTAACTTGACTCCAGCAACTACCTTCTTGCTGTTGAAGCTCACAAGGTTCATCTGATATTGCCAACTCGTCTTGTGTCAAGAGTGCTTGGGAAGTAGTGTCAGGTGGCAAGGGAGCTTGGGAATGTGCTGGTAGCTCAGTTGACGCATGAGTACGTCGTGCAGCTGGCAGTACTGTGGTAGGTGTTGCAAGAACTAGGGCTGTCTCTGCTTGTTTGGTGGCAGCTATTTGTTTCTGTTTGTCTTTTTTTGCAACTCGTGTAGCATGGGATGCCGTGTTTGTAGAATTTTCTACTGGACTTTGACCTTCTATTGCACCATCAGTACCAGCAGAATCTGCAGGATTCATCCGCTTCTCATTCCCTGCCATTCTGTGTTTCTTCCTCTTTCTCTGTGCCATGTTAAGTCAAGCCGATAAAAAAATGAATAACAATTTAGTTCTTCAGAACAAATTGATGTGTGATGCAGACGAACTGAACTTTGATGTTAGACAACCACATGATAGGAGGATGTAATATGTATGAAAAACAGGACGGAAGAGATAACCAGAACTATGATGTGTAAACTAAGAAGACGACATTTCACCAAATTAGAAGCAATGCAATGGAAGGTAGACACCATATGAAAGATGCTACAAATATCGCTCTGCCAAGTTAACAGTGTCTCATCATAAATGGCGTTTAAACAAATGTGAAGCAGTACAAGAAATAAATCATATGCAAGATGCAAACAACATCACACTACCATGTTAGAGGTCTCTCGTCATTAGTGCCATTGCATATTCACAGCATTGCATATTCACAGCTTATGATGTGTAAACTAAGGAGAAGACATTTCAACAAATTAGAAGCAATGAAAGCTAGACACCATATGAAAGATGCAACGAATATCACTCTACCAAGTTAAAATTGTCTCCTCATAAGTGCCATTTCAACAAATTAGTAATACAAGCTAGAAAAGAATGTGAGATGTAACCTATATCACACTCCAAAGTCAAACATGTCTTATGATAAGTGATTATTGCAGGTTACACAACAATAGTAATTTGATGTAAGAACATGGTGTGATAGACAGATATTGTATATTCTAGAAACAGGAACACATGTCTTATTCAAGTATAATGTGTAAAGTAAGCAGATGGAATTCAACAAAATTAGAAGCAATACAAGCTAGACATCACACATAACATGCAACCACATATAACAGTGCCAAGTTAGAGGGAGCACCGGTGATGCTGCACTAGGGGAGACATGATCATCATAAACACAACTTTGTTGAGTGTCTATGCATGTGTTGTCTTGGAAATCATCTTGGGGGTGTGGAGGAGTAGAAACTGTAGAGGCCCTCCGTTCGGAAGGAGCACCTTTATCCGCTGCCTTGCTAACTTCCTTCTGCTTTATTGATTTTGAATTGTCAAGTAAAACCGACAAGAAAAAGCAATAAAATTCTCTCTTTAGAACTTATTCATGCATGATACTGACAATCACTACTTTGATGTAAGGCAAACACATGATACCAGGATGGAATATGTACGAAAAACAGGACGACATGGCATGTTCACAACTGTTTGTGTAAACTAAGCAGAAACCATTCCAGCAAATAAGAAGCAATGCAAGCTAGACACCACATGAAAGATGCAACCAATATGACTCTGCCAAGTTAAAAGCGTCCCATCATAAATGGAATTTCAACAAATTAGAAGCAGCGCATGCTATAAATCATATGAAAGATGCAACTAATATCGCACTGCATATACTAAAGGTGTCTCGTCATGTTGATTGATGCGGGATACAAAAAAACAATAGTTTTATGTAAGGACATGCTTAATAGACAGATGTACTATGTACTAAATACAGGAAGGCATGTCACATTAACAGGTATAATGTATGAGCTAAGCAGACTAGCACATGCAGTTTAACCAGATTGGAAGAATTACAATCTAGACACCATATGCAACATGCAACCACATATCACGCTGCCAAGTTAGAGCAAGCACCTTCAATGCTAGTGTAGGGGAAATGATGTAATCAACTACAGAGCTACGTTCACTATCTTCATCTAGCATTTCTGTTTCTTGAGAATCATGTCAGGAGGCTAACGCTGCATTATTTAAATGAGGAGTAGTCCCCTTGCCTGCCTGCCTCGTCATAAGTGATTGATGAGGGATACACAAGAACATTAGTTTGATGTAAGAACATGGTTAATACACAGATGTACTAGTATGTACCAAAAACAGAAAGGCATGTCATATTCAAAGGTATAATGTGTAAGCTAAGCAGATGCAATTTAACCAAATTGGAAGCAATGCAAGCTAGACATCCGGCTGGAGTGGTGAGCATGATCATCTAGGACCTAAGAGCCTGGTGGGCGGCGGGCTGCTTCGCCACCATCGCAGCTTTTTAGTTGGCTTCCAGGTGATGCCTATCTTTGCTGGGCTTGTCACTGGCTCGGCTAGTGCCCTGACTAGCTATTTGTCTTCTGGTGCTCACGGGATGGTGGTTCATGTAAACAAATATCTTTCCTTATCTTACAGACTTCGGCCTTTCGAATACAAGCTAGACACCATATGGAACATGTAACCACATATGACACCGCGAAGTTAAAGCAAGCACCTGGGATGGTGGTTCATTGCGAGCGAGGTCATCAACTCCAGAGCTACGTTTACCGCCTCCATCTGCTGACACTGCACCCATTATAGCGCTGAAACGTGTCTTGCCTACCCGCACACAAAACTAGAGCGACTTCTCTCTTTTCTTTTTGGCTTCTCTCATGACAGCAGAGTCTGAAATACCCTTGCATAAAAACACAATAGTGAGAGTAAGGGTGAAGTGTGTGCAGAACTAGTGCACTGTAAAAGTAGCAGATAGCAGGTGGATGAAAAATAAATGACAGGAGACATATGATAGCTCTACAACATTGCATGGCAAACAAAATTAGATTCTACTCTGTATGAGTTTGTAATATATGAGCACAGGAAATGTAGGTACTCCTCCAGCACACCACCACATGTGGTCATATCTAAGATAATAGTCGACTGAAAATAAATAGGTCAGTCGATTTTTTTAATGAACCGTCCGATCTATAAGGAATGGGCAGATGGCCTTCGTCTACCTCCCGCCAGCCACTGTTGACGATCTTTCTCGAACCGCCAGCGACCACCGGCCCAGACCCCTGCCTCCGCCGCCCCGCCCTCCCATCGACCTCACATCACCGCCATGCTTGGCAGCGCCCCCAGGCCATCCCTTTAATCCCGGCCAACCTCCAGATCGGGCACCGGTAGCTCTAGGCCGCACACGCCCCTAAGATAAACATCAAGGCACTGCTTCCCCGGTGTAACAGGCCTGTTACGCCGGGGAATGCTTCCGTTAATTGGGAATCAAGTGGCCAGAAATTGAAATTCAGGGGGGCGATGGACCTCTAGCTAAGGTGAAATAGTATATGAGGAGAAACCTTGTGCATCGCGAGTTACTAGGAACATCTAGTATCAAGAAGAAGCGGTCAACTAGTGTCTTCTGTGGGATGAATACCGTGCAAGCAGAGACATAAGATTTGCACGAATAAGGGAAGAGGAGTACCTTTTTCGGTTGCCGGTGTGGTCACCTCCACAAGTCGCGCCGATTTTCTTCTTTTTACCGGGGAAACCGATGTTCTGGAGGGTGCAGGCTTGGACGAACCCATGGCCAAATTGTTGACTGTGTTCCCGTGGCCATATGTCGGCGGAGGGGAAGCAGATCCGAGGCGGCGAAGGACGGCGTAGCAGGAACAGCTCCGGTGCGGTGGAGGGTGGCGAAGTTGGAGCGGCAGCGGTGAGGCGCAGGACGGCGTGGTTGAACTGGCTCGGGTACGGACGGCTCGGCCTCGGCTTCAACTACTAGCCATGCAGGGCGTTGCGGTTGAGGTTGCGGTGGATGACGACGTCGGGGTATCGGCTCCGGCGTGATGGAGGAGGGCGGCGGTTGATGGGTGAGATGGGGTGGCGGACGGAGGACGCCAGGGTTTCACGGCTGGTGGAGAGGTAGTTTTGGTGCCCATGGAGTACGAATGGGGAATCGGACAGGTGGGGGGGACCATGTTTCGGTCTGGGACGCGCTTGTTTTTTGCTTTTTTGAACAGAAATGGGATGCGCTTGTTTGAAATTTGGGGAAAGTACAAACTTTGCCCCCCTCTTAAATTCCGGACCTACTGCGGGTCGGGGGTAGGATGGTAATCCCAGGTGTCCCAAATGGTGGGTGGGAGCGATTTCGGCCGCATGCATGTGTGCTTAGGCGGCCATTGTGTATGAATGTTTTTCGGATGCGGTTGCGTGGCGTCTAGATGAAGCTACAAACCTACCCCGGTTTAGACCTTTGGACGTCGGGCCGGTAGGTTTCACGGGTCGGAGTTATTAGAAAAGTAATTTCCTTGTACTACCAAACATTGGTCTCACGCGGTTTCGGGCGAGTAGAGGCTCTTTTGGCACTTCGTTCAAAATTTTGAAACACAAGCATTCACGTTTAGAGTACTCTTGAACTATGAGGATTGACCTAAATATACAACGTTATATTTGACCTTGTATGTTAGAAAACCTCATTAAATTATCCACTTCTTTTTGAAATTTTGACACTTGAAAATCCTATAACTACGATTATTTTGGAATGGAGGAGCTAAATTTGAATCTATTTTGTACATGACTACATATGCTATTATGTACAAAATCAGAGCAAAGATTGGTGCCCCCATAATTTAGGTATGGTTTACAAATGCCATGATATCAAATTCAAATAATTGAATGGACTTCATGTTGAATTCGATTTTTTTAAACCACCTTAAGTTGAATTCAAATGTATGCTAGTTCATAGGTAGTAGCTATTTACAATGTCCATTGTGTAACTTCCGTATGTATAATGTGCTTTACACACACAACATGAACTATACTCACGTTTATATTCGATTGATAAAGCGATGCATTGTCTGGAGTTCAAAATACTAACTATGTGGATCAATTGTGTCGAATAATAACATAGACATGCTCAAATTCAATAGAATCTAGATGTCTGATGGATCAATGACCGCTCCTTACGCGAATTGCAAATATCATGATCCCATCCTAATATTTGGATACAATTTATATCTTCAATCAATGTGTATAACAGTCTTTTACGTGTAGTTTCACTCTCCATCGGTGGTCTCTCACACATGCTCACACACTCTCTCCCGAGGTGTCTTTCTCGCACACATGCTCTAGATATAACCCTCCCTCCCTCTCGTAACCATTTACAACTGTTTTCACTAACCTTTATCACAAGCACTCTTCCTCTCGCAAACATACACACGCGCAATCCTCATTGACCCTTTCTATATACATGGACCTGCCTACGTGTCTCATGTACACACATTATCTTTACGCCTATCTCTCACACATTGTCTCACACCTCTCTTCCTAATCGACGAGTATGATTCTAGCAGAGCATTCTGTAGGATGCCCCTTAAAGTTAGGTTGGATGAATAGTAATATCAGAGATAAAGGGGTTACCTTAGTCCAAGAACCTAGGGTTACAAATCCTAGCCGGCTTTGTCAGTGGACACAGAGTCCTTCACAATTCTGCTATCTTTGTCTTGTACGACTAGTCATCCATGGGTCTTCCTAAATGCATCACGGGCCGACCAATGTGGTGCAGGACGGAATAGAACGAAGGGCCTCACCTCGACCCACCGGACCTCACACGGTGACACACCCTCTGCCCCCACGTCTCATTATCTTCTCACACCCACGCATACCAACACAAACACCACACATACAGAAAATTTCTCCTGGTGCCTCTATTCCCTCCCCCCTTGCATATACACACTCAAGGGAATGGAATCTCTTGTCGTGACGTCATATTCGTCTCTCTCTCTCTCTAGACCACTCTCATTTCTCGTGCTATCTCTCCCACGCCCCCATCGGCCCCTCTATCCATGCCTCTCTCGAATACATAATACACACACATACCTCTCTAGGCCCCGCCAAATGCATCAACTACACATTCACACATGTTACATCACGTACCCCATTGATCTAAAAAGCCCTCTCTTCACGTTTATTTCGCATACAACATTCCTTTTGAATAAAGTGTGGCCAAAAAAATATTTTAGAGTTTCTACATATATACAACATTACAAAGTTATATGGAGGAGTACGAACGCTAATTTGCATTGCATGGTGCCCACAATGATATTTATTCCGCACTGTGAATTTGTATATTTTTATACTATATACAAAGTTAGTCATAATAAAGAGAAACGAAGAGAATCTCTCTCTCCATCGCATACCCCCCTGTATGCCCCTTTCATGTATGCACACAAAACTATCTCCAGGTCCTCTAAAAGTAAGCCCCCAGAAAATTCACGCATATTTCATCTTTCTCTCACGATATATGCAATGACGATCATTGTATTTGAAGCGAAAGCACGATACATACATTGGACTTTAGAATCCACTCATTACAGTCACCATTTATGTTTAGTGGTTATTATGCAGTCACGGGCTCACCGTACAACTCTGTATTTGCTCATGACATGACTAGTTGACCAGTTAAACGCTCCACGTGGCACCTCTAGTGTTGCATCACATTATCTCACTACCATCGTGCCCACCTGTCGACTTGTATCTACTCTACATCTACACTCTTATAAAATACATAAAATACACTCTTATAAAAAACAGAGTTGGTGATGATGGTGTGCCTGCCATCCTGCAATATAGGTCATCCGATTTATATCTGACGGATAGGAAAGAAACTATGGCAATTTTGCAAAAAGGTACCCACACACCTCTCCACATTTGCAAATAAGGCCTTTCCTCGTTCATCCTTTTCTCTCACAAGATAAACAAGTCATACAAATGCATCTTGATGTTACATGCAACACACGGGCATCTTGCTAGTAAGAATGAAAACAAACGACAAAAAAATATTTGGACGGTGGTTCGAAGTCATGACCGCGGGCACAGCGGACAAGGTGGCCTTGTATTGGTATGCTGAGCCGTCTGTTTTAACATACAGGAGCTGGTGTGGTGATTATACACACACGCACGCATGCACACGAACTGCATCCATGCAACACTCACACAAACACATGCACCCACGCACCCACGAAACACTCACACATACACACGCAGCCACGCACGCATGCACGCAACACTCACACACACACGCACGCATGCATGCACACACCAGTACACCACATGACCTTTTGCCTATGCGAACTGACAGGTGGGACCCACAACGAACATGGTCAATTTAACTAGTCAACATGGCGCCACACAGACTATTTGGCCGGTCAACAGAGTGCAATCTGATGCTGAGCTGTGAGCAAGTGACCGTATAATCACCGCAAAACGTATATAGTGACCGTAATCAGCTTATTCTGAAGTGCGGTGACCGTATTACGCTTTTCTCTCTGTAGGCCCTCCAAAACTACATCTCTACACATTCTCGCATGTTACATCTAACAACTATGCAATACAGCACTACTACTACACTCTAACACAATAAATCATATGTGTTTTTAGTTTTACTAGATATCATATTGTTACTTATAATTATTCAGTTTGCATACATTAAAATTGCCTTTGAAATGTATGGCCAGTATCATCTACCGCGCGGGAAAAATTCCGCCCTTTCCTGTTTAATCGGGTTTGTATCGATGGATCATGCGAAACAACAAAACTATAGTACTATACAGTACAAGTGACAGTTCACTGGGCCGTCGTGTCGTCTACTCCTTCGTCGTAAGAGTGGAGCGCTCACTTTCATAAATCTTCTAGTCCCTTTCGCCGACATGTCGGACATCAAGCTACCAGGTCCACGTGCCATACCGGAATACAGTGCAGAGCAGCCAGGGTGAAGCACCCCAGTCATGGCGCCGACGTAGTAATGAGCAATGAGGCGTCAAATCACAAAGCTGCACCTTTCCCACAGTTAAGTTGGAGGGACGAAGCAACCATCATTTCACTCGTTGCTGAATCCGCTTCTCCCTCATCTTCTTCAACTTAACCACGTGTTTCTTCTGCCGTTGTTCTGCCTCATGTGGGACGTGGATCGGCTTGGTAAAGCACTGACACATGGGACCGCATGTTAGCAAACCGCCAGGACAACATCCTCCGAAAATAAGAAACCTCCCCTGCCATCCGCGCGGCAAAATCACCTCCTTTTTACTAATCTCGGTTCTATAATTTTTTAGATCAATATAATTGAGATTTGTATAGATAGCACACATGAGCAAAACCAAGTGGTATGGTTAAGGGCATCCACAATGTGTAGCCAAATGTGAAAATAGCTTTTGGCATCGTGGGAACCATTGTGGACGGTGTTGCCAAAGCCAAAAAGATGGAACCGAAGCTCCCTGATTGGTTGATTGAAGGAATAGAAAAATGCAACGTCTCTCCTCTTTCTCCCATGCTTGGACGCATGTAGTACAGTATAGAGCACATAGTCTACTCCCCTGTCCCTTCTATCACAAATCACAAAGCAGTGAGGCATCAAATCACAAAAGCACGGACGAAGCAACCATCATTTCACTCTTCGCTGACTCCGCTTCTCCATCATCTTCTTCGAGAAGCCATCTCACCGCATTAGTTATAGTAGTACTAGTAAAGGACTTCCAGGATGCAAATAAGGCGGTTGTCTCGGCTTGCAGGCGGCACTTGCGAACGACTTACCGTGGTCTCCCTCAATGGTGTTCTCCGTCGAACGCACTTCGCCAAACCACCAAAAAAATATCGTCGACTTCACCGCAATGGGGAAGGAAGTCAAATATAGTTACTACTCCCTCCTTCCATCTATATAGGGCCTAATGCATTTTTCAGGGCTGCCTTTGACTATTGATAAGATTAATAATACATGAGATATATAATGTGAAAATTATATCATTGGAAGCTTCTTTCACGTATGAATTTGATGGTATGCTTTGTGTAACTTGCATGTCATATATTATTGCTCCAAAACTTGGTCAAAGTTAGTCTCAAAAAACATATTAGGCCCTATATAGATGGAAGGAGGGAGTACCTCCATTTTTTGTACACAAGGACAGTATATCAAAATTACAATTTGCAAAGGGCCACTAACACTAATCGAGGCAAAATTGATGGGGTTAGCAACCAAGGACATTAATATCCCCTGCATGCATGCGGAAGTGAGAAGGTTGGTTTGCATGGCACTGCATTAATCAAGCGATGAGGAGTGAGATGGTTAGCTCTTTGGCCTTTGGAGAAAAATATATGCATTAATTGACACGTGAAACGAGGATCTGTATCGATTAAATCCCGCAAAGGAAAACCCAGCCTTTCTTTTTTAACACTAGTACTCCTAGTACGTACGTACTTATCCTGTTTGGGTCTAGGCCTTGCATTGCCAAACTTCGCCACACATTTTTTCCAAGCTTGCCTAAAGTTTTCAAAATGAGAAGGAGGTACACTTGCGCACGGCTATCCCGGTCGCACCGCACCCTCACACGGTCGCTCCTGCACGCCGCGGTCGCACCGCACCCTCACACGGTCGCTCCTGCACGCCGCAAACCCAACCAAGGGAACGCACCCTCACTGACACGTGCTGTCGCATGGGAACACACCAAACTCATCCATCCTATCGCTGACACATAATTTTCATTCATAGAGTATGTTTATCAAACCGCATGTTGGGGAGTATCCGTACGACTCGTGCGGTGGTCTGTTGGGGAAGAAGAAGAGGTGAGGAAGAAGGAAAGAAGGGTTAGGAGACGTAGGATAGTCATCCAACCGCCTGAAATGGTAGACTGACCCAAGTCAGGCGACTTGCATAACAAATATATGTTTTTACACAGCAAAAGATCCATAAAAACAACAACATAAAGAAAAACTATCACTGCTCGCGGAAAGAGATGACCTGGTCGTCTTTGGCTGCCGGTGCGAACCAGCCGTCGCTGCCGACGTGTGTCTCCACACCGTGGTTGTCCTCGGCCTCCAGCTACTCATTCAAGCGGAGCGTGCGGGTGCTCTGCACGGACGAGAGCATAGCCCGGTTCAAGTCAAGGACGTCCGGTTCCGCCTGCAGGAGGGCCTCGATGGCAGCGGCATCCGCGCGCTCCGCGTCGAGTCGAGCCTCCGCCGCCCGGTTCAAGTCCAGGACGTCTGGTTCCGCCTGCAGGAGGGCGTCGATGAGAGAGGCATCCGTGCACTCTGCGTCGAGTCGAGCCTCTGCCGTCCGGTTCCGCCTGCAGGAGGGCCTCGATGGCAGCGGCATCCGCGCGCTCCGCCTCAAGTTGAGCCTCCGCCACCCGGTTCACATCCACGACATCCGGTTCCGCCTGCAGGTGAGCCTCGATGGCAGCGGCATGCGCGCACTCCGCGTCGAGTTGAGCCTCTGCCTCCCGGTCCTCCTTTAGTATCGCCATGTTAAACCGCTGGTCCGCCTGCACCATGGGGGACTCGGAAGCCAACACGAAGTCGAAGTCCATCGTCTCATACCCATCGGGGGCCTTCTGCGCCGCGACCTCCACCATGAACATTGGATCGGCTTCCTCCTCCTCGTAGCTTGGCTCCAGAGAACTCGAGGATTGGCCCACCGCAAAGCGAGCTTGGGAACGGCGGTCTGTGGCGCCGACCGCCGCCGCGATTTCTGTGCGGCGCTCTGGCGTCAACATCTTGTAGTAAGTGATCTTGCGGCGCACCATGGCTTTCCGGCGAACTAGGGGCCGCTTGATGCGGGGTAGGGGATCGAAAGGTGGGGGAATGGGCTGGAGATTTCGTGTGGTTTTAGGGCAGTGGCTGGCGTAGGTCGAGCAGCGAAGGTTCTGGTGTGAATAGTGTTTCCGGTGACGACCGGTCAATCGGTTTTGACTATACATCGCTCTTGTCGCCTTCGTGTTGCAGCCCGGCACGCTGGACCCTCCATGTCGCTCACCGAATGGAATGCGCTTCATCTTGCGTTTTTCACTCACTTGTGGGACCGTAGTTGAGAGCAAACCAACGCCCCTCCCCCTCCCCCGCCCGCGTCATTTATTATACCACCACTCCCTCCGTTTTATGCGGAGTAAATAAAAACAGAGGGAGTATACTACGGATGAGGATCCCCTGACGTGGCCAAACCCATTGAGTAACTGACATGCGGGGCCTAGCAAGCATGGGGTCCGCCAGTAAGTGACCGAAAGGGAGGGTAAGGCAGGGATACCTACATTAGAGGATCCACTTCCACTATACTACTTTGACCAAATGTTAGAGTAATAATATATGACATGCAACTTACACAAATGTCAGATTAATAATATATGACATGCAACTTACACAAAGCATATAGGGTCTAATGCGTTTTTCGAGGCTAACTTTGACCAAATGTTAGAGTAATAATATATGACATGCAACTTACACAAAGCATACAGTCAAATTCGTATGTGAAAGGAGTTTCCAATGATATAATTTTCACATTATACATCTCATGTACTATTAATCTTGTCAATAGTCAAATTGGAAACCATCTCGAGTACAAATCTAGGAGTACGTATGAATCTAACAATATTGATTGGCGTTGTTGAATGTTGATACCTTTTTGATCAAAGTAGATATACTTTGACTACACATACAACTTATATGTAAACTAGAAAGGATAGGAGGGAGTATATTGTACGTTCAAAAACGAAACGAACCTTGAATACCCTTTATATATGATTTGCGGATGCTATGATCACCGGTTCAAAATTTTGAATCTGCCTTAGGTATCACGTGCACCCACTCATTCCCTCTCGATTTCATCTCGGGGTCCGGAGATCTATTGAAAGAGGACTAGGGTGGGTACATGCGAATGATACTCGGCGGAATGTTCAAATGAGGCATGCGGGAGGATGGACTCGACTGGAGGGCGACATGATCGATGGACAAGAGGGTTGGAGAGGAATGAGAAATAAGCAAATGCCACATGATTATACTTGAATGGCTCAAATAAACAATAAGTTGTCTCGCTTGGCCTACATAGTGAAAGGCCTAATGCGCAACGCGGAGCACTAACACTCGAATATGGCCGGGAAAACAGGGAAACAGACATGTGGGGCACACCCGTCGGGACGACGTAGCACAGACTAGTCCAATGGAGGAGCTGGACCACGACCTCCTCGCCACCGACAACCGTTCATGTGGGTCGTTGGGGCCAACAACGGGGCGCAGCTCTAGCACCGCCTCTGGACACGGCAACCGCGGTGAGCGACACACTCATATCGTCGCTAGACACGGTCGGTTTCAGTTTGCCGAGGGTGGCGTTAGTGCTGTGGCACGACCAACGGTATATTTGATTTGTGCCCAAGGTTGCCTCATCAAAGCATTGGGTAGCCAAAATTTTGGTTGAGGTATTGGTTGCCCATGATTTGGCCGACATTGGCAAGAAAAATGAACTTGAGTTGGCTAGAGTTCATTGGCATGCCAAATAAATGGCAACCGTCCAAACAAAGACCAATCTTTGGGTCATGACCAAAATTTTGGTTGAGGTATTGGTTGCCCATGATTTGGCCGACATTGGCAAGAAAAATGAACTAGAGTTGGCTAGAGTACATTGGCATGCCAAAAAATGGCAACCATCCAAACAAAGACCAATCTTTTGGTCATGACCAAAATTTTGGCAAGGTGCACTTTGGCCACAATCCAAACACACCCCAACACCCGGCTCGTTGAGGATGCACGGGGCGCCGTGACGCGTCCACGGAGTGGTGTAGCGTGGCCAACTGCATCCTCTGGACCTGAGACCATGCCGAGTCGTCTTGCTTTTCCAATGACATGCAGGGATCGCATGTGAGCAAAGGGCATCTCCAACGTTGCCACGACCACAGCTGACTACCCTGGCACACCAAAACCCTCGTCCCTCGCACCGTCGCGCGGTGCGTTCCCAGCCGGCGCCAGCTTCCCGCATTCATGCCGTCCATTCGTATGTCGTCATTAAGAGGCTCGGTGCCCGCGGAACCAACTCCGGCGACTTAATAACGCACCCGGACGCTTGGCCTCACCGGAATGCGCTACTTAAAGCGGCAACGCCCAGCTAACCTCCACACCATAGCGCATCGTCCTCCTACCTGGAATCACATCCTCCACGACCGCAAGCGCGAACGCTCTGCGGGAGAGCTTGTCTTCGGGGATGGAGCTCGAGGTCGCCTCCCTCGCTCAAGTCGCCGCGCAAGCGGTGGCCACGCTAGCGGCCGACGACGGGAGCACCGTCAGCCATGCGTCCTACTTGCCGCCGTGCAACATCCGGCACCGCCGAGGTCAGGGACTCCTCCGAGGATGAGTAGGGCATGGGAGGCGGCAGGGCATGGTGTGCCAACTGGCCAGTCCGTCTCCCGTGTTCTACTTTTCCTCGCCGGAGACCGCACCTTCACTTCACGGGTCTTGAACCCCGCCCCCGTACATGGAGATCACAGATGGAGGACGTCTGTCGCTGCCGTAGAATAGTTTTAGGGTCGGGTTTCTTTTATTTTTTTGTCCTATAGAAGTTCGAAATGTAATGAAAATCTGCCGTGTTTGCATTAATCTCGGCCGGTGTATATGAACTTTCACAATAATATACATATTGTAGGAGTACTAGCAAGATGCCCGTGCGTTGCACGGAAGATCAAGATCTTGTGGGAGAAAAGGATGAACGAGGGAAAGCCTTATCTGCAAATGTGGAGAGGAGTGCGTGTAAATTGTCATAGTTTCCTTCCTATCCGTTAGATATAGATCGGACGGCCTATATTGCAGGATCGGACACATCTTTCTACATCTACGGGAACCTACGAAAGGGTTAACATAAATTGCCTCTCTCTCCTCCCCTGATTTCATGGTGGTGGGCCCCTCCCTCCCCCCAATCTACAATCAACAGCTCACATGTTTCACATTGCGTTAATTACGTAACTGGGATTACGTAGGTGTAGCATTACTCGTCCTAAAAAACCCAACTAAGCCAACCTCCCAGCATATCGCGCGGGAAAAGACCCGGCCGCGCCGTTTTAGTCGGGATTACCGGATTACTAGTAGTAGTATCGATGGATCGCGCGAAGCAACACATTTTTTTAGGGGGCGAAGCACCTAGTTTAAAAGGAAAAAATGTGGTACACTCACAACACTCCTGTCACGGTCGCATTGCACCCCACACACGTTCAGTCCTGCACACGGCTCACGCAAACGGAACGCGCTTCGGCTTGCCTCTTCACTGACACGTGGGACTGCACTTGGAGAAACCAACCATGCACCAAACTCCCCCCGCCCACCGCATGAAAATCCCCCCCCCCCCCCCGCACCCAAAAATTCCCCCCAAATCCGATTCAACCGCCCTTCGGCCAACTAGCCAATAATATTCCCCAAACCCCCTCCCCCTGTCCCCCTCCACTCCATTCGCTCTGCCAAAGACGCCCTCCCCGCCGCGCCGATACGTCGGCGCCGCGGTTCGGCGATCCTCTCGCTCCCATAGTACGCTCTCGTAGACTGCCGTCCTCTAGCCACGCCGCCACCTCTGGCTACGTTCTTGTGGAGGCGCACGGCGGTCAGCGCCGCCACCGCTGGCGACGTTCGTGTGGAGACGCACGGCGGTCAGCTTCTCCCACGGTATGCGCATTCTAGACTGAGGCCCCGTTCATGTCGGTGTAGCGCTAAATGTTAGCTGATAGACGCTGTTAATCTCACTGTTTTCCAAAGTAGTTTACTGTCAATATGCTCTGCTTAAGAAGCTTCCTTGCCCTGTTCTGCACTCAATCTGCTTAGCTGAGATGGCATGCCAAGGCCGATTAGTTGCTAAAATATCTTGCCATATATTTATTGTGACGTAGATTGCCATGGTTTAGTAGCCAATCTGTTAGCTGAAATAGCTCTACACCGTTTTATACTCGATCTTTGTTGCTGCGATGGCCTTCGATAGTTCGATGGCTGTGTGCTCGGCCTTATTGACTGCTGAAACAGCCTGCCATAATTTGGCACTCAAATCTGTTTGCTGAATTAGCTTTACATATATTTCGTTACTTAGATCTGCTCATCCAAATATCTTGCCATAGCTTTAGACATCGACCTAGGTATTTTTCCTGGACTTCATAAAAAAGCATATATGTTTTTCCTGTGATATCTAGTAGAAGAACTAATTTGTATGTCTAACAGATGGACAGGACTTGGATAACTTCTGCTTGAAGATTCTCCGCTGCATATGTCGAGGGGGTTGAAAACTTCATGAACTTTATCAGAGCTGAGTACGGTGGTCTGAAATCAGATGTGCTCTGCCCGTGTAGCAGTTGTATGAATTCAGTTACAAGACCCCAGTCAACTGTGCAAAATCATCTAGACTTGTATGGGATGTCGGTCACATATACTAGGTGGGTTCATCATGGTGAAGCTGTGAACGTCAATGTTATTGACTACATGGAAGCAGCAGATCACCATCTTGATCTGCCTGATGCTCACGTGGAAGAGGAGGAGGAGGTGGTGGTGGAGAGCCAGTGAGTTTGACCAACATTGAAACAATGCTACGAAATGCTCGTGCATTCCGTGAACTTTCACCTGCAAAAGAAAAACAGTGGGCCCGCATGTTGGAACAATGCAACGTTGCTGTCACCCCAGGAAATAAGCTGTCAGTATTCTCAGCTATGGTCACCTTTCTTCAGGTGAAGACATCTGAGCGGATGACCAACAAATCATTTGATGCGATGTTGGCTGCTTTCCGCGAATCTTTCCCAGATGCGTCTGAGCTGCCACACACCTACAGTAAAATGAAGAATTTCCTTCGTGCAGTTGGAATTGGATAGGATATGATCCATGTTTGTAAGAATAATTGTGTTCTGTTCCGGAAGGATTATGCCAACTTAAGTGAATGCCCGAAATGCAAATCATCAAGATGGAAAGATGGCGATGCTGTGAAGAGGATTCCTCATAATGTTCTGAGACATTTTCCAATTACACCAAGATTGCAGAGGTTGTTTCATGATGCTGAAACAAGAGAGGATGTACTATGGCATTCTAGGAACCAGGAGTACAGAGATCAGAATGTAATGAGCCATCCATCTCATGGTAGTGAGTGGAAAAGCTTCAATGATAAACACAAAGAGTTTGCTGCTGACCCAAGAAACATTAGACTTGGCTTAGCTTCAAATGGATTTAACCCATTTGGCCACCAGAGCGCCACATATAGCATGTGGCCAGTGCTTGTTATCCCTTACAACATGCCTCCAAATGTCTGCACCGAAGAATCAAACTACATGATGGCCTTGCTCATCCCAGGTCCAAAAAGTCCTGGAAAGGATTTTGATTTGCTCATGGAGCCTCTTGTGGAGGAACTTCAACATCTATGGAAGGGTGTTCTCACTCGAGACCTATATAGCAGCCCACCAGCTGATTTCTTTCTGCATGCTGTTATAATTTGGTGCATCCATGATTATCCGGCTTTGGGCACTATGTCAGGGAGAACGACACATGGTTACAATGCATGTGTTCGCTGTGACAGGAATCCACTGTCATATGCAATACTTAGCAATATCTGTTACATTGGACACCGCCGTTTCCTTGCCAAGGACAAGCCGCATCCTAGAAAACACCGAAGACATGTGTTCAATGCAAAGCATGAAAACTGTGATGCGCCAAAGAGGCTCACCGCCAATGAGTTGCAAGTGGAATTAGA
Source organism: Triticum urartu (assembly GCF_056163025.1). NCBI lineage: Eukaryota > Viridiplantae > Streptophyta > Magnoliopsida > Poales > Poaceae > Triticum > Triticum urartu. The sequence continues at coordinate 521,758,389 of NC_141878.1, forward strand.
GAAGGTCAGGCATATTACACTAGGAAACCATCCTAGTAATGGTAGCGGGAAAAGGAAGCGTGGCAGGGTAGAAGAGAGATTATTGTTTACCCGTAGGTCCACTTTGTGGGACTTGGAGTATTGGAAAGATTTGGATCTAAGGCATAATCTTGATGTGAATTGCACATCAAGAAAAATATATGTGATAGCATTATCGGCACACTTCTTGATATTGAAGGAAAGACGAAAGATACCTTAAAATCTAGGATTGATTTGACACACTTGGGTATCAGAAAGGATTTGCAGGTGCAAGATGAAGGTAAACCACGGGATATGGCACCAGCTGTGTACGTCTTGGACAAGGTAAAAAGAAAAGAATTTTGCGAGGTCCTGTCACGTGTGAGATTCCCACATGGATTTGCTTCCAACCCTGAAAGGAGAGTCAGTGCAGATGGAAACAAGGTACAAGGGTTGAAAACTCATGACTTCCACATCCTACTTCAAAGGGTTTTACCTATTATCCTTAGAGGATTGGGCCGCCCTGACTTATATAGAGTAGTTGCAGAGTTGGGACAATTCTTCAGGGAACTCTGTAGTAGGAATATCAGGATAGATGCTTTGGAGCGTCTTAGAGACAAGATACCAACTATCCTATGCGACCTTGAGAAGATATATCCTCCAGCCTTCTTTGATGTGATGGTGCATTTGGCTGTTCATCTACCTGATGAGGCACTACTTAGAGGTCCAGTACAGTATGGCTGGATGTACCCTATTGAAAGGCGGCTAGGCACTTTCAAGGGCTATGTTAGGAACAGAGCTAGACCCGAGGGTTCCATTGCAGAGGCCTACATTGCTACAGAAGCGTTGACATTCTGCTCAAAATACATTGAAACAGCTGATCAGCTTAGCAAAGAGATGGGTGAAGACAATCCCGGGCTCAATGTTTTCGATTATTCTGCTCGAGTTACAGGGAAGAGTCGATAAGAGGACAAACCTAAAGATTTGGACAAAATGGTTTGGTATGTGTTGAATAACTGTCCTGAGATACTACCTTATATCAAGTAAGTGCAGTACTGCAGCTTATACATCATAATCTACTAAACTTGCAGCACATTCTTATATATTTAGATGTTTGACGCGATCACTATGTTGTGCAGCATCTACAAAGAGGAGTTACTGCCGCAAAATCCAAGAAACATTGACAAACTGGTTATGGCAGGATTTGCGAAATGGTTCAAGAACCATGTAAGCTTTTGAAGTGCACTGTCAGTTTTTTAATATATTGAGTACATAAGATGATCAGATTGTCTATTTTCTAACCATAGGTTAAGAAGATGCAGGAGGATGGGCAGGCAGTTCATGATGTCCTTTAGTTACTAGCAATGGGTCCTGATACTCGGGTAAGACATTATGAATCTTGCCTTGTTGGAGATGTGCGCTACAACACCCTTGCACGAGACGAAGGCAGGAAGACAAAAAACAGGGCCATCATGAGCACGGATACGTATGACAAAGAGACAACTGAAATGTATGCTAACATAACAGACATTATTCAGTTGTAGTATATCTCCAGTTTCGAGGATCATCGGTGTGTGGTTCTGTTGTGTTGTCATTGGTATAACCTGTTTTCCAGGATCGTAAAACCCAAAGCTGATGATTATTTCAAATCAATCAATGTCAAGGCGGCGTACCAGACCAATGAGCCTTTTATTTTGGCAAATCAAGCAACACAGATATTTTTCTTGGAAGACACATTTGCATGTAGCGATGACTGGAGAGTATTGCAAAGGTTTGAGCAGAGGAATTCGTTTAATGAAGTTGCACAACAAGATGATGCTTACACTGCTCCTGATGTACAAGATAAAACATATGTTCCTAATATCTTTGAGAACCATCACGTCAATGAAGCCGGCGAAAAGATTGCCTGTCGTGCTGTGGACATACAAGAGTTGATCAAGAAGAAGCCAACGTTCGAGGACGTTGAGGACGAAGAAGAAGATGACACCATGGGGAATTACGATTCAGACTGATACACATGTCAAAGATGTTGACGCTGCTGCTGCGGATGATGATTACATTGCTTTTGTCATATTTGCCTGTCAGAAGACGTTTTTTATCTACTATGTGAAATTGTGTTTGCTATGACAACTGAAACCAGATGAACATGTTGTTTAGTATTTTGCTGTGAGAACATCACTTGTTATGTATGCTGATTTGTGTTTGGTGATTGTATGACAACTAAAACATGATGACATTGTTGTTTAGTTGTACTCATATTTGGCTATGAAACTTGAATTTGATGACATAGTTTGCTGTTGGACTGCAATTTGCTTGACGTCTTCGAATGAGAACAAAGCTAACCCGACAGGGCCTCTGCTATTTATTTATTTATTTATTTATTTATATGAGCAAAAGGGGATACCCCCTGATTTCTGTTAATAGAAATCATTAGATGTTCACAACACTACGCCCAGCCTGCTACACATGTTTCATTCATTACTAGTTTCAGCAAAGTGCTCATGTCGTAGCCACTGAATACATCACGAGTGCTACATACGCTGCAAATAAAGAGACAATCATCCTACAAAGCACATCGATTTTGCCCATTATCTTCACAAGATCTTTCATCTCCTCATTGCTGTTAAGGCCGTTCAACAGCTGTTGCTTGGCCATGATCAGAGGAACTGCATCTTTAAGCTTCTGCTCTGCATCTTCCTCTTCTGTCGTTCCTTCAGTTACTTGTCTAACACCCCAACCTGCTGGTATTGGGATTCCTCGGCTAACCAAATAATCAGCGTAGTTGCATTCCCCCACATCAGCAACTTCCCAGAAATACAAATCACACGAATCTTCCCTTTTCTGCACAAATCAAATTGGTAGATCATCAACCAAACTATTAAAAAAAATCAGCAACTGAAAGCAGCAGAACAACACTTAAACATATTATTACCCCATGATTCGGGCATTTGTAGAAGACTCGGCCAGGGTTGCAGATTGTGGTTGAGACGCGACGGATGACTGTGTGATTTGCAGCAGTGGCACCACACCAACGGCAGCGGGTTGCGATGAGCAATCGGCCGCGGTGCGCGTGCCGGCGAGGGTGTGATGAGACCCACAGGCGATGGTACGGGTTGCGACTTGGCACATATCTGGTTGTTGCCTGCTGAAGAGCAGGTGGACGAGCAGCCAGCGGACATGGTTGCTGCAGCCAGAGCTTCTGATGCTAGGCAGAGTAAGTAGAGAAGAGGAGAAGCGAACGTTGGATATGTCAGTTTCATTACTTGCAGAGTAGCATAGCACCATATATAGTCATAGTCTAGGTTTGGATTCGAACCAGCTACAGGAGCACGTCTTTCTTTTTTCTAAAACTCGGCAACGTTTCATTACTGGTAAACTAGCTTGTTCTGTACGCCTTCCCAAGTCTTTGATTTTCTTTCCCTTTTTTGCGAGGAAGGAAGGAGGACAAAATTGAGAGTTCCTGGGACTCGAACCCAAGACCTCTCGGTTGAAAAGCAAGGGTGCTAGTCACTTATGTGGCGAACATTCCCTGTGAGGAGGACGGCAGACGAACGCATTTTCCTCGCAGTTTTCTTCCTATATATAAAAAAGTATGCTACTTGGTGTCCGCTTAGTCAACAAAACGATTGTGCCAACCTTGACCGTTGGATTGACATTCAGCGTTTGTCGCGTTTCTTCAGTCTCTTCTTCCTCGAGCCGCCAAAGCCAAACCAGCGCCGGCGGGACCGCTTGCTCCCGCCTCCCACAGCTGGCTGTGATCTGCTCCGGCTCCTGTTCGTTCCCGTCCGAGGCCTCACCATCGTCCTCCGCCTTGGTTCGCTCGCCGCGGCGCTGCCCTCCGGTGTTGTCAACATGGTCAACAACTGAGAGGAATAAGGAGATGACTGTACATGGTGAGGATGACAGTAGGGACCCAGCATCGTGCACAGTAATTTTGTTTTTTCGGGATGGAGAAGGGTATCAACTGGGTTGTGCGGGACCCGTGGCCTGTCTAGCCCAGGCTTTTATTTCATATATTTAGCACATGGCCAGCCCAGTTTGTTCTTTCCTTTCTGAAAATTGCTAGCCAGCTATTTTGTTTTTTGCAGAATAACCAATGTAGGCCTAGTTGCTTTTCTACGCCCTGCTGGGCCGGAAATCTTTCAAGACGAGGAGGGATGCATTTTGCCTAGAAAATGGGCTATAAGTAATAAGAAATGGGCTATAAGTAATAATAAATGGGATGTAAAATGAAAAAATACAGCAAACAAACAATTAGTTCCAAAATACTGTTTTCTTTCGGATTTTGATATTTTAAATTTCATTGTTTTTGTGCGGGTAAAATTTCATTGAATTTAAATTAAGGTATATTTGGATTTAAAATTAATTTGAATCTGGCTAGAAATTTTGGGCTGTATGCTGTTTGGGACAGATTTGGAGGCTGACTTGTGGGTCTACTAGGTTAACGTGCACTTTGGCTTTGTCAACTCAGTCCACAAACGATTCTAGCAGCAGTGACCGTTGGATGTTAATCCAACGGCCGTGCTGCTTCTTCAATATCTGATCGTCTTGCTCCAGCCGCCTAAATCAGCTCCGGTGGGACTGCCTGCTCCCGCCTCCCGTGGCCGGCTGTGCTGCCGCACAGGCCGCACCGCCCCACCCTACTTCATTGCTGGCCAGGCCATTCCTCTACTCACCCACACCTCCTGTTATTTTTCGGCGACGACAGCCGGACCAGTAAACCCTCGTACTCCCCACCGCGTGGGCAACCATTGCCGAGTCTTCCCCGGCTCCGTGTCGTTCCCTTCCTAGGCCTCGCCGTCGTCCAGCGCCATGGTGCTCTCGGCGCAGCCTGGTCAACTTGGTCAACGAATGACATCCATCGGCCGTGGACTGTACGCGCAAAATAATGATTCCTCCACCTGACAGCTGGGACCCACCGGAAGGGCCTCTATATTTCGTGAAAATCGTTCCCCCCGCTGACATGTCGGACCCACCAGCTATATCTTCGCACGCAAGGAAGTGCCTCCTTATTACGCACAAAAAAATGAATACCCCCCTGCTAGCTGGGACCCACCATAATGGGAGGATGACTTGTGGGCCAACAAAGTTGACGGGGACGGAGGGCCTTGCCAACTTAGTCAATATGAACAATTCTTGCTCCAGTGACCGTACGATGTCCATCCAACGGCCGTAGTGCTTCTTCAACCTCTGGTCTTCTTGCTCCAGCCGCCCAAAGCAGCGCCGGTCGTGCTGCATGCTCCTGCCTCCCGTGGCCAGTTGTGCTGCCGCGGAGGCCTCACCGCCCCCTACTATTCCCACCGCTGGCCAGGCCCTGCGGCGATGGCAGCCTCACACCGCAGCCGAACTAGTGAACCCTCATACTCCTCTCCGCGCGGGCTTCCACTACCGCGTCTTCCCCGGCTCCGCGTCGTCCCCTTCCTAGGCCTCGCTGTCGTCCACCGCCGTGGTGCTCTCGGCGCGGCGTGGTCAACGTGGTCAAGGAACAACTTCCATCGGAAGAGTACTGTACGTGGAGAGGCTGACAGCTGGGTCCACGGCCACATCCCAGTTTTTTGTGATTTGCCAAGTAAGTCGCTTTGTCAGGCCTGTTGGGCTGCAAATCTTTCAAGACGAGGAGAGCTTTCATTCGGCTGGCCGAGAAAATGGCCCATCGGTAATGAGAAATGGGACGTACATTTTTAAAAAACATCAAACCGGCAATTAGCTTCAAATATCTTTTTTTTTCATTTCAAGATTTTAAATTACATTAATTTTTATGCGTGGAGAATTTGTTTGATTTTATATTGATATACATTTATTTTTAAAATCAGTTTGAATGTGAGTCGAAATTTCAGGATTAAAAACAGTTTGGACCGCACAGAAATATGCAAAATTTCGTATAATTTTTTAACCGTGGCCACAATTTGGGCTGTAATGCTAACAAAAAGAATATGGGCTCCAAAAAAAAACCTTAAGAATTAAAAAATGGGCTGAAAATTATTAGAAATAATGGCAGATGGGCTGTATGCTGTTTTCCACAGATTTGAGGCTTTCCTAAAAAAAGGTTGACGCACAAGCAGTGACTGTTGGATGTCCATCCAACGGCCGTCGTGCTTCTTCAATCTCTGCTCTTCCTGCTCCAGCCGCTCAAACAAGCGCCAGCGGGACTGCCTGCTCCCTCCTCCCCGCGGCCGGCTGTGCTGCCGCGCAGGCCTCATCGCCCCACCGTACTCCCATCGCTGGCCTAGCCATCCCTCTACTCACCCACACCTGCTGTTATTCTTCGGCGACGGTAGACGAACCAGTAAACCCTCGTACAGTCGTACTCCCCTCCGCATTGGAAACAACTGCCGAGTCTTCCCTACCTCCGTGTCGTTCCCTTCCTAGGCCTCGCCGTCGTCCACCGCCCTGGTGCTCTCGGCGTGGCCTGGTCAACGTGGTCAACGACCGACATGCATCTGAAGTGGACTGTACGTGGAGAGGCCGACAGCTGGGTCCACGGCCGCACGCAAGGAAATGCCTCCTTATTACACGCAAAATTATGATTCCTCCACCTGACATCAGGGACCCACCGAAAGGGCCTCTGTATTTCACGAAAAAACGTTACCGCCGCTGACAGCTCGGACCACCAGCTATATCTTCGCACGCAAGGAAGTGCCTCCTTATTACGCACAAAAAAATGAATACTCTCCCTGTTAGCTGGGACCCAGTATAGTGGCAGGCTGACTTGTGGGCCTACTAAGTTGACGGGGACGAGGGCTTTGTCAACTTAGTCAATATGCATGATTCTAGCTCCAGTGACCGTACGATGTCCATCCAACGGCCGTTGTGCTTCTTCAACCTCTGGTCTTCTTGCTCCAGCCGCCCAAACCAGCGCCGGTCGTGCCTCGTGCTCCTGCCTCCCGTGGCCGGCTGCGATGCGGCAGAGGCCTCACCACACCCTACTACTCCCACCGCTGGCCAGGCCATCCCTCTACTCACCCACACCCCCTGTTACTCTGCAGCGATGGCAGCCTCACACCGCAGCGAACCAGTGCACTCGTACTCCTCTACGCGTGGGCATCCACTGCCGCGTCTTCCCCGGCTCCGCGTCTTCCCCTTCCTAGGCCTCGCTGTCGTCCACCGCCCTGGTGCTCTCGGCGCGGCGTGGTCAATGTGGTCAAGGAACGGCTTCCATCGGACATGGACTGTACGTGGAGAGGCTGACAGCTGGGTCCACGGCCGCAGCAAGGAAGTGCCTCCTTATTACGTGCAAAATAATTATTCCTCCACCTGACAGCGGGACCCACCAGACGGGCCATCGTATTTCGCAAAAAAACGTTTCCCCCTGACTGACGGGACCCACCAGCTACATCTTCGCATGCAAGGAAGTGCGTCCGGGCAAAAAAAAATGATTCGCCCCCTGACTACTGGGACCAACCAGCTACATCTTCGCAGGCAAGGAAGTGCCTGACAGTCGGGACCCACCTAGTCGAAGCGTACGTAGCGTTGTCATTCTGGTCGTGAACGTGTATGTACATACTGGTCGATGTAGAGGCGCGCACGTAGCATGTACACGTACGTGCAGCGGCCAGGGTGCAAGAAAGAAAATACGGCCAAGTATGTGTACATACGGGCGGGGTCTCAAACGCCTACTCGCGCATACGTACGGCCAGGGCTCGTGTACATTGCTGGGTCGGAACGGAGAAACAACGTTGTCATCGTGTTCATGGGGAGGCAACGGAATGCGTCGTGTTCATCGGGAGAGCTTGGACGAAACAGGCGATGGAAACGAGGCCTGGCGTACCGCAGAACGGAGGAAACAGCCTTGTGTTCGACCGGCCACGTTCGAAACGGGATCCTGTTCACCATGAGGGGTCTGGCGTACCGCAAAACGGAGGAAACGGACCTCCTACGGTCAAAACGGGGGTCCTGTTGATCGGGAGGGGTGTGGCGTACCGCAAAACGGACGAAACGGACTTGTGTTGGAGCGCTATGGTCGAAACGGGGGTCCTATTCTTGGGAGGGGTGTGGCGTGCCACAAAACGGGACTCCACGGGATACTGTTCATCTCCACCGTCGACCCCCTCCAGCCTCCACGAGCTACTGTTCATCCACCGTCGACCTCCTCCAGCCTCCACCTACGACTGTTCATCCACGGGCTCCTGTTCATCCAGCCTCCACCGTGCGCTACTCCACCGGCTACTGTTCAACCAGCCCTCTCCACGGGCTCCTGTTCAACCACCCCTCCACGGGCTACTGTTCATCCTACGCTCCACCGTCTACTGTTCATCCTGCCCTCCACGGGGTGGTCCTGTTCATCCAGCCCTCCACAGGGTCCTGTTCATCCAGCCCCAACCGGCTCGATCGATCGGGGTCCTGTTCATCCAGAGGCAACACCACGGGGTCCTGTTCATCCACCCCCCCGCAACTCTCACTGTTCATCCAGAGGCAGCATCGATCGGCTTCAGTTAGCAGCAGTAGCGAAGGAATCGCTCGATCGGGTTCAGTTAACAACCATCGATCGATCGCTCGGGTTCAGTAACGCGTAGCCTGTAGTGCAATCGCTCGGGTTTAGTTAGAGACCAACGCCTCGCTCGGGTTCAGTTAGAGCCAACGCCTCGCACACACATGCGTACGTGTACGAGAGAAGCGTGCATCGCTCGGCCCCCGACCTCCCACCGTAACCGGCAACTCCCCGAAATTTTCCTCCCCTCGCTTCTACCACGGTTTTTTCCGTCATGGACGACCCAAAGAATGTCATGCAGCTGCGTCTCCGGCCTGGCCAGGACGAAAAGCCCATTTTCTGTCATGATTTTTTGTCATAGAAGTAGGAGCCCACCACATCTATGATGATACTGGGTTTTGTCACAATTATCGTCATAGAAGTGTCATATGTATGACAGAAAAAATTTCTGTTCGGCCCAAAATGTCACGGATGTGTCCTTTTTTTGTAGTGACTTTCGCCGGTACCTTAAACCCATCATATACCTTCCTCAAAACAGCCACCATACCTACCTATTATGTAATTTCCATAGCCATTCCGAGATATATTGCCATGCAATTTCCATCATCATCATATACATGACTTGGGCATTCATTGTCACATTGCTTTGCATGATCGTAAGATAGCTAGCATGATGTTTTCATGGCTTGTCCGTTTTTTGATGTCATTGCTATGCTAGATCATTGCACATCCCGGTACACCGCCGGAGGCATTCATATAGATTCATATCTTTGTTCTAGTATCGAGTTGTAATATTGAGTTGTAAGTAAATAAAAGTGTGATGATCATCATTATTAGAGCATTGCCCCAATGAGGAAAGGATGATGGAGACTATGATTCCCCCATAAGTCGGGATGAGACTCCGGACTTTAAAAATAAATAAAAGAGGCCAAAGAAGCCCAAATAAAAAAAGAGGCCAAATAAGCCCACCAAAAAAACAAAACAAAACAAAACAAAAAAATGAGATAAAAAGAGAGAAGGGACAATGTTACTATCCTTTTACCACACTTGTGCTTCAAAGTAGCACTATGTTCTTCATATAGAGAGTCTCTTGAGTTATCACTTTCATATACTAGTGGGAATTTTCATTATAGAACTTGGCTTGTATATTCCGATGATGGGCTTCCTCAAACGCCCGAGGTCTTCATGAGCAAGCAAGTTGGATGCACACCCACTTAGTTTCAGTTTGAGCTTTCATACACTTATAGCTCTAGTGCATCCGTTGCATGGCAATCCCTACTCACTCACATTGATATCTATTGATGGGCATCTCCATAGCCCGTTGATACGCCTAGTTGATGTGAGACTATCTTCTCCTTTTTGTCTTGTCCACAACCACTATTCTATTCCACCTATAGTGCTATGTCCATGGCTCACGCTCATGTATTGCGTGAAAGTTGAAAAGGTTTGAGAACGTCAAAAGTATGAAACAACTGCTTGGCTTGTCATCGGGGTTGTGCTAAGTGAATATTCTGTGTGGTGAAGATGGAGCATAGCCAGACTATATGATTTTGTAGGGATAGCTTTCTTTGGCCATGTTATTTTGAAAAGACATGATTGCTTTATTAGTATGCTTGAAGTATTATTATCTTAATGTCAAATGATAGACTATTGCTTTGAATCACTCGTATCTTAATATTCATGCCATGATTAGATATGTGATCAAGATTATGCTAGGTAGCATTCCACATCAAAAATTATATTTTTTATCATTTACCTACTCGAGGACAAGCAGGAATTGAGCTTGGGGATGCTGATACGTCTCCGTCGTATCTATAATTTTTGATTGTTCCATGCCAATATTCTACAACTTTCATATACTTTTGGCAACTTTTTATACTATTTTTGTGACTACCATATTGATCTAGTGCCCAGTGCCAGTTCCTGTTTGTTGCATGTTTTTTGTTTCGCAGAATATCCATATCAAACGGAGTCCAAACAGGATAAAAACTGATGGAGATTTATTTTGGAATATATATGATTTTTGGAAAGAAAAATCCACGCGAGACGATGCCCGAGGGGGCCACGAGGCAGGGGGCGCGCCCCTGACCCTCGTGGCCACCCCGTGAGGCAGTTGGTGCCCTTCTTTCGCCGCAAGAAAGCTAATATTCGGATAGAGATCGTGTTAAAATTTCAGCCCAATCGGAGTTACGGATCTCCGGGAATATAAGAAACGGTGAAAGGGTAGAATCGAAGAACGCAAAAACAGAGAGAGACAGAGAGACAGATCCAATCTCGGAGGGGCTCTCGCCCCTCCCATGCCATGGAGGCCAAGGACCAGAGGGGAAACCCTTCTCCCATCTAGGGAGGAGGTCAAGGAAGAAGAAGACGAAGGGCCCCCCTCTCCCCTTCTCTTCCGGTGGCGCCGGAACGCTGCCGTGGCCATCATCATCATCACCGCGATCTACACCAGCACCTCCGCCATCTTCATCAACATCTCCATCACCTTCCCCCCTCTATCTACAGCGGTCCACTCTCCCGCAACCCGCTGTACCCTCTACTTGAACATGGTGCTTTATGCTTCATATTATTATCCAATGATGTGTTGCCATCCTATGATGTCTGAGTAGATTTTCGTTGTCCTATCGGTGGTTGATGAATTGCTATGATTGATTTAATTTGCTTGTGGTTATGTTGTTGTCCTTTGGTGCCCATCATATGGGAGAGCACGTGGATCACACCATAGGGTTAGTTGTATGTTGATAGGACTATGTATTGGAGGGCAAGAGTGACAGAAGCTTCAACCCAGCATAGAAATTGATGCATACGGGATTGAAGGGGGACCAATATATCTTAATGCTATGGTTGGGTTTAACCTTAATGAACGTTAGTAGTTGAGGACGCTTGCTAATAGTTCCAATCATAAGTGCATAGAATTCCAAGTCAGGGATGACATGCTAGCAGTGGCCTCTCCCACATAATACTTGCTATCGGTCTAGTAAAGTAGTCAATTGCTTAGGGGCAATTTCGCAACTCCTACCACCACTTTTCCACACTCGCTATATTTACTTAATTGCTTCTTTACTTACAACAGCCCCTACCTTTTATTTACTTGCTCTTTATTATCTTGCAAACCTATCCAACAACACCTACAAAGTACTTCTAGTTTCATACTTGTTCTAGGTAAAGCGAACGTCAAGCGTGCGTAGAGTTGTATCGGTGGTTGATAGAACTTGAGGGAATATTTGTTCTGCCTTTAGCTCCTCGTTGGGTTCGACACTCTTACTTTTCAAAAACTGTTGTGATCCCCTATACTTGTGGGTTATCAGTTCCACTATTGGTTATTGACTGGAGACATGTCTCGGTCATGCCTGCATAGTTCTCGAACACGTAGGGTCCGCACGCTTAAAGTTCTGTGACAATCGGTATTATGAGTTTTCGTGTTTTGATGTAATGAAGGTAGTTCGGAGTCCCAGATATGATCACAGACATGACGAGGAGTCTCGAAATGGTCGAGGCGTAAAGATCAATATATTGGATGACTATGTACGGACGCCGGAAGGGTTCCGGGAGGTTTCAGACATATACCGGAGTACCGGGGGTTACCAGAACCCCCCGGGAAGCTATTAGGCCTTATGGGCCTTAGTGGAGAAGAGAGAGGGCAGCCAGGAGGTGGCGCACGGCCCTCCTTGCCCCAATCCGAATTGGATAAGGGGAAGGGACGGCGGCCCCCCTCTCCTTCCTTCTCCCCACCTCCTCCTTCCCCCTTCTCCTTCTTGGAATAGGAAAGGGAGGGGGCAAACCTACTTGGAGTAGGATTGCCCCTCCTTTGGGCGCGCCTCTCCCTTGGCCTGCCCTCTCCTCCTCCCCCCTTTATATACGGGGGCAGGGGAGCACCCCAAAGACACAACAATTGATATGTTGATCTCTTAGCCGTGTGCGGTGCCCCCTCCACCTTAATCCACCTCGGTCATATCGTAGCAGTGCTTAGGCGAAGCCCTGCGTCGGCAGTTTCATCAAGCATCGTCACCACGCCGTCGTGCTGACGAAACTCTTCCCCGAGCTCTACTGGATCGTGAGTTCGCGGGACGTCACCGAGCTGAATGTGTGCGGAACGCGGAGGTGCTGTGCGTTCGGTACTGAGGATCGGTCGATCGTAAAGACGTACGACTAACGGTCTACGAGGGTACGTAGACGACTCTCTCCCCTCTCATTTCTATGCATCACCATGATCCTGCATGTGCGTAGGATTTTTTATGAAATTACTACGTTCCCCAACAGTGGCATCCGAGCCTAGTTTTATGCGTAGATGTTATATGCACGAGTACAACACAAGTGAGTTGTGGGCGATATAAGTCATACTGCTTACCAGCATGTCATACTTTGGTTCGGCGGTATTGTTGGATGAAGCGGCCCGGGCCGACATTACGCGTACGTTTATGCGAGACCGGTTCTACCGACGTGCTTTGCACACAGGTGGCTGGCGGGTGTCAGTTTCTCCAACTTTAGTTGAACCGAGTGTGGCTACGCCCGGTCCTTGAGAAGGTTAAAACAACACGAACTTGACAAACTATCATTGTGGTTTTGATGCGTAGGTAAGAACGGTTCTTGCTCAGCCCGTAGCAGCCACGTAAAACTTGCAACAACAAAGTAGAGGACATCTAACTTGTTTTTGCAGGGCATGTTGTGATGTGATATGGTCAAGGCATGATGCTATACTTTATTCTATGAGATGATCATGTTTTGTGACGGAGTTATCGGCAACTGGCAGGAGCCATATGGTTGTCGCTTTATTGTATGCAATGCAATCGCCATGAAATTGCTTTACTTTATCACTAAGCGGTAGCGATAGTCGTAGAAGCAATAGTTGGCGAGACGACAACGATGCTACGATGGAGATCAAGGTGTCGCACCAGTGACAATGGTGATCATGACAGTGCTTTGGAGATGGAGATCAAAGACACAAGATGATGATGGCCATATAACTTATATTCATTGCATGTGATGTTTATCCTTTATGCATCTTATTCTGCTTTGTTTGACGGTAGCATTATAAGATCATTTCTCACTAAATTTCAAGGTAAAAGTGTTCTCCCTGAGTATGCACCATTGCCAAAGTTCGTCGTGCCGAGACACCACGTGATGATCAGGTGTGATAAGCTCAACATTCATCTACAACGGGTGTAAGACAATTTTACACACGCAGAATACTCAGGTTAAACTTGACGAGCCTAGCATATGCAGATATAGCCTGGAACACTGAGACCGAAAGGTCGAGCATGAATCATATAGTAGATATGATCAACATATTGATGTTCACCATTAAAAACTACTTCATTTCACGTGATGACCGGTTATGGTTTAGTTGATATGGATCACGTGATCACTTAGATGATTAGAGGGATGTCTATCTAAGTGGGAGTTTTTAAGTAATATGATTAATTGAACTTAAATTTATCATGAACTTAGTACCTGATAGTATTTTGCTTGTCTATGTTATTGTAGATAGATGGCCCGTGCTGTTGTTCCGTTGAATTTTAGTGCGTTCCTTGAGAAAGCAAAGTTGAACGATGATGGTAGCAATTACATAGACTGGGTCCGTAATTTGAGGATTATCCTCATTGCTGCACAGAAGAATTACGTCCTGGAAGCACCACTAGGTGCCAAATTCACTGCAGGAGCAACGCCAGATGTTATGAATGTCTGGCAGAGCAAAGCTGATGACTACTCGATAGTTCAGTGTGCCATGCTTTACGGCTTAGAACCGGGACTTCAACGGCATTTTGAATGTCATGGAGCATATGAGATGTTCCAGGAGTTGAAGTTAATATTTCAAGCAAATGCCCAGATTGAGAGATATGAAGTCTCCAATAAGTTCTACAGCTGCAAGATGGAGGAGAATAGTTCTGTCAGTGCACATATACTCAGAATGTCTGGGTACCATAACCACTTGACTCAGCTGGGAGTTAACCTTCCGGTTGATAGTGTCATCGACAGAGTTCTTCAATCACTGCCACCAAGCTACAAGAACTTCGTGATGAACTATAATATGCAAGGGATGGATAAGACGATTCCCGAGCTCTTCGCAATGCTAAAGGCTGCGGAGGTAGAAATCAAGAAGGAGCATCAAGTGTTGATGGTAAACAAGACCACCAGTTTCAAGAAAAAGGGTAAAGGGAAGAAGAAAGGGAACTTCAAGAAGAACGACAAACAAGTTTCTGCTCAAAAGAAGAAACCCAAGTCTGGACCTAAGCCTGAGACTGAGTGCTTCTACTGCAAAGGGACTGGTCACTGGATGCAGAACTGCCCCAAGTATTTGGCGGATAAGAAGGATGGCAAGGTGAACAAAGGTATATGTGATATACATGTTATTGATGTGTACCTTACTAGAGCTCGCAGTAGCACATGGGTATTTGATACTGGTTCTGTTACTAATATTTCCAACTCGAAACAGGGACTACGGATTAAGCGAAGACTGGCTAAGGACGAGGTGACAACGCGCGTAGGAAATGGTTCCAAAGTCGATGTGATCGCCGTTAGCACGCTACCTCTACATCTACCTTCGGGATTAGTTTTAGACCTAAATAATTGTTATTTGGTGCCAGCGTTAAGCATGAACATTATATCTGGATCTTGTTTGATGCGAGACGGTTATTCATTTAAATCTGAGAATAATGGTTGTTCTATTTATATGAGTAATATCTTTTATGGTCATGCACCCTTGAAGAGTGGTATATTTGTGTTGAATCTCGATAGTAGTGATACACATATTCATAATGTTGAAGCCAAAAGATGTAGAGTTGATAATGATAGTGCAACTTATTTGTCGCACTGCCGTTTGGGTCATATTGGTGTAAAGAGCATGAAGAAACTCCATACAGATGGACTTTTGGAATCACTTGATTATGAATCACTTGGTACTTGCGAACCATGCCTCATGGGCAAGATGACTAAAACGCCGTTCTCCGGAACAACGAGCAACGGATTTGATGGAAATCATACATACTGATGTATGTGGTCCAATGAATATTGAGGCTCGCGGCACAGATGATTTGAGCAGATATGGGTATATCTACTTAATGAAACATAAGTCTAAAACATTTGAAAAGTTCAAAGAATTTCAAAGTGAAGTGGAAAATCATCGTAACAAGAAAATAAAGTTTCTATGATCTGATCGTGGAGGAGAATATTTGAGTTACAAGTTTGGTCTACATTTGAAACAATGTGGAATAGTTTCGCAACTCACGCCACCCGGAACACCACAGCGCAATGGTGTGTCTGAACGTCGTAATCGTACTTTACTAGATATGGTGCGATCTATGATGTCTCTTACTGATTTACTGCTATCATTTTGGGGTTGTGCTTTAGAGACAGCTGCATTCACGTTAAATAGGGCACCATCAAAATCCGTTGAGATGGCGCCTTACGAATTGTGGTTTGGCAAGAAACCAAAGTTGTCGTTTCTTAAAGTTTGGGGCTGTGATGCTTATGTGAAAAAGCCTCAACCTTATACACTCGAACCCAAATCGGAGAAATGTGTCTTCATAGGATACCCAAAGGAAACTATTGGGTGCACCTTCTATCACAGATCCGAAGGCAAGACATTCGTTGCT
Organism: Triticum urartu; assembly: GCF_056163025.1. Lineage (NCBI taxonomy): Eukaryota > Viridiplantae > Streptophyta > Magnoliopsida > Poales > Poaceae > Triticum > Triticum urartu. Next base: position 521,774,406 of record NC_141878.1, read on the forward strand.
AATGATGGATCCTTTCTAGAGAAGGAGTTTCTCTCGAAATAAGTGAGTGGGAGGAAAGTAGAACTTGATGAGGTAACTGTACATGCTCCCTTATTGGAAAGTAGTTCATCACAGAAACCGGTTTCTGTGACACCTACACCAATTAGTGAGGAAGCTAATGATGTTGATCATGAAACTTCAGATCATGTTACTACCGAACCTGGTAGGTCAACCAGAGTAAGATCCGCACCAGAGTGGTACGGTAATCCTGTTTTGGGGGTCATGTTACTTGACCATGACAAGCCTACGAACTATGAGGAAGCAATGATGAGCCCAAATTCCGAAAAATGGCTTGAAGCCATGAAATCTGAGATGGGATCCATGTATGAGAACAAAGTTTGGACTTTGATTGACTTGCCCAATGATCGGCAAGCCATCGAGAATAAATGGATCTTCAAGAAGAAGACTGACGATGATGGTAACATTACTGTCTACAAAGCTCGACTTGTTGCAAAAGGTTTTCGACAAGTTCAGGGAGTTGACTACGATGAGACCTTCTCACCCATAGCGGTGCTTAAGTCCGTCCGAATCATGTTAGCAATTGCCGCATTTTATGATTATGAAATTTGGCAAATGGATGTCAAGACTGCATTCCTGAATGGATTTCTGGAAGGAGAGTTGTATATGATGCAACCTGAAGGTTTTATCGATCCAAAGGGTACTAACAAAGTGTGCAAGCTCCAGCGATCCATTTATGGACAGGTGCAAGCCTCTCGGAGTTGGAATAAACATTTTGATAGTGTGATCAAAGCATATGGTTTTATGCAGACTTTTGGAGAAGCCTGTATTTACAAGAAAGTGAGTGGGAGCTCTGTAGCATTTCTAATATTATATGTGGATGACATATTGTTGATTGGAAATGATATAGAATTTCTGGATAGCATAAAAGGATACTTGAATAAGAGTTTTTCAATGGAAGACCTCGGTGAGACTGCTTGCATATTGGGCATCAAGATCTATAGAGATAGATCGAGACACTTAATTGGACTTTCACAAAGTACATACCTTGATAAAGTTTTGAAAAGGTTCAAAATGGATCAAGAAAAGAAAGGGTTCTTGCCTATGTTACAAGGTGTGAAGTTGAGTCAGACTCAATGCCCGACCACTACAGAAGATAGAGAGAAAATGAAAAGTGTTCCCTATGCTTCAGCCATAGGCTCTATCATGTATGCAATGCTGTGTACCAGACCTGATGTGTGCCTTGCTATTAGTTTAGCAGGGAGGTACCAAAGTAATCCAGGAGTGGATCACTGGACAACAGTCAAGAACATCCTGAAGTACCTAAAGAGGACTAAGGATATGTTTCTCGTTTATGGAGGTGACAAAGAGCTCGTCATAAATGGTTACGTCGATGTAAGCTTTGACACCGATCTGGACGATTATAAATCGCAAACCGGATACGTGTTTATATTGAACGGTGGAGCTGTCAGTTGGTGCAGTTCTAAACAAAGCGTCGTGGCGGGATCTACGTGTGAAGCGGAGTACATAGCTGCTTTGGAAGCAGCAAATGAAGGAGTCTGGATGAAGGAGTTCATATCCGGTCTAGGTGTCATACCTAGTGCATCAGGTCCAATGAAAATGTTTTGTGACAATACTGGTGCAATTGCCTTGGCAAAGGAATCCAGATTTCACAAGAGAACCAAGCACATCAAGAGACGCTTCAATTCCATCCGGGTTCAAGTCCAGGTGGGAGACATAGAGATTTGCAAGATACATACAAATCTGAATGTTGCAGACCCGTTGACTAAGCCTATTCCACGAGCAAAACATGATCAACACCAAGACTCCATGGGTGTTAGAATCATTACTGTGTAATCTAGATTATTGACTCTAGTGCAAGTGGGAGACTGAAGGAAATATGCCCTAGAGGCTATAATAAAGTTATTATTTATTTCCTCGTATCATGATAAATGTTTGTTATTCATTCTAGAATTGTATTAACCGGAAACATAATACATGTGTGAATACATAGACAAACGTAGTGTCACTAGTATGCCTCTACTTGACTAGCTCGTTGATCAAAGTATGACATGCTGATATATTGGAAGCAGGGTGATGACGATACGACGGCGTGGTGACGATCTTGATGTTCTACTGTCGCAGGGCTTCGCCTAAGCCCCACTACAATATGATCGAGGTGGAATATGGTGGCAGGGGGCACCGCACACGGCTAAGGAATGATCTCAAGGATCAACTTGTGTGTCCTAGGGTGCCCCCTGCCTCCGTATATAAAGGAGCCAAGGGGGAGGGGGCGGCCGGCCAAGGAGGGCGCGCCAAGGGAGTCCTACTCCCTCTGGGAGTAGGATTCCCCCCCAATCCTAGTTGGAATAGGATTCCTCGAGGGGGGAAAGAGAGAGAGGGGGCCGGCCACCTCTCCTTGTCCTAATAGGACTAGGGGAGGGGGGAGGCACGCGGCCACCTTGGGCTGCCCCTTTCTCCTTTCCACTAAAGCCCACTAAGGCCCATATTGTTCCCGGGGGGTTCCGGTAACCACCCGGTACTCCGGTAAAATCCCGATTTCACCCGGAACACTTCCGATATCCAAACATAGGCTTCCAATATATCAGCATGTCATACTTTGATTAACGAGCTAGTCAAGTAGAGGCATACTAGTGACACTAAGTTTGTCTATGTATTCACACATGTACTATGTTTCTGGTTAATACAATTCTAGCATGAATAATAAACATTTATCATGATATAAGGAAATAAATAATAACTTTATTATTGCCTCTAGGGCATATTTCCTTCAGTCTCCCACTTGCACTAGAGTCAATAATCTAGATTACACAGTAATGATTCTAACACCCATGGAGCCTTGGTGCTGATCATGTTTTGCTCGTGGAAGAGGCTTAGTCAACGGGTCTGCAACATTCAGATCCGTATGTATCTTGCAAATCTCTATGTCTCCCACCTGGACTAGATCCCGGATGGAATTGAAGCGTCTCTTGATGTGCTTGGTCCTCTTGTGAAATCTGGATTCCTTTGCCAAGGCAATTGCACCAGTATTGTCACAAAAGATTTTCATTGGACCCGATGCACTAGGTATGACACCTAGATCGGATATGAACTCCTTCATCCAGACTCCTTCGTTCGCTGCTTCCGAAGCAGCTATGTACTCCGCTTCACATGTAGATCCCGCTACGACGCTTTGTTTAGAACTGCACCAACTAACAGCTCCACCGTTTAATGTAAACACGTATCCGGTTTGCGATTTAGAATCGTCCGGATCAGTGTCAAAGCTTGCATCAACGTAACCTCTTACGGTGAGCTCTTTGTCACCTCCATATATGAGAAACATATCCTTAGTCCTTTTCAGGTATTTCAAGATGTTCTTGACCGCTGTCCAGTGATCCACTCCTGGATTACTTTGGTACCTCCCTGCTAAACTTATAGCAAGGCACACATCAGGTCTGGTACACAGCATTGCATACATGATAGAGCCTATGGCTGAAGCATAGGGAACATCTTTCATTTTCTCTCTATCTTCTGAAGTGGCCGGGGTTTTGAGTTTTACTCAATTTCACACCTTGTAACACAGGCAAGAACCCTTTCTTTGCTTGATCCATTTTGAACTTTTTCAAAACTTTGTCAAGGTATGTGCTTTGTGAAAGTCCAATTAGGCGTCTTGATCTATCTCTATAGATCTTAATGCCTAATATATAAGCAGCTTCACCGAGGTCTTTCATTGAAAAACTCTTATTCAAGTATCCCTTTATGCTATCCAGAAATTCTATATCATTTCCAATCAGTAATATGTCATCTACATATAATATCAGAAATGCTACAGAGCTCCCACTCACTTTCTTTTAAATACAGGCTTCTCCAAAAGTCTGTATAAAACCAAATGCTTTGATCACACTATCGAAACGTTTATTCCAACTCCGAGAGGCTTGCACCAGTCCATAAATGGATCGCTGGAGCTTGCACACTTTGTTAGCTCCCTTTGGATTGACAAAACCTTCTGGTTGCATCATATACAACTCTTCTTCCAGAAATCCATTCAGGAATGCAGTTTTGACATCCATCTGCCAAATTTCATAATCATAAAATGCGGCAATTGCTAACATGATTCGGACAGACTTAAGCATCTCTACGGGTGAGAAGGTCTCATCGTAGTCAACTCCCTGAACTTGTCGAAAACCTTTTGCGACAAGTCGAGCTTTGTAGACAGTAACATTACCATCAGCGTCAGTCTTCTTCTTGAAGATCCATTTATTCTCAATTGCTTGCCGATCATCGGGCAAGTCAACCAAAGTCCATACTTTGTTCTCATACATGGATCCCATCTCAGATTTCATGGCTTCAAGCCACTTTGCGGAATCTGGGCTCACCATCGCTTCTTCATAGTTCGTAGGTTCATCATGATCTAGTAGCATGACTTCTAGAACAGGATTACCGTACCACTCTGGTGCGGATCTCGCTCTGGTTGATCTACGAGGTTCAGTAGTATCTTGTCCTGAAGTTTCATGATCATCATCATTAGCTTCCTCACTAATTGGTATAGGTGTCGCAGAAACAGTTTTCTGTGATGTACTACTTTCCAATAAGGGAGCAGGTACAGTTACCTCGTCAAGTTCTACTTTCCTCCCACTCACTTCTTTCGAGAGAAACTCCTTCTCTAGAAAGGATCCATTCTTAGCAACGAATGTCTTGCCTTCGGATCTGTGATAGAAGGTGTACCCTACAGTCTCCTTTGGGTATCCTATGAAGACACATTTCTCCGATTTGGGTTCGAGCTTATCAGGTTGAAGCTTTTTCACATAAGCATCGCAGCCCCAAACTTTAAGAAACGACAACTTTGGTTTCTTGCCAAACCACAGTTCATAAGGCGTCGTCTCAACGGATTTTGATGGTGCCCTATTTAACGTGAATGCGGCCGTCTCTAAAGCATAACCCCAAAACGATAGCGGTAAATCAGTAAGAGACATCATAGATTGCACCATATCTAGTAAAGTACGATTACGACGTTCGGAAACACCATTGCGCTGTGGTGTTCCGGGTGGCGTGAGTTGCGAAACTATTCCACAATTTTTCAAATGTACACCAAACTCGTAACTCAAATATTCTCCTCCAGGATCAGTTCGCAGAAACTTTATTTTCTTGTTACGATGATTTTCAACTTCACTCTGAAATTCTTTGAACTTTTCAAATGTTTCAGACTTATGTTTCATTAAGTAGATATACCCATATCTGCTTAAGTCATCTGTGAAGGTGAGAAAATAATGATATCCACCACGAGCCTCAATAAGATGTATGTATGATCTCCAACAAATCTGTTGCTCTCTCCATAGTACCGGAGAATGGTGTTTTAGTCATCTTGCCCATGAGGCACGGTTCGCAAGTACCAAGTGATTCATAATCAAGTGGATCCAAAAGTCCATCAGTATGGAGTTTCTTCATGCGCTTTATACCGATATGACCTAAACGACAGTGCCATAAATAAGTTGCACTGTCATTATCAACTCTGCATCTTTTGGCTTCAACATTATGAATATGTGTGTTACTACTATCGAGATTCATCAAAAATAGACCACATTGCAAAGGTGCATGACCATAAAAGATATTACTCATATAAATAGAACAACCATTATTCTCTGATTTAAATGAATAACCGTCTCGCATCAAACAAGATCCAGATATAATGTTCATGCTCAATGCAGGCACCAAATAACAATTATTTAGGTCTAATACTAATCCCGAAGGTAGATGTAGAGGTAGCGTGCCGACCGCGATCACATCGACTTTGGAACCGTTTCCCACGCGCATCATCACCTCGTCCTTTGCCAGTGTTTGCTTAATCCGTAGTCCCTGTTTCGAGTTGCAAATATTAGCAACAGAACCAGTATCAAATACCCAGGTGCTACTGCGAGCTCTAGTAAGGTACACATCAATAACATGTATATCACATATACCTTTGTTCACCTTGCTATCCTTCTTATCCGCCAAATACTTGGGGCAGTTCCGCTTCCAGTGACCAGTCTGCTTCCAGTAGAAGCACTCAGTTTCAGGCTTAGGTCCAGACTTGGGTTTCTTCTCCTGAGCAGCAACTTGCTTGCTGTTCTTTTTGAAGTTCCCCTTCTTCTTCCCTTTGCCTTTTTTCTTGAAACTAGTGGTCTTGTTAACCATCAACACTTGATGCTCGTTCTTGATTTCTACCTCCGCAGCTTTCAGCATTGCGAAGAGCTCGGGAATAGTCTTGTTCATCCCTTGCATATTATAGTTCATCATGAAGCTCTTGTAGCTTGGTGGCAGTGATTGGAGAATTCTGTCAATGACGCAATCATCTGGAAGATTAACTCCCATCTGAATCAAGTGATTATTATACCCAGACATTTTGAGTATATGCTCACTGACAGAACTGTTCTCCTCCATCTTGCAGCTATAGAACTTATTGGAGACTTCATATCTCTCAATCCGGGCATTTGCTTGAAATATTAACTTCAACTCCTGGAACATCTCATATGCTCCATGACGTTCAAAACGTCGTTGAAGTCCCGATTCTAAGCCGTAAAGCATGGCACACTGAACTATCGAGTAGTCATTAGCTTTGCTCTGCCAGACGTTCATAACATCTAGTGTTGCTCCAGCAGCAGGCCTGGCACCCAGCGGTGCTTCCAGGATGTAATTCTTCTGAGCAGCAATGAGGATAATCCTCAAGTTACGGACCCAGTCCGTGTAATTGCTACCATCATCTTTCAACTTTGCTTTCTCAAGGAACGCATTAAAATTCAATGGAACAACAGCACGAGCCATCTATCTACGATCAACATAAACAAGCAAGATACTATCAGGTACTAAGTTCATGATAAGTTTAAGTTCAATTAATCAAATTACTTAAGAACTCCCACTTAGATAGACATCCCTCTAATCCTCTAAGTGATCACGTGATCCAAATCAACTAAACCATAACCGATCATCACGTGAGATGGAGTAGTTTTCAATGGTGAACATCGTTATGTTGATCATATCTACTATATGATTCACGCTCGACCTTTCGGTCTCTGTGTTCCGAGGCCATATCTGCATATGCTAGGCTCATCAAGTTTAACCTGAGTATTCTGCGTGTGCAAAAACTGGCTTGCACCCATTGTAGATGGACGTAGAGCTTATCACACCCGATCATCACGTGGTGTCTGGGCACGACGAACTTTGGCAACGGTGCATACTCAAGGAGTACACTTCTTGATAATTTAGTGAGAGATCATCTTATAATGCTACCGTCAATCAAAGCAAGATAAGATGCATAAAAAGATAAACATCACATGCAATCAATATAAGTGATATGATATGGCCATCATCATCTTGTGCTTGTGATCTCCATCTCCGGAGCACCGTCATGATCACCATCGTCACCGGCGCGACACCTTGATCTCCATCGTAGCATTATTGTCGTCTCGCCAATCTTATGCTACCACGACTATCGCTACCGCTTAGTGATAAATTAAAGCATTACATCGCGATTGCATTGCATACAATAAAGCGACAACCATATGGCTCCTGCCAGTTGCCGATAACTCGGTTACAAAACATGATCATCTCATACAATAAAATTCATCATCATGCCTTGACCATATCACATCACAACATGCCCTGCAAAAACAAGTTAGATGTCCTCTACTTTGTTGTTGCAAGTTTTACGTGGCTGCTACGGGCTTAAGCAAGAACCAATCTCACCTACGCATCAAAACCACAACGATAGTTTGTCAAATAGACTCCGTTTTAACCTTCGCAAGGACCGGGCGTAGCCACACTCGGTTCAACTAAAGTTGGAGAGACTGTCGCCCGCAAGCCACCTATGTGCAAAGCACGCCGGGGGAACCGGTCTCGCGTAAGCGTACGCATAATGTTGGTCCGGGTCGTGTCGTCCAACAATACCGCTGAACCAAAGTATGACATGCTGGTAGGCAGTATGACTTATATCGCCCACAACTCACTTGTGTTCTACTCGTGCATATAACATCAACATATAAAACCTAGGCTCGGATGCCACTGTTGGGGAACGCAGTAATTTCAAAAAATTTCCTACGCACACGCAAGATCATGGTGATGCATAGCAACGAGAGGGGAGAGTGTTGTCTACGTACCTATGCAGACCGACTGCGGAAGCGTTGACGCAACGTAGAGGAAGTAGTCATACGTCTTCCCGATCCGACCGATCCAAGTACCGTTACTCCGGCACCTCCAAGTTCTTAGCACACGTACAGCTCGATGACGATCCCCGGGCTCCGATCCAGCAAAGCGTCGGGGAGGAGTTCCGTCAGCACGACGGCGTGGTGACGATCTTGATGTTCTAGTGTCGCAGGGCTTCGCCTAAGCACCGCTACAATATGATTGAGGTGGAATATGGTGGCAGGGGGCACCGCACACGGCTAAGGAACGATCTCAAGGATCAACTTGTGTGTCCTAGGGTGCCCCCCTGCCTCCGTATATAAAGGAGCCAAGGAGGAGGGGGCGGCTGGCCAAGGAGGGCGCGCCAAGGGAGTCCTACTCCCTTTGGGAGTAGGATTCCCCCCAATCCTAGTTGGAATAGGATTCCTCGAGGGGGGGAAAGAGAGAGAGGGGGCCGGCCACCTCTCCTTGTCCTAATAGGACTAGGGGAGGGGGGAGGCGCGCGGCCACCTTGGGCTGCCCCTTTCTCCTTTCCACTAAAGCCCACTAAGGCCCATATAGTTCCCGGGGGTTCCGGTAACCTCCCGGTACTCCGGTAAAATCCCGATTTCACCCGGAACACTTCCGATATCCAAACATAGGCTTCCAATATATCAACCTTTATGTCTCGACCATTTCGAGACTCCTCGTCATGTCCATGATCACATCCGGGATTCCGAACAATCTTCAGTACATCAAAATGCATAAACTCATAATAACTGTCATCGTAATGTTAAGTGTGTGGACCCTACGGTTCAAGAACAATGTAGACATGACCGAGACACGTCTTCGGTCAATAACCAATAGCGGGACCTCGATGCCCATATTGGCTCCTACATATTCTACGAAGATCTTTATCGGTCAGACCGCATAACAACATACGTTGTTCCCTTTGTCATCTATATGTTACTTGCCCGAGATTCGATCGTCGGTATCCAATACCTAGTTCAATATCGTTACTGGCAAGTCTCTTTACTCGTTCCGTAATACATCATCCCGCAACTAACTCATTAGTTGCAATGCTTGCAAGGCTTATGTGATGTGCATTACCGAGAGGGCCCAGAGATACCTCTCCGACAATCGGAGAGACAAATCCTATTCTCGAAATACGCCAACCCAACATCTACCATTGGAGACACCTGAAGAGCTCCTTTATAATCACCCAGTTACGTTGTGACGTTTGGTAGCACAAAAAGTGTTCCTCCGGCAAACGGGAGTTGCATAATCTCATAGTCATAGGAACATGTATAAGTCATGAAGAAAGCAATAGCAACATACTAAACGATCGGGTGCTAAGCTAATGGAATGGGTCATGTCAATCAGATCATTCAACTAATGATGTGACCTCGTTAATCAAATAACAACACTTTGTTCATGGTTAGGAAACATAACCATCTTTGATTAACGAGCTAGTTAAGTAGAGGCATACTAGTGACACTAAGTTTGTCTATGTATTCACACATGTATTATGTTTCCGGTTAATACAATTCTAGCATGAATAATAAACATTTATCATGATATAAGGAAATAAATAATAACTTTATTATTGCCTCTAGGGCATATTTCCTTCACAAAGATGGTTGAGTTTCCTAGCCATAGACATGAGTTGTCATTTGATCAACGGGATCACATCATTAGGAGAATAATGTGATTAACTTGACCCATTTCGTTAGCTTAGAACTTGATCGTTTTAGTTTACTGCTATTGCTTTCTTCATGACTTATACATGTTCCTATGACTATGAGATTATGCAACTCCCGAATATCGGAGGAACACTTTGTGTGCTACCAAACGTCACAATGTAACTGGGTGATTATAAAGGTGCTCTACAGGTGTCTCCGATGGTGTTCGTGAAGTTGGCATAGATCAAGAATAGGATTTGTCACTCCGATTGTCGGAGAGGTATCTCTGGGCCCTCTCGGCAATGCACATCACTATAAGACTTGCAAGCAATGTGACTAATGAATTAGTTGCGAGATGATACATTACGGAATGAGTGAGGAGACTTACCAGTAACGATATTGAACTAGGTATTGAGATACCGACGATCAAATCTCGGGAAAGTAACATACCGATGACAAAGGGAACAACGTATATTGTTATGCGGTTTGACCGATAAAGATCTTCGTATAATATGTAGGAACCAATATGAGCATCCAGGTTCTGCTATCGGTTATTGACCGGAGACGTGTCTCGGTCATGTCTGCATAGTTCTCGAACCCGTAGGGTCCGCACGCTTAAAGTTCTGTGACGATCGGTATTATGAGTTTTTCTGTTTTGATGTACCAAAGGTAGTTCGAAGTCCCGGATATGATCACGGACATGATGAGGAGTCTCGAAATGGTCGAGACGTAAAGATCGATATATTGGATGACTATGTTCAGACACCGGAAGGGTTCCGGGAGGTTTCAGACATATACCGAAGTACCGGGGGTTACCGGAACCCCCCGGGAAGCTATTGGAACTTATGGGCCTTAGTGGAGAAGAGAGAGGGCAGCCAGGAGGTGGCGCGCGGCCCCCCTTGCCCCAATCCGAATTGGACAAGGGGAAGGGGCGGCGGCCCCCCTCTCCTTCCTTCTCTCCACCTCCTCATTCCCCTTCTCCTTCTTGGAATAGGAAAGGGAGGGGCAAACCTACTTGGAGTAGGATTGCCCCCCTTTGGGCACACCTCTCCCTTGGCCGGCCGTCTCCTCCTCCCCCTTTATATACGGGGGCAGGGGGCACCCCAAAGACACAACAATTGATCCATTGATCTCTTAGCTGTGTGCGGTGCCCCCCTCCACCATAATCCACCTCGGTCATATCGTAGCGGTGCTTAGGCGAAGCCTTGCGTCGGTACCTTCATCAAACATCGTCACCAGGCTGTCATGCTAACTAAACTCTCCCTCGAGCTCTACTGGATCGTGAGTTCGCGGGATGTCACCGAGCTGAATGTGTGCTAAACACGAAGGTGCTGTACGTTCGGTGCTGAGGATCAGTCGACCGTGAAGACCTACGACTACATCAAGCGCGTTGTTATAACGCTTCCTCTTAACGGTCTACGAGGGTACGTGGACGACACTCTCCCCTCTGGTTGCTATGCATCACCATGATCTTGCGTGTGCGTAGGAATTTTTTTGAAATTACTACGTTCCCCAACATCCCCCACAATAAGAATATCATATTTCTTCTTGACAGTAGGAAGAGGAAATTCAAAACCTCCAATAGTGATCTTTGAATTTTTTCCAATAAAATTGATACTATGGACTTAAGGTTGTTTCCTTAGAAAGTGTACCATTGATACGTCTCCAATGTATCTATAATTTTTGATTGCTCCATGCTATTATATTATATGTTTTTGATGTTAATGGGCTTTATTTTACACTTTTATATTATTATTGGGACTAACCTATTAACCAAGGCCCAGTGCAAAATGCTGTTTTTTGCCTACTTCTGTATTTCTAAGAAATGGAATATCAAACGGAGTCCAAATGGAATGAAACCTTTGGGAGCGTGATTTTTGGAACAAACGTGATCCAAGGTCTTGGAGTGGACGTCAAGAAACGAAGGAGGTGTCCATGACACAGGGGGCGCGCCTATCCTCCCTGGGCGCGCCCTCCCCCCTCGTGGCTCAACCGACCTACTTCTTCCTCCTATATATGTTCACATACCCCGAAAACATCCAGGAGCACCACAAAACCGTATTTCCACCGCCGCAACCTTCTGTACCCAAGAGATCCCATATTGGGGCCTTTTCCGGAGCTCCGTCGGAGGGGGCATTGATCACGGAGGGCCTCTACATCAACTCCATGGCCCCTCCGATGATGTGTGAGTAGTTTACTTTAGACCTTCGGGTCCATAGTTATTATCTAGATGGCTTCTTCTCTATCTTTGAATCTCAATACAAAGTTCTCCTCGATCTTCTTGGAGATCTATTCGATGTAACTCTTTTGCGGTGTGTTTGTCAAGATCCAATGAAATGTGGGTTTATGATCAAGTCTATCTATGAACAATATTTGATTCTTCTCTGAAATCTTTTATGCATGATTGGTTATCTTTGCAAGTCTCTTCGAATTGTTAGTTTGGTTTGGGCTACTAGATTGATCTTTCTTGCAATGGGAGAAGTTCTTAGCTTTGGGTTCAATCTTGCAGTGCTCGATCCCAGTGACAGAAAGGGAAACGACACGTATTGTATTATTGCCATCGAGGATAAAAAGATGGGGTTTATATCATATTGCTTGAGTTTATCCCTCTACATCATGTCATCTTACCTAATGTGTTACTCTGTTCTTATGAACTTAATACTCTAGATGCATGCTGGATAGCGGTCGATGTGTGGAGTAATAGTAGTAGATGCAGGCAGGAGTCAGTCTACTTGTCACGGACGTGATGCCTATATACATGATCATGCTAGATATTCTCATAATTATTCGCTTTTCTATCAATTGCTCGACGGTAATTTGTTCACCCACCATAATACTTATGCTATCTTGAGAGAAGCCACTAGTGAAACCTATGGCCCACGGGTCTACTTTCCATCATATAAGTTTCCAATCTATTTTACTTTGCAATCTTTACTTTCAATCTATATCATAAAAATACCAAAAATATTTATCTTATCATTATTATCTCTATCGTATCTCACTCTCGTAAGTGACCGTGAAGGGATTGACAACCCCTTTATCGCGTTGGTTGCGAGGTTCTTATTTGTTTGTGTAGGTACGAGGGACTTGCGTGTGGCCTCCTACTGGATTGATACCTTGGTTCTCAAAAACTGAGGGAAATACTTACGCTACTTTGCTGCATCACCCTTTCCTCTTCAAGGGAAAACCAACGCAGTGTGCAAGAGGCAGCAAGAAGGATTCTGGCGCTGTTGCCGGGAAGTCTACGCACAAGTCAAGACATACCAAGTACCCATCACAAACTCTTATCCCTCGCATTACATTATTTCCCATTTGCCTCTCGTTTTCCTCTCCCCCACTTCACCTTTGCCGTTATTTTCGCCCTTTATTCTATCCGCCTTCTTTCCGTATGTATCTTTCTTTGTGTTTCCATGTGCCTTCTATTTTCTTGCATCTTTTCTTGCTAAAAATCTATTGATATGGATCCACTTAAAGTGTTCTACTTGGATCATCTTCGATCCTTATGCGCTCGTGCTGAAAACCCAACTAGCCTAGTTGATGGGAAATCTTTAGATGAGCATGCTCATTTTGAGCGTCACCATTTGTCTGAAAAAGGGAGACTCTTATGGGATCGAATAAACAGATTGCTATGTTATGCTTGGAATCTTTGTGAAATTTGTGATTTTACCTGTTGCTCTAAGAACCCTAAAAAACACCTCCCCTACCTATGTGAGTTTAATGATAATGAAATATTATCTTCTTATGCAAAGGGTGTTTATAGTTACTACGATATCGAACAAATTGAAGAATTTGTTGCTTTTAAGGGTGCTTATGAAGTTGCTTCTTTGATTGAAAAGTATGATGTTACTCTCTACGAATCTGAAAATTTTGACATACTTAAATATTGCTTTGAAAACTATGCTCATAATGTCTATGTCAAAGAATTTATTGTAAGAATGACCGTTGCTTCTGAAGAAAATAATGATATGCATGAATCTATAGATAATTATAATTCCGATGATTTGATTGAAATATCCCTTGATGAACATGATGCTTGCTATTCTTGTGGCCATGATGCCAATATTTATGAAGATGAGTTTGCTATAGTTCCTTATGTTAAACATGAGATCGTTGCTATTGCACCCATACTTGATAGTTCCTTCGATGAAAAGAATGATTGTAATGATATTATCATAAATTCTCTTAATGTCAGTTGTGTTAATGATATGCAAAACCCTAAGCTTGGGGATGCTAGTTTTACTATGTCTACTACTTGTTGCAATGATCATGATTGGTGTCGGAGTAATGGGCCTTTCAAGACATCAGGGCAGGCTGCGCCCCTCAAGACCACAGGGCGAAGAGCCGCCTCCTGGGGAGTCTACGGCAGGCGGCCGACTGCCCGCTCACGGCCGAGTCCTAGGGGCGACTTCTAGAGAAGCCGGCTTTGGGGAGTCGGTCGGTGATTCCAACAAACCGTGACCTCATCGAAGGGGACGGGGCAGGGGCGTGGCTACAATGAAGCCCACTCCCCGCCCCTTACCAAGGGCAGGCATGGCTACAGCACGCCGTACTTGGGAAGATCTCCCTGCGGCGTGGCACTGTTGCCCGGCCGGCCCTGACATCAGCACCACTGTACCGGGTCCTGTGCCCATGACGGCTTGTCTGTACGGCCTGGAGGTCACGGGGCCCACCAGTCAGCGAGACCTCGGGATACGGCGGGAGAACCGCCAGTCGGACCCGTCGGGAGTTGGCCCGGGGCCCACGCGCCATTAACCAAGAAGAGATGGGGAGTGGCCACAGTGATCGCCCGCCAGGCGGCGGGGCTGTTGCCACGACCCCATGACCAAGCTTGCGTCATCAGGAGCACGACTACAGTAATTAGCAGCCGGCAAGACCCGCCCACGGCGGACGCGGCCTGTCGGCTCCGTACCAGACCAGTCGGCGGGGCCCACCAGTCGGCGGGCCCCAGCAGTCGGCAGAGAGGTCGGAGGTCGGAGGCACTGACGGCTGGGCCCGCGCCCAGTCGAATTACCATTGTACCCCTGGGGGGGGTAGGCCTATATAAACCCCCCAGGGCACCCATGCAATGGGTTGGATCCCAGTAGTTCTACACCACACCAGATAGAAGGAGAGAGCTAGCCTTGCCCTCTTCTACCACCAGACGCAGCTCAAGGAGCAACTGTGTAAACACTTGACCATAGTGATCATGCGAAGACCCCGCAGAGCAGCAGTAGGGGTATTATCTCCCCGGAGAGCCCCGAAGCTGGGTAAGATTCGCCGGCGTGCATGTCTTCGCCTCATCCCGTTTCCAGGCACCGGCGATGTTCTACTCGCCCCCGCCCTGATAAGCCATCCGTTGGCATATGTCGCACCAAACCCCCGACATTTGGCGCCCACCGTGGGGCATGGTGCACCGCCGTCCGGAGATCTGTTCTGGACGGGAAACCTTTTCCTCCCTGGCGAGCGCAGCCAGCCAGGCACGCCAGGCGAAGTTTGCATCGATGCGCTGCGCGGCGTTGAGATCGCCTGCGCAGCCAGCTCCTTGGCCGAACTTGTCGGCGAGGTTCGCCTCTCCGACGAACCTACGTCCGACATAGGCGCAGGCGGCCCCGAAAACCTCCTCACGGGCCTCCTCGATCAACTCCACGTTTCCGGCGAGCCTGCCGTAGACTTGGAGTCTGTAGGCTCCACCGACCCGATGCTGGTCGACTCTGACACCGCGTCGGTCGACGCGTTCCCCACCAACGTGGTGGTCTACGACGAACCTCTCCCCCACGCAGAGAGCGACGGAAGCACCGTCACTGAGGTGCTAGTCATCTGTCATGACGAGTTCCCTGGCGGAGGGGCGCCCGATCCACTCGGCGCGGTGCTGCAAGACCTAGCTGCACCCATTCTGGAAGATGCTAACACAGAGACGTTAGAAGCGCGCCGCCTTCAGGTCGTCGAAGGCGCGAAGAAGCTGGCCATCATGAGACGCCTATCAGAAGCTTACCAGCGGGAGATGGATCGCACCGTTGGCGGCTCGCCGGCTCCGGCAGGGCCCAGCCGCCTTGGCACGGTCTAGCAGCGTGGCGTAGCCATCACCAGCTTGTTTGGGGCTAGCTTCCCCGTGTACGCTACATCGGCGGAGAACATCCGAGCCGCCCAGGCAGCGGCGAATGAGCTGGACAATTTCGAGGGCGAAGAACGCCGTCTCATGATGGAGCGAGTCCAGCGGCTCCTCGACGCGGCCGCCGTGCAGAACGAGGCCGGCTGCCGCATGGAGGCACCGCAGCGGCCAAACGACGACCCGCACCGAGATCAAGGCGCGACGTCTCGGACGCCGACTAGCGGTGCCCGAGGAAGAAAGGACAAGGAGCCGGCTGTCAGCCACAGTCGGACTCGGATTACCATAGAGCGCGACCGAGACGGCCGCCCGAGAGCAGTGGAATGACGGGACGACTGTCCGCCTCCCCCTTCCCGCAAGGAGAGGCGAGTCTCCCCGCCGCCTGTTGACCATCCGACTATCGGTGACCGCCTTGGCCGCCGAGAGGGAGTTGGAGAGAATGACGCCCGCCACCGGATCGACCGACTTCACCGGTCCCTGGCGCTGGAAGAAGAAGACGAGCTGGGTCCGCCTTGTTTCGGGCCCCGCATTCAGGACGAGCCCTTTCCCAGAGGGTTCACGCTCCCAAGAGACACACCCAAGTATACCGGCTCCGTGAAGCCGGAAGACTAGCTAGTTGACTATTCCACGACTGTCAGCATAGCAAACGGCAACAAGCGTGTCACCGTACAGTACGTTCCGCTCATGCTCCAGGGCACAGCCCGGACATGGCTGAATAGCCTAAAGCCCCACAGCATCAATAGCTGGGTCGACTTCACTGAAGCATTCGTCCGCAACTTCACCAGCACGTACAAGCGTCCTCCCAAGCGCGTCAGCTCTCCTTGTGCGTGCAAGGTCCTGACGAGTCGACTCGCGACTACCTCACGCGTTGGGCTGAGCTCCAGAACTCCTGCGAGGGCGTGCACGAGGTGCATGCCATCGAGTACTTCAGAGCCGGGTGCCGAGAAGGCACCCTCCTCAAGCACAAGCTCCTCTGCGACGAGCCAGAAACCCTCGACGAGTTGCTGATCATAGCGGACAAGTACGCTATGGCCGACTCCTCCATGAAGACAGGAATTCAAATCAGCACGACTGGCAAAGTAGCTCCTCCGACTCCAAGAACTCCAGCGGCAGACGTCGGCCTGTGACAACAGTAGGGCGACAACAAGCGCAAGGCCCTGCAGCCGGCTTCCAGCAGCCGGCAGGTCGCGACCGTTGAAGCCGAGCAGCCAGAAGAGCAGCCTCCGCCCAAGCGACAGAAAGGCGGCAAGCCGAACTGGTTGCCGGCCTTCTCCTACGAGCAGACCTTGGATGGACCTTGCAAGTTCCACAGCGGTGTGAAGCCGTCAAATCACACCACCCGGAAGTGCCACTGGCTCACCAGGATCGCAAAGGGAGACGGCCTCCTGCCACCCCCGCCTGCTGGGCAGCCGCCTCCACCTCCGCCCCAGCAGCCAGCAGTTAGGCCAGTCGGCGCAGTACAAGACGAATACCCTGAAGAGCACAGAGCCTACGTGGTGTTCACTAGTGTGGCTGAAGATCGACGCAGCAGGCGGCTGCAGCGACAAGAGGTGAACACAGTAGCCTCAGAGACGCCAGAGTTCATGCATTGGTCTGAGAGGCCCATCAGCTGGAACAGGGCTGACCACCCAGAAGTGATGCCGAGTCCGGGCTCCTACGCCTTGGTCCTGGACGCCACCTTTGCCACGGACAAACGGGCCGCGCGTTTTTCGCGAGTTCTGATAGATGGGGGCAGCAGCATCAATATCCTGTACAAAGACACCATGGAGAAGTTAGGAATCAAGCAGAGACAGCTTCAGAACAGCTGGATTGTGTTCCACGGCATTGTTCCTAGGCTTTCCTGCTCATCAATTGGCAAGATCCTGATTGACGTCCTCTTTGGGGACAAAGATCACTTCCGAAGAGAGTCTGTTTGGTTTGAGGTAGTGGACCTTGAGAGCCCATACCATGCGCTACTTGGCCGGCCCGCCTTGGCCAAGTTCATGGCGGTCCTCCAGTACGCCTACCTCAAGATGAAGATGCCCAGTTCCAGGGGAATTCTGACTGTGGCCGGCGACTATCGGAAGTCGTCCGCTTGCGCGGCCGAGAGCAGTCGGCTGGCCGAGTCCCTGGTGATTGCAGCCGAGAAGCGATTCCTTGAACGAGTTGTGGCGATGGCCGGCAAGCAGCCGGAGATATCGCCCGACCCGAAGGAGTCGGAAGCTGAAGGTTCGTTCAAGCCGGCCAAAGAGACAAAGAAGATACCCTTGGATCCGGAGCGCCCAGAGAGGTACGCCGTCGTAGGTGCAAACCTCGACTGCAAATAGGAAGGCGAGCTCGTCGATTTCCTCCGTGAGAATTGGGACATCTTCGCATGGTCTCCCAAGCACATGCCAGGTGTACCGACGAATTTCGCCGAGCACAAGTTAGATGTCCGATCTGATGCAAAGCCGGTCAGGCAGCCCCTGCGCCACTTATCAGAAGAGAAGAGGAGAGTTGTCGGAGAAGAGATAGCCCGACTCCTAGCAGCCGACTTCATTATGGAAGTTTTCTTCCCGGAGTGGCTGGCAAATCCGGTCCTGGTGCTAAAGAAGAACAAGCAATGGCGAATGTGTATTAACTACACGAGCCTCAACAAGGCCTGCCCCAAGGACCCATTTGCTCTACCAAGAATTGACCAGGTGATAGACTCCACAGCTGGATGTGAGTTGTTGAGCTTCTTGGATGCATACTCAGGATATCACTAGATCAAGCTGAATCCGGCTGACAGATTGAAGACCGCCTTCATCACGCCGTTTGGAGCATTCTGCTACCTCACCATGACGTTCGGCTTAAGGAATGACGGCGCCACCTTTCAGCGTTGCATGCAGAAGTGCCTCCTCAAGCAGCTCGGCAGGAACGCCCACGTTTACGTGGACGACGTGGTGGTGAAGACGGAAAAGCGAGGAACACTCCTAGAAGACCTCAAGGAGACCTTTGAGAACCTGCGCCGGTTCCAGATCAAGCTCAACCCCGAGAAGTGTGTCTTCGGAGTACCGGCCGGCCAGCTGCTAGGTTTCCTGGTCTCTGAACGCGGTATAGAATGCAAACCAGTAAAAATCAAGGCCATCGAGAGAATGGAGGTACCCAGCCGACTGCTGGATGTGCAGAAGTTCACCGGCTGCTTGGTGTCCATCAGCCGATTCATCAGTCGGCTGGGCGAGAAAGCTCTCCCCTTATACCAACTCATGAAGAAGACCACTTTTTTCGAGTGGAACAATAAGGCGGACGAAGCTTTCCACCAGTTGAAGAATATGCTGACTACTCCACCTGTCCTGGCGGCTCCGACTCCCAAGGAACCTATGCTCCTGTACATCGCCGCCACCAGCCGAGTAGTCAGCACAGTCATTGTAGTAGAGCGCAAGGAGGAAGGCAAGGCGCTACCTTTCCAGAGACCAGTATATTACCTGAGCGAGGTACTGTCGACCTCCAAGCAGAACTACCCCCACTACCAGAAGATGTGCTATGGCGTGCACTTTGCTGCCAAGAAATTGAAGCCTTACTTTCAAGAGCATCCAATCACAGTGGTCTGCACGGCTGCACTTGCCGAGATCATCGGTAGCCGAGATGCCTATGGTCGAGTGGCCGAGTGGGCCATAGAGCTGGCTCCTTACACCATCTACTACCAGCCCCACACCGCTATCAAATCACAAGCACTGGCCGACTTCCTCGTCGACTGGGCCGAGACCCAGTACCTGCCTCCAGCGCCTGACTCCACCCATTGGCTGATGCACTTCGATGGCTCCAAGATGCGCACCGGCTTGGGAGCCGGCGTCGTCCTCACCTCTCCCAAAGGCGACAAACTCAAATATGCACTGCAAATCCATTTTGCCGCCTCCAACAACGTGGCCGAGTACGAGGCGCTCATTCACGGGCTCCGGCTTGCCAAAGAACTGGGCATCCGCCGGATCTTGTGGTATGGCGACTCGGACTTAGTGGTCCAGCAGTCATCTGGCGACTGGGACGCGAAAGACGCAAACATGGCGAGCTACTGTTTCCTCATGCAGCAACTCAGCGGGTATTTCGAAGGGTGCGAGTTCCTCCATGTGCCAAGAAACGACAATGACCAAGCAGACGCCTTGGCACGAATCGGCTCTACCCGCCAAGAAATACCATCTGGCGTCGCCCTTCAACGCCTCCTCAAGCCGTCTGTCAAGCCTTCACCAGAATCAGACTCCATTTTTGTGTCGGCTCCTCCCGAAGACGGCGGATCTGACTCCAGAGCTCCGGCAGTCGGAACGGGGACTTTGGCGGGTGACTCCAAAGCTGCCACAGTCGAGCCCGGCCCGGGGACTGCGGTGACGGACTCGAAGATTCCAGAACTCGGCCCAAGGACCGCGCCAGTCGGCCTGGGGACTTCATCAGCCCAGCAAGCGGCTGTTGACTCCAGCCCGCCGCCTCCCAGCCCAGCCGCCCTCGTCCAAGTCGCAGCTGGTAGTCGAAGAAATAGCAGCACCCTCATGGGCCCAGCCCATTGTCAAATTCCTGGTGAACAAAGAGCTACCAACTGATGAGACCTCAGCTTGGCAAGTACAACGCCGGGCGGCAGCCTATACCATAATCAACAGAGAGCTGGTCAGGCGCAGCGTCACTGGTGTCTACCAGCGCTGCGTAGAGCCAGAGCAAGGCCAGGCGATCCTCAAAGACATCCATCAAGGCAAATGCGGCCACCATGCGGCTTCAAGAGCACTCGTCGCCAAAGCTTTTCGGCATGGTTTCTTTTGGCCGACTGCCTTGGAAGAGGCCAAGGAGTTGGTCCAAAAATGCAAAGGGTGCCAGCAGTTCAGCTCCAAACCGCACCAGCCGGCTTCCGCGCTCAAGACCATCCCCATTGCTTGGCCTTTCGCAGTTTGGGGTCTAGACATGGTGGGACCATTCAAGATAGCACGAGGTGGTTTAACTCACCTACTTGTCGCACTGTACAAGTTCACCAAGTGGGTGGAAGTGAAGCCAATTAAGAAACTGAACGGTCCGACTGCCGTGACCTTCATCATCGATATCACAATTCGGTACGGCATACCACACAGCATCATCACCGACAACGGCACAAACTTTGCCAAAGGCGCCTTGGCCCGTTTTTGCGCAACATAGGGCATCCGACTGGACCTAGCGTCCGTCGCCCATCCGCGGTCAAACGGCCAAGTGGAGCGGGCAAATGGCCTCATCCTGTCCGGCATCAAGCCTCGGTTGATCGAGCCTCTGGAGCGCTCGGCTGGCTGCTGGCTCGACGAGCTGCCAGCCGTCCTCTGGAGTCTGTGCACGACTCCAAACAAGTCAACCGGCTTCACACCCTTCTTCCTCGTCTATGGTGCCGAAGCCGTCATCCCAACGGACATAGAATTCGACTCCCCACGAGTCACCAGGTACACCGAGGAGGAAGCAGAAGAAGCACGACAAGACGGCGTCGATTTGCTGGAGGAGGGCCGGTTGTTGGCACTCAGCCGGTCCAGCATCTACCAGCAGAGCCTACGCCGATACCACAACAGGAAGGTCAGGCCAAGAT
Source organism: Triticum urartu (assembly GCF_056163025.1). Classification (NCBI taxonomy): domain Eukaryota; kingdom Viridiplantae; phylum Streptophyta; class Magnoliopsida; order Poales; family Poaceae; genus Triticum; species Triticum urartu. The sequence goes on from NC_141878.1 coordinate 521,795,824, forward strand.
CTTTCCAAGAAGGCGACCTTGTGCTCCGGCTGATCCAGCGAACAGCCGGCCAGCACAAGCTGTCGCCGCCTTGGGAAGGCCCTTTCATCATCAGCAAAGTACTAGGCAACGATTCCTACTACCTGATCGATGCTCAGAAGCCCCGAGCACGCAAGAGGGACGACTCCGGCAAGGAGAGAGAGTGGCCATGGAATGAAAATCTTCTCCGAAGATTTTACAGTTGATGCAGTATGTACCACGCTACCTTTTGTATTAAAGTACCAAGACTTCGGGCCCCTCGAGACGAGCTCGGGGACTGCCCTCTTTTGTCTGTACGATAAAAATTATGCCTACAAGTATGTTACTCTTTGTCATGCCGCTTGGCACCGGGCTCGACAAGTCGGCCCGGAGACTTGCCGCCTTGCACTATGAAATGCTTCCTGCAGTCGGACAAGTAGTGTGTAACACCTAAGCCGTCTTCTGCCAGAAGCCGCGGCTCGTAGAGCGACTGTACGGTGGGCAGAGGTAAGGTAGAATGGGTGCTTGCACAAAAAATGGCTAAGGACTCAAAGCGTAAAACATAGCTCAAGACGACTTCTAGCCTTTCTCGCAAACTGACTCGGACAGTTGGATTGTCGTTTTCTATCCAACTTGCTCAAACAATCTTGAAATCGGCTAAGTACTTGCTTTCCCAAAGCAGCCTAGCACTTGATCCAGCAACAGTCCGCAGAGCGGCTATCCGATTGGTAAGGCAGGCAACTAAGAGAAAGCGGCAAAGGAAAACAGCCAAAAGAACAATGAGCAAGAAAAGATATATATATATATATATACATATATATATATAACATAGGCCCTTGGACGAATTGTCGAGTAGAGGTTCAAAATACACCCCGCGGGTGGAATTGTGCGAATTAACAAGTTCTTTAAAAGACTACTGAAGCAGATAAAACAAAAGACACAGCGGCAGCTTAGGAGGCGGCAGACTGATTCAGGGGGTCGGAGGAGGCGCCAGCGTCAGGCGTCGGGGCGGTCGGCCGGCTAGTCTCGGCTTGATCGCCTCTGGCAGCAGTCGGGTCGGTTGCACGCGGCTCGTTGCTGGAGGCGCGGTCGGGCTGAGGCTGGCCCTCTGCTCCGTCTTCTGGTGCCTCCGCCTCGCCCTCATCCTCCGCCTCGTCCTCCTCCTCGACGTTGTAGCCAATCACCTCCGCCGAGTCTTCGCCGTAGTCTGGGTTCATCCCAAACCACTCCGGCGGTACCTCCTCGCCGTCTTCAGACCGCTCGGGGACAAAGATGCTCGTGTCGGTGTACTCGGCGATCGCCACAGCACGCTTGACGAGGGCGTCTTCCGCAGCCGCCAGCTCCGGCTGGGCCTCCGACCGAAGCGTGTCCAACCGGTCTAGATCCATCCCCGGGTACCACGCCTTGATGAACTCCAAGGCCCGGCGCGCTCCAGCCCAGGCCGAAGAGCCCTTCCAGGCCTCGAGGCGACCAGCCGCGACCTCCAACCAGTTGGCCGTCAGGCTGGGGGTGCGCGGAGCCTGCATATCCAGCCAAAGGGCGGAAATCGCCTGGGCACCGACGCGCTGAAGCCGGCGCAGCATCCGGTGAGCCGGTCGGAGGCGAGCCTCGATGCTCAAGATGTGCTCATCAAGAGTTCGAGGGGCATCGGCGGCGATCTCCGCGCCCTCCGCCCTCTGACTTTCACGATCGGCCTCGATGGCTTGGATAGCGGCTTGCGACTGCCTAGGGAAGAAGTCTGCAAAAGACACGAAGAAACGAAAAAGCAAGTCAAAAACCAGGAGTCAGCACGATCTAAGTCCACAGCTCGAAGAAAGAAAATAAGGAGACTCACCATCAACGATGTCTTCAATCTCGTAGAAGCCGGAGGACAGCAACGCCTCCTTATCAGACCAAGAGGAGCGCTCACTCGTGAACTCGGCCAAGAGGGCGGTTTCCGTCTCCTCCGCCTTCCTCTGCGACTTCGCAAGCAGCTCCTTCTGCTCTGCCAACTGAGTGGCCAGCAGATCGCGCTCTGTGGCGAGCCTACTGCACTCCTTCCCTTTGGCGAGCAGGGCGGAGTTGGCTTTGCTCAGCTGCTATTGAAGAGCAGCGTTGGCTCCTGAAGGAAAGGAAGAAAGACAACAGTCATCAATAAAGTAGGTCACCGGGGAGATCCGGCCCGACTGCTCAGCAGTCGGCCCGAATCTCGGGGACTACAGCCCGCGGGTGCGCTAGCGCGCCCTCGCAGAGAAGAAAAAAGAGGGAAGGACTTACTCCGGCTCTCCGCCAAGTCGGCGGTCCGCTTGCCCAGCTCTTCAACATTACGGTTGAAGGCAGTAACGCGGAGGTTGTGGTAATCCTGCAACAAGAATTTCAGACAAAGTTAGTACCCAGAAGTTCATCAATTGGAGTTCCGGGCCGCCTGCTCAGCAGCCGGCCCGAAACTCGGGGACTACACCCAATGGGTGCGCTGGCGCGCCCCCACAGAGAGGAACAAGAAAAACAAAGGCCCAAAGAAAAAACATACCCGGACGGTTGCCCGCGATGCTAGGAACGCCTTGGTGCAACTCTGGAGGGCGTCGCCCTCAGCGCGGAGCTTCGCCTGGACGTCCAGGAGCGCCTGGTTCAGCGGCCCTGTGCCGCCTCCTCGCACCCACCCAACAGGTGCGGCGCTCGTAGCTTCGGCGTCTGGAGCCGCCGAGCTGGCGGTCCCGGCTTCTAGGGGGTGGGGTGCCGAAGTCGCCTTCTCCAGACGACGGCGCGCTGGCGAGCCGACCTGGAGGAGTAGCCTCGCCACGGCCGCGTCTTCGGTCAGCGGCACCGGAGGGTCCGCTGGCTGCTCGCCTTGCACGCCTTTAGACGGCGACGGAGGCGGCGGCGAAACATTCACTCCCGGAGTAGAGGGCTCGCTGCCTTCCCTCTCCTCGACGAGGTTCTCCCCGCCGGCTTCTCCAGTCTGCCCCGTGAACTCCGGGGGCGGCGGTGCAGAGTTCAGCGGGGTAACAAGCAAGGCCGACTGGCGGCATGCGGCTTCCTCAGCCTGCTGCATCGCCGCGGCGGCGGCTTTGGCCTCCGCTAGTTTTTTCTTAGCGGAGGCCTCCGTCCTGTCGGCCTCCGCCTTCTCCAGGTGGAGGGCTTCTTCTTTGTTGCGCTTCTCCTGCGCATTCCGCTCCGTCACCTCCCGGAGGTCGGCAGCGGGGTCTATCCGCCGGGTGGTGGCGGGCGTCTGCGCTGACCCCATGATGGAGGCGGCGGCGACCCGCTCAAGAGAGAGGGGAGCCCTGAAGAAAGAGGGGCGAGCAGAGACTCAGACAAAACACGAAGAAAGAATAAACTTTGAAGACAGAATACTTACGTAGAGACCAACGGCGGCTTCTTCACTTCCTTACGGAAGCGGATGGCCTTCGCGGCTGCCTCGACCTGCCGGGTCGCCGCAGCCGAGCCCTTGGGCTTCTTCGGCTGGCTGCCGAACAAAGTCGGCACAGCCCGACGCTTCTTCCCGCCGCCTGGAGCGCCCAACGCGGCAGAAGAGCCCGCGCCCAGCTGGCTGGCTCCTGGCCGATGGCGAGGGGCGACTCCTCCCTCGGCGTCGTCTTCAGGCCAGTCGGCGAAGGTAGCCAAGGGCCTGAAGTCGCCTGTCGTCCCTCCTCCTCCCTCGGCGTCGTCTTCTAGAGCCGCCGCCCCCAGATCGGGGTCGTCGACGTCGCTCTCCGCCCGGTCGGCGACGAACTCACGGGCCGGCCCCGAGGTGTCGGCTGGTGGGTGAAGAAGGGGATTCTAACCAAAGCAGACTGATCAGAACAAAACTCGCAAGAAGAAGACAATCCAAAGAAAGAAAAGAAAAGCGACTCACCACGGGCGGGGGGTTGGCGCGAGAGTATGTCTCCTTGCCGAATCGCCAGTCCTCCGGGAGCCTGCTGTCTGAGAGGTAGTTCACCATAAGGGCCACCTCTTCGTGAGGCATGTCCTTGGTGCACATCCGACTCGGGTCACGGCCCCCCGCTCATCTGGCATATCATGTGAGGGCGGCCTTGGAGTGGGAGAACTCGGCGCGAGACAAAGGCGGCCAGCAGGTCCGGACCAGTCAGTCCCTCCGACCGCGTCAGCACTCGGAGTCGCGTGATGGCGCCGGCTCCCGCAGGCGTCAGCAACCTGGCCCGGTACGACCAGTTGGGCAGTCTGCCAGCCGGCGGGCCGGCTTCGAAAGCCGGCAGATTAACCAAGTCGCCCCTCGTGGCAACGTTCCTGACATAGAAGTAGGACCTCTGCCACATCTTCACCAACTTCAACAGCAAGATGGAGGGGAAGTGGTTGTCGGCTCCTGTCCTTCGCATGGCGGTGAAGGCGCTGCACTGAGCCGGCACGCCCGCGGCCTGAGTGCCGAGCTTGGAGAAGAAGAACTCTCCCCAGAGCTCGAGGGTGGGGAGGACTCCGAGGAAGCCTTCGCACAGAGCCACGAAGGCGGACAGCAGCACCACTGTGTTGGGGGTGAGGTGGTGCGGCTGGAGGCCATAGAACTCCATGAACGACCGGAAAAAGCTGCTCGCCGGCAGCCCCAGCCCATGCAGGCAGTGCGAGCGGAAGATGACCCGCTCGCCCTCCTATGGGGCGAGGGAAATCTCCCCCGCCGGCGCAAGACGCACCTGCATGCGATCTTCGCCGGGAAGCCGACGGGTCCGGCGGAGGAACTCGATATGGTCTTCGTGGACTTCGGAGCCGTCCCAGGTGCCGGAGCGCACTGGGGAGGCGCGGCAGCGGAGGAAGAACTCATCACGAGCTGTCACCACAGCGTTCGCCGGAGCTGGGCGTGCGGCAGAGTGGAGAAGAGAAGAGGAAGCAGGAGAGTGAGGAGCTGCGAGGAGGAAGAAGGCAAGGGGTAGTGGGAAGGAGGGGCGCGCGTGCCCCCTTCTTCCCCCTACTTATAGCCCCGTGGGCTGCGAAGCCGAGGGGGCGGACGTGGGGATTTACTGCGCCCGCAACCCCACGACCCCCACGATCCACGTAAAGTTACTGTGCGCAGTAACTTCACGGGAATCCCAACCGTTCACCAGGGCCGCAGCGGATCCGCTCGGGCGCCGAGGCACGGTAGTGGCGGGCCCCGCTTACAGGCCTGTCCCATCACGCGCGTGGGCTGGCAGGACGGCCTGGCCACGTGCCCTCGCGTGACAGGCCAAGAACGGGCGGCGGCCTGGAAGCTTAGCTAGCACGCCACCTGAAATCCCGCCGCGACGTTCGAACTACTGAGCAAGTCAGAATTGAGTGAGTCTGAGTTGGGCGAGTCCGACTCCTTCTAGTCAGCCCGGCAGAAGTCAATCAAGACCATGTGTTGAGCACCCGGAAAGAGAAACTGCTGAGGCTTCTCGGCCGATCGTCCGCGGTGCCTCACCAGCTTTGGGGACTACTGTCGGAGCAATGGGCCACGGGTAGGCCAACCCGAGCCCCATGACCTTTCAAGACATCAGGGCAGGCTGCGCCCCCCAAGACCACAGGGCGAAGAGCCACCTCCTGGGGAGTCTACGGCAGGCGGCCGACTGCCCGCTCACGGCCGAGTCCCAGGGGTGACTTCCAGAGAAGCCGGCTTTGGGGAGTCGGCCGGCGACTCCAACAAACCGTGACCTCATCGAAGGGGACGGGGCAGGGGCGTGGCTACAATGAAGCCCACTCCCCGCCCCTTACCAAGGGCAGGCATGGCTACATCACGCCGTACTTGGGAAGATCTCCCTGCGGCGTGGCACTGTTGCCCGGCCGGCCCTGACATCAGCACCACTGTACCGGGTCCTGCGCCCACGACGGCTTGTCTGTATGGCCTGGAGGCCGCGGGGCCCACTAGTTAGCGAGACCTCGGGAGATGGCGGGAGAACCGCCAGTCGGACCCGTCGGGAGTCGGCCCGAGGGAGTCGGCCGAGCCCTCCCTCGGGGCCCACGCGCCATTAATCAAGAAGAGATGGGGAGTGGCCACAGTGATCGCACGCCAGGCGGCGGGGCTGTTGCCACGACCCCATGACCAAGCTTGTGTCATCAGGAGCACGGCTACAGTAATCAGCAGCCGGCAAGACCCGCCCGCGGCGGACGCGGCCTATCGGCTCTGTACCAGACCAGTCGGCGGGGCCCACCAGTCGGCGGGCCCCAGCAGTCGGCGGAGAGGTCGGAAGTCGGAGGCACTGACGGCTGGGCCCGCGCCCAGTCGAATTACCATTGTACCCCTGGGGGGTAGGCCTATATAAACCCCCCAGGGCACCCATGCAAAGGGTTGGATCCCAGTAGTTCTACACCACACCAGATAGAAGGAGAGAGCTAGCCTTGCCCTCTTCTACCACCAGACGCAGCTCAAGGAGCAACTGTGTAAACACTTGACCATAGTGATCATGCAGAGACCCCGCAGAGCAGCAGTAGGGGTATTATCTCCCCGGAGAGCCCCGAAGCTGGGTAAGATTCGCCGGCGTGAATGTCTTCGCCTCATCCCGTTTCCAGGCACCGGCGATGTTCTACTTTCCCCCACCATGATAAGCCATCCGTTGGCATATGTCGCACCAAACCCCCGACAATTGGGGTGATTCTTCTTATGATCTTGAAAATTTATTTAAGCCCCATGATGAATATGATATTGATAATAATGTTTGCAATAATATTGAAAGTGGGTTTGGAAGATTGTCAACTTTAGATCCCACATATTTGGAGAATGTTCAATCTTATGAAGTTTTTAATAAAAGTGGGTATGGAGAGGTCATGACTTTAGTTAATGTTAATCCCACTATTTTGGAAGAGTGTCAACTTTGCATACATGTGGATCTTGTTAAGAATACGTTTTGTGATAGCTATATTGTTGAATTTTCTTATGATCCCACATGCAATTGTTATGAGAGAGGAAAATATGGTGGTAGAAATTTTCATGTTACTAAATTACCTCTTGTTATGTTAAGATTGCTATTGTTTCTTTCCGCTTCCTTGCATATGCTAGTTTTTGCTTGCCTTGATAATTTGTTTTCCTATAAGATGTCTATGCATATGAAGTATGTTAGACTTAGATGTGTTTGTCACGTGTCTTATGATGCTCTCTTTGTGGTTCAATTCTTGTCTTTCATGTGAGCATCGTTGAAAAATCTTATGCCTAGCTATAAGGCTTTAAAGAAAAGCGCTTGTTGGGAGACAACCCAATATTTTGCCATGCTGTTATTCAATAAATACTTCATCTAGCCTCTTTTTAGATGTGGTCTTATGCTTTTAATTAGTGTTTGTGCCAAGTAGAACCTTTGGGAAGACTTGGGGAAAGTCTTTGCGATCTTGCTGTATAAAACATAAACTTTAGCGCTCACGAGATTTGCTGCCATTTTTTTACTGGAGAGAACTATTTAGTTAATTCTTTTTTCAGATGATTAATAGATAAATTCCTCACGTTAAGCAATTTATTTTAGAATTTTTGGGGTTCCAGAAGTATTCGAAACCTGCAGATTACTACAGACTATTCTGTTTTTGACAGATTCTGTTTTTCATGTGTTGTTTGCTTATTTTGATGAATCTATGGCTAGTAATAGAGTTTATGAACCATAGAAAAGTTGGAATATAGTAGGTTTAACACAAATATAAATAAATAATGAGTTCATTACAGTACCTTGAAGTGGTGGTTTGTTTTCTTTTACTAACGGAGCTCACGAGATTTTCCTTTAAGTTTTGTGTTGTGAAGTTTTCAAGTTTTGGGTAAAGATTTGATGGATTATGGAACAAGGATTGGCAAGAGCCTAAGCTTGGGGATGCACAAGTCACCCCAAGGTAAAATCCAAGGACAAGCCAAAAGCCTAAGCTTGGGGATGCCCCGGAAGGCATCCCCTCTTTCGTCTTCGTCCATCGGTAACTTTACTTGGAGCTATATTTTTATTAGCCACATGATATGTGTTTTGCTTGGAGCGTCTTGTATGATTTGAGTCTTTTCTTTTTAGTTTACCACAATAATCCTGGATGTACACACCTTTTTGGAGAGACACACATGAATTGAAATTTATTAGAACACTCTATGTGCTTCACTTATATCTTTTGAGTTGGATAATTTTTGCTCTAGTGCTTCGCATATACCTTTTAGAGCATGACGGCGATTCTATTTTATAGAAATAATTGATCTCTCATGCTTCACTTATATCATTTTGAGAGTCCTTTAGAGCAGCAAGGTAATTTACTTTGGTTATAAATTCTAAATGCTAAGAGAAGTTGGATGGTTGATAGTTGTTTTGAGATATAAAGGTGGTAATATTAGAGGTGTGCTACTTGAGTAATTGTGAAATTGATGAATACTTGTGTTGAAGTTGGCAAGTCCCGTAGCATGCACGTATGGTAAAAGTTGTGTGACAAATTTGAAGCATGGGGTGTTTTTTGATTTCTTTCCTTATGAGTGGCGGTCGGGGACGAGCGATGGTCTTTTCCTACCAATCTACCCCCCTAGGAGCATGCGCGTAGTGCTTGGTTTTGATGACTTGTAGATTTTTGCAATAAGTATGTGAGTTCTTTATGACTAATGTTGAGTCCATGGATTATACGCACTCTCACCCTTCCATCATTGCTAGCCTCTTCGGTATCGTGCATTGCCCTTTCACACCTTGAGAGTTGGTGCAAACTTCGTCGGTGCATCCAAACCCCATGATATGATATGCTCTATCACACATAAGCCTCCTTATATCTTCCTCAAAACAGCCACCATACCTACCTATTATGTCATTTCCATAGCCATTACGAGATATACTTCCATGCAACTTTCCACCGTTCCATTTATTATGACACGCATCATCATTGTCATATTGCTTTGCATGAGCATGTAGTTGACATCGTATTTGTGGCAAAGCCACCATGCTTAATTTTTCATACATGTCTCTCTTGGTTCATTGCAATCCTGGTACACCGCCGGAGGCATTCACATAGAGTCATATTTTGTTCTAAGTATTGAGTTGTAATTCTTGAGTTGTAAGTAAATAAAAGTGTGATGATCATCATTAGAGCATTGTCCCATGTGAGGAAAGGATGATGGAGACTATGATTCCCCCACAAGTCGGGATGAGACTCCGGACGAAAAAAAGAGGCCATAAAAAAAAGAAGCCCCAAACAAAAAAATGAGATAAAAAGAGAGAAGGGACAATGTTACTATCCTTTTTCCACACTTGTGCTTCAAAGTAGGACCATGATCTTCATGATAGAGAGTCTCTTATTTTGTCACTTTCATTTACTAGTGGGAATTTTTCATTATAGAACTTGGCTTATATATCCCAATGATGGTCTTCCTCAAATGCCCTAGGTCTACTTGAGCAAACAAGTTGGATGCACACCAACTTAGTTTCTTTGATGAGCTTTCATATATTTATGTCTCTAGTGCATCTGTTGCATGGCAATCCCTACTCCTTGCATTGACATCAATCGGTGGGCATATCCATAGCCCATTGATTAGCCGCGTCAATGGGAGACTTTCTCCCTTTTTGTCTTCTCACACAACCTCAAACATCATATTCTATTCCACCCATATTGCTATGTCCATGGCTCGCGCTCATATATTGCGTAAAAGTTGAAATAGATTGAAAAGGCTAAGTATGAAACAATTGCTTGGCTTGTCATCGGGGTTGTGCATGATGAGAGCATTTTGTGTGACGAAAATGAAGCATGGCCAAAATATATGATTTTGTAGAGATAAGTTTTCTTTGGCTATGGTATTTTGATAAGACATAATTGTTTGATTAGCATACGTGGAATATTACTATTTTTATGCCAACAATAAACTTTTATCTTTAATCTTTCGGATCTGAACATTCATGCCACAATAGAGAAAAATACATTGAAGAACATGCTAGAAAGCATTCCACATCAAAAATTCTGTTTTTATCATTTACCTACTCGAGGACGAGCAGGAATTAAGCTTGGGGATGCTTGATACGTCTCCAACGTATCTATAATTTTTGATTGTTCCATGCTATTATATTATATGTTTTGGATGTTAATGGGTTTTATTTTACACTTTTATATTATTTTTGGGACTAACCTATTAACCCAAGGCCCAGTACAAATTGCTGTTTTTTGCCTATTTCAGTGTTTCGCAGAAAAGGAATATCAAACGGAGTCCAAACGGAATGAAACCTTCGGGAGCATGATTTTTGGAACAAAAATCATCTAGAGGACTTGGAGTGGACATCAAGAAACGAACGAGGTGTCCACGAGGCAGGGGGCGCACCCTCCCCCCTCATGGCTCAACCGACCTACTTCTTCCTCCTATATGTGTTCACATACCCCGAAAACACCCAGGAGCACCATGAAACCCTATTTACACTGCCGCAACCTTCTGTACCCAAGAGATCCCATCTTGGGGCCTTTTCCGGAGCTCCGCCAGAAGGGGCATTGATCACGGAGGGCCTCTACATGAACTCCATGGCCCCTCCGATGATGTGTGAGTAGTTTACTTCAGACCTTCGGGTGCATAGTTATTAGCTAGATGGCTTCTTCTCTCTCTTTGAATCTCAATAAAAAGTTCTCTTCGATCTTCTTGGAGATCTATTCGATGTAAATCTTTTTGCGGTGTGTTTGTCGAGATCCGATGAATTGTGGGTTTATGATCAAGTCTATTTATGAACAATATTTGATTCTTCTCTAAAATCTTTTATGCATGATTGGTTATCTTTGCAAGTCTCTTTGAATTGTCTGTTTGGTTTGGCCTACTAGATTGATCTTTCTTGCAATGGGCTTTGGGTTCAATCTTGCGGGGCTCGATCCCAGTGACAGAAAGGGAAACAACACATATTGTATTGTTGCCATCTGTAGGATCTTAAGTATGTCTAGAGGGGGGGGTGATTAGAGTACTTGACAAAATAAAAAAATCTAGCCTTTTCCCAATTTTAGTTCTTGGCAGATTTTAGCAACTTAGTACAAGTCAAGCAATCAACCTACACATGCAATTCTAAGAGTATAGCAGCGGAAAGTAAAACAATTGCATATGAAGGTAAAGGGAGGAGTTTGGAGTGTGCAAAAGCAATTGGAGACACGGAGATTTTTGGCGTGGTTCCGATAGGTGGTGCTATCGTACATCCACGTTGATGGAGACTTGCACGAGTCCATGGAGGGCTCCACCCACGAAGGGTCCACGAAGAAGCAACCTTGTCTATCCCACCATGGTCGTCGCCCACGAAGGACTTGCCTCACTCGGGTAGATCTTCACGAAGTAGGCGATCTCCTTGCCCTTACAAACTCCTTGGTTCAACTCCACTATCTTGACGGAGGCTCCCAAGTGACACCTAACCAATCTAGGAGACACCACTCTCCAAGAGGTGACAAATGGTGTGTTGATGATGAACTCCTTGCTCTTGTGCTTCAAATGATAGTCTCCCCAACACTCAACTCTCTCTCACAAGATTAGGATTTGGTGGAAAGGTGATTTGAGTGGAAAGCAACTTGGGGAGGGCTAGAGATCAAGATTTATGTGGTTCGAGTGAAATATCTTGACCTCAACACAAGTGTACGTGGTTCTCTCTTAGAAAATGTATGTTGGAAGTGTAGGCATGTTCTGACTTCTTTCTCCACAAATGAAGAGTGTGCGGAGGGGTATAAACAACCTCCACACAAAATCTAACTGTTACACACAAATCACCAAAATGGTGGGACCGAATCATGAAACTCGGTGGGACCGATTTAGTTCAAAATGTGACCGTTGGGCATTTCGACTCGGTGGGACCGATGTGCTAGGGTTAGGGTAAAGCCTCATCTCGGTTTGACCGATTACACAAACTCGGTGGGACCAATTTGGGTAATAAGAAAAACAGAGAGTTGGCCAAGCAACTTTAGTGGGACCGATTGCATGTCTCGGTGGGACCGAAATTATTGCAATAGGCAACAGAGAGTTTGCAAGCCCATCTCAGTGAGACTGAGATCCCATCGGTGAGACCGAATTGATTAGGGTTTCTGGCAGTGGCTATGTCAAGAGAACTCGATGGCGCCGGATAGAAAATTTCGGTGGGGCCGAGTTTGACTTTTGGTTTGGGACATATGTGGATATGAGAAAGTGGTTGAGGGCTTTTGGAGCATATCACTAAGCACTTTGAGCAAGCAAGCCATTAGGCAACACCTCATCCCCTCTTAATAGTATTGGCTTTTCCTATGGACTAAATGTGATCTTGGATCACTTAAAATGAAAAGATGTAGAGTCCCAAGCTTTGAGCTTGAGCCAATCCTTTGTCCTTAGAATTTTGAGGGATCCACTTTTCTCATCCATGACATGCCAATCATTGAGCTTTCCTGAAATGTTTATCTTTAAGTAGCATTAGCTCAATGAGTTATATGTTGTTAGGAATTACCAAAACCACCCAGGGATAGTTGCACTTTCACCATCGAGGATAAAAAGATGGGGTTTATATCATATTGCTTGAGTTTAGCCCTCTACATCATGTCATCTTACCTAATGCGTTACTCTGTTCTTATGAACTTAATACTCTAGATGCATGTTGGATAGGGGTCGATGTGTGGAGTAATAGTAGTAGATGCAGGCAGGAGTCGGTCTACTTGTCACGGACGTGATGCCTATATACATGATCATGCCTAGAAAATATTCTCATAATTATTCACTTTCCTATCAATTGCTCGACAGTAATTTTTTCACCCACCGTAATACTCATGCTATCTTGAGAGAAGCCACTAGTGAAACCTATGGCCCCGGGGTCTACTTTCCATCATATAAGTTTCCGATCTATTTTACTTTGCAATCTTTACTTTCAATCTATATCAAAATATAACAAAACTATTTATCTTATCATTATTATCTCCATCAGATCTCACTCTCGTAAGTGACCGTGAAGGGATTGACAACCCCTTTATCGCGTTGGTTGCAAGGTTCTTATTTGTTTGTGTAGGAACGAGGGACTTGTGTGTGGCCTCCTACTGGATTGATACCTTGGTTCTCAAGAATTGAGGGAAATACTTACGCTACTTTGCTGCATCACCCTTTCCTCTTCAAGGGAAAACTAACCCAGTGCTCAAGAGGTAGCAACCGTATGCTCATTACCATTAACATGAAAAGTGACATTGGCCTTGTTGCAATCAATAACAGTCCCTGCAGTATTCAAAAAGGGTCTACCAAGGACTATCGACATACTATCGTCCTCGGGAATATCAAGAATAACAAAGTCCGTTAAAATAGTAACATTTGCAACCACAACATGCACATCCTTGCAAATACCAACAGGTATAGCAGTTGGTTTATCGGCCATTTGCAAAGATATTTCAGTAGGTGTCAACTTATTCAAATCAAGTCTACGATATAAAGAGAGAGGCATAACACTAACACCGGCTCCAAGATCACATAAAGCAGTTTTAACATAGTTTCTTTTAATGGAGCATGGTATAGTTGGTACTCCTGGATCTCCAAGTTTCTTTGGTATTCCTCCCTTAAAAGTGTAATTAGCAAGCATGCTGGAAATTTCAGCTTCCGGTATCTTTCTTTTATTTGTAACAATATCTTGCATGTACTTAGCATAAGGGTTCATTCTAAGCATATCAGTCAAACGCATACGGAAAAAGATAGGTCTAATCATTTCAGCAAAGCCCTCAAAATCCTCATCATCCTTTTACTTGGATAGTTTAGGAGGAAAAGGCATGGGTTTCTGAACCCATGGTTCTCTTTCTTTACCATGCTTCCTAGCAACAAAGTCTCTCTTATCATAACGTTGATTCTTTGATTGTCGGTTATCAAAATCAACAGCAGGTTCAATCTGTACATCATTATCATTGCTGGGTTGAGCATCAACATGAACATCATCATTAACATTATCACTAGGTTCATGTTCATTACCAGATTGTGTTTCAACATCAGAAATAGAAATATTATTGGGATTCTCAGGTGTGTCAACAACAGGTTCACTAGAAGTATGCAAAGTCCTATCATTTTTCTTTTTCTTCTTCTTAGAAGAACTAGGTGCATCAATATTAGTTCTCTGAGAATCTTGCTCAATTCTCTTAGGATGGCCCTCAGGATACAAAGGTTCATGTGTCATTTTACCCCCTCTAGTCATAACATTATCATTTTTCTTATTATCAAATTCATTGAGCAAATCATTCTCAACCTTAAGTACTTGTTCTACTTGAGAGCTAACCAGAGAAGCATGTTTACTAATAAGTTTAAGCTCTCCTTTAACTCTAGACATATAATCACTCAAGTGTTCAAGCATATGAGCATTATGTTTTAATTGTCTACCAACATAAGCATTGAAGTTTTCTTGTTTAATAATAAAATTATCAAACTCATCTAAGCATCGGCTAGCAAACTTATAATGAGGAATATCACCTTCATCAAATCTATAGAGATAATTTACCTTTACTACCTGTGTCGGGTTATCAAGACCATGTATCTATTCAATAGGTGGTAAATTCTTAACATATTCAACTTTAATACCTTTTTCTTTCATAGATTTCTTTGCCTCTTGCATATCTTCAGGACCGAGAAATAGAATACCCCTTTTCTTCGGAGTTGGCTTAGGAGTTGGTTCAGGAAGTGTCCAATCATTTTCATTACTCAACATATTATTCAATAGCAATTCAGCTTGATCAACAGTTCTTTCCCTGAAAACACAACCAGCACAACTATCCAGGTGGTCTCTGGAAGCATCCGTTAGTCCATTATAAAAGATATCAAGTATTTCATTTTTCTTGAGAGGATGATCAGGCAAAGCATTAAGTAATTGGAGAAGCCTCCCCAAGCTTGTGGGAGACTCTCTTCTTCAATTTGCACAAAATTATATATTTCCCTTAAGGCAGCTTGTTTCCTATGAGTGGGGAAATATTTAGCAGAGAAGTAATAAATCATATCCTGGGACTACACACACAACTAGGATCAAGAGAATTAAACCATGTTTTAGCATCACCCTTTAATGAGAACGGAAATAACTTAAGGATAAAGTAATAGCGAGTTTTCTCATCATTAATGAACGGGGTGGCTATATCATTTAATTTAGTAAGATGTGCCACAACAGTTTCTGATTCATATCCATAAAAAGGATCAGATTCAACCAAAGTAATTAACTCAGGATCGACAGAGAAATCATAATCCTCATCAGTAATAAAGATAGGTGAAGTAGCAAAAGCAGGGTCATATTTCATTCTAGCATTCAAGGATTTTTCTTTAAGCTTAGTTAATAATTTCTTAATATTAGATCTATCATTGCAAGCTAAGAAGGCCCTAGCAGTTTCTTCATCCATAACATAACCCTCAGGCATAACAGGCAATTCATATCTAGGGGGAGAACCTTCATCATCACTTTCATCAATATTATCAGTTTCAATAATTTCATTCTCTCTAACCCTAGCAAGTTGTTCATCAAGAAATTCACCTAGTGGCACAGTATTATCAAGCCTAGAAGTGGTTTCATCATAAGTATCATGCAAAGCAAAAGTGGCATCATCAATAACATGCGACATATCAGAATGAATAGCAAGAGTAGGCGTTGCAAGTTTACTCAAAACAGAAGGTGAATCAAGTGTAGAGCTAGATGGCAGTTCCTTACCTCCCCTCGTAGTTGAGGGGAAAATATTGGTTCTTCGATCTTTCATGTTCTTCATAGTGACCAGCAGATATAAATCCCAATTGACTCAAAGAATAGAGCTATGCTCCCCGGCAATAGCGCCAGAAAATAGTCTTGGTAACCCACAAGTATAGGCGATCGCAACAGTTTTCGAGGGTAGAGTATTCAACCCAAATTTATTGATTTGACACAAGGGGAGCCAAAGAATATTCTCAAGTATTTGCAGCTGAGTTGTCAATTCAACCACACCTGGAAACTTAATATCTGCAGCAAAGCATTTAGTAGCAAAGTAATATGATAATAGCGATAACGGTAGCAAAAGTAATAATTTTGGTTTTATAGTGATTGTAACAGCAGCAACAAAAAAGTAAATAAGCAAAGAACAATATGTGAAAAGCTCGTAGGCAATGGATTAGTGATGGATAATTATGTCGGATGTGATTCCTCATGCAATAGTTATAACATAGGGTGACATAGAACAGCTCCAGTTCATCAATGTAATGTAGGCATTTATTCCGAATATAGTCATACGTGCTTATGAAAAAGAACTTGCATGACATGTTTAGTCCTACCCTCCCGTGGCAGCGGGGTCCTATTGGAAACTAAAGGATATTAATGCCTCCTTTTAATAGAGTGCCGGACCAAAGCATTAACACATAGTGAATACATGGACTCCTCAAACTATGGTCATCACCGGTAAGTATCCCGATTATTGTCACTTCGGGGTTAACGGATCATAACACATAATAGGTGACTATAGACTTGCAAGATAGGATCAAGAACTCACATCCAACAATTTATTTTAGAATTTTTGGGGTTCCAGAAGTATTCGAAACCTGCAGATTACTACAGACTGTTCTATTTTTGACAGATTTTGTTTTTTGTGTGTTGTTTGCTTATTTTGATGAATCTATGGCTAGTAATAGAGTTTACGAACCATAGGAAAGTTGGAATACTGTAGGTTTAACACCAATATAAAAAAATAATGAGTTCGTTATAGTACCTTGAAGTGGTGGTTTGTTTTCTTTTACTAACGGAGCTCACTAGATTTTCCTTTAAGTTTTGTGTTGTGAAATTTTCGAGTTTTGGGTAAAGATTTGATGGATTATGGAACAAGGAGTGGCAAGAGCCTAAGATTGGGGATGCCCAAGGAACCCCAAGGTAAAATCCAAGAACAAGCCAAAAGCCTAAGCTTGGGGATGCCCCGGAAGGCATCCCCTCTTTCGTCTTCGTCCATCGGTAACTTTACTTGGAGCTATATTTTTATTCGCCACATGATATGTGTTTTGCTTGGAGCGTCTTGTATGATTTGAGTCTTTGCTTTTTATTTTACCAAAATCATCCTTGTTGTACACACCTTTTGGGAGAGACACACAGGAATTGAAATTTACTAGAATATTCTATGTGCTTCACTTATATCTTTTGAGTTGGATAATTTTGGCTCTAGTGCTTCGCTTATACCTTTTAGAGCACGGCGGTGGTTCTATTTTATAGAAATAATTGATCTCTCATGCTTCACTTATATCATTTTGAGAGTCCTTTAGAGCAGCATGGTAATTTACTTTAGTTATAAATTTTAAATGCTAAGAGAAGTTGGATGCTTGATAGTTGTTTTCAGATATAAAGGTGGTAATATTAGAGGTGTGCTAGTTGAGTAATTGTGAAATTGATGAATACTTGTGTTGAAGTTGGCAAGTCCCGTAGCATGCATGTATGGTAAAAGTTGTGTGACAAATTTGAAGCATGGGGTGTTCTTTGATTGCTTTCCCTATGAGTGGCAGTCGGGGACGAGCGATGGTCTTTTCGTACCAATCTATCCCCCTAGAAGCATGTGCGTAGTGCTTGGTGTTGATGACTTGTAGATTTTTGCAATAAGTATGTGAGTTCTCTATGACTAATGTTGAGTCCATGGATTATATGCACTCTCACCCTTCCATCATTGCTAGCCTCTTCGGTACCGTGCATTGCCCTTTCTCACCTTGAGAATTGGTGCAAACTTCGTCGGTGCATCCAAACCCCGTGATATGATACACTCTATCACACATACGCCTCCTTATATCTTCCTCAAAACAGCCACCATACCTACCTATTATGGCATTTCCATATCCATTCCGAGATATATTGCCATGCAACTTTCCACCGTTCCATTTATTATGACACGCATCATCATTGTCATATTGCTTTGCATGATCATGTAGTTGACATCGTATTTGTGGCAAATCCACCATGCTTAATTTTTCATACATGTCACTCTCGATTCATCACAATCCCGGTACACCGCCGGAGGCATTCACATAGAGAAATAATTTGTTCTAAGTATCGAGTTGTTATTCTTGAGTTGTAAGTAAATAAAACGGTGATGATCATCATTAGAGCATTGTCCCATGTGAGGAAAGGATGATGGAGACTATGATTCCCCCACAAGTCGGGATGAGACTCCGGATGAAAAATAAATAAAAAAGAGGCCATAAAAAAGGCCCAAACAAAAAAAGAGAGAAAAAGAGAAAAGGGACAATGTTACTATCATTTTTCCACACTTGTGCTTCAAAGTAGCACCATGATCTTCTTGATAGAGAGTCTCTTATTTTGTCACTATCATTTACTAGTGGGAATTTTTCATTATAGAACTTGGCTTATATATCCCAATGATGGGCTTCCTCAAATGCCCTAGGTCTACTTGAGCAAACAAGTTGGATGCACACCAACTTAGTTCCTTTGATGAGCTTTCATATATTTATATCTCTAGTGCATCTGTTGCATGGCAATCCCTACTCCTTGCATTGACATCAATCGGTGCGCATCTCCATAGCCCATTGATTAGCCGCGTCAATGTGAGACTTTCTCCCTTTTTGTCTTCTCACACAACCTCAAACATCATATTCTATTCCACCCATATTGGTATGTCCATGGCTCGCGCTCATATATTGCGTAAAAGTTGAAAGAGATTGAAAAGGCTAAGTATGAAAC